>NC_140264.1:4916954-4929454 GCF_949987555.1 Borostomias antarcticus | reverse complement strand
TGTGTGGGGGGGGGTGCGTATGTGTGTGATGGAGTGTGTGTCCTCACCTGTCGGGAAGCCTGGCTGAGTGTAGGGGGGCTCTTGGGTGTCCTCGGGGGGGTCTTGGCCCTTCTCCGTAGTGACTGAGGGCGGGTGCAGAGTGGCGGAGGGTGGGGGGGGCGGGTACATGGAAGAGAGAGATGGAAGGAGGGAGAGAGAGAGTAAGGAGAGGTGTGTGTGTATGTGTGTGTGTGTGAGAGAGAGAGAGACAGACAGACAGACAGACAGACAGACAGACAGACAGACAGACAGACAGACAGACAGGAGAGTGACTTGGTGTGTACGTGTCCTCACCCGTCTAGAGCAGTGGTTCTCAACTGGTGGAACCTCAGGACCCACATTTTTCCTTATCATGAAGTCGCGACCCAAATTTATTCCACAGCACTCAAATTTATTCCACAAAAATAGAAAAAGTCTGTGACACATAACACAACATTGGCACACGCTAAGGTTAGCCCACTTCCTGCCTCGTAAATAAATGATTGAAATTATTGAATTGAATTGAATTGTGTGTCCTGCAAAATAAAAACCCAACATTTTCTCTATAAATATATATATATTTTAAAATAAAATTTAAAAAAAGAAAGAAAAGGGAAACCGCCCACGAGGCCGCGACCCAATCAAAATGGCTCCGCGACCCACCAGTTGAGAAACGCTGGTCTAGATCATCTCCATACTAACTGTCGGACTGACTGAAGAGGGTGGAGTCAGAGGCGTGGGAGTGGATAGAGATTAAGGAACATTACATTTTAGCAATATTTTCCTCAACCTGGTCTTTGGCCGCACATTGCGTTGCCTCTGTGTGTGAAATGCGCTATACAAATAAAGTTTGATTTGATTTTCGACCTGCGCGCACGTGAGTGTCTGATGTCCTCACGTCTGAACGCCTGTCTGGTGTGTGTGTGTGTGTGTGTGTGTGTGTGTGTGTGTGTGTGTCCTCACATGTCTGGAAGACTTCGGAGAGTTCTGGGTGGTCGTGGAGGCGTCGCTGGACCATGCTCATACTGACTGACTGATTGGGGGCGGGGGGAGGGAGAGATGGGGGGAGGGAGAGAGGGAGTAAGATAGGAGAGAGAGAGAAGGAGGAGAGGATGAGGAAGTGAATACACAGAAAAATGCCAAACATTTCCATTGCCTAAACAGGTTTTGTGGCATATCACTATACCCGTAGCCCACTACTAAACTGGCAACCTTTAATAGTGTTTCTGATTCTGGTGTAACTAAATAGTGGTTCTGGTTCTGGTCACTCATCGTCCAGATTGGTGACACCTGAAGCTACAAACTCTCTCTATATGATGATTTTAAAATCTTAATGTTTATTTTTAAGGCTCTACATGGTTTGGCCCCCCACTATCTGGCTGAACTGATTCAAGTTCGTGCGACATCTAGAACCCTGAGGTCCTCCTCCGAGACTCTTTTAACAGTCCCTAGATCGAGACTTAAGACCAAGGGTGACCGAGCTTTTGCGGTGGCTGGCCCAAAGCTCTGGAACAGCCTCCCTCCGCACATTAGACACGCACAGAACCTAGGGCTCTTTAAGTCTCAGCTTAAAACGCACTTGTTTTCACTGGCTTTTGAGGCCTGATAGCCTACATCCCCTGTCCTGTTTTGTGTCCTGTCCTTTTATTGTTCTGTGATTATGTGCACTTTATTCTTTTTTTTCTTTTTTTTTTTTAGTTTATTTTATATATATTGTACAGCACTTTGGTGCAACTTCGGTTGATTTTAAACGTGCTTTATAAATAAAGTTGACCTTGACCTTGACAAACTCTCTCTATACACATACAGTATGTACAGTAAGAAGCAGGATTGTATTCTATTTTCCACACACAGATACCTCCAGTCAACGTAACAAACTCCCACTTGCCTTCTCTATGAGTAATAGTCGACCCTCCAGAGATCCACTCTGACCCCCTCTCCCCGGTCCTGCTCAGCCCAGCACGGTGCACCCTAGCCTGGCCACAGGCAGAACCACAGCCCCTTACCTTGGTGGGTCCTGGAGGAGGTGGAGACGAGAGAGCTGCTGCTTCCTACGGGGTTTAGAAACACACTGAGTCTCTGACAGAGAGAGAAGGAGGAAGGAGAGAGAGAGAGAAATCCCTATCACTCTTATCTCTCTCTCTCTCTCTCTCCATCTATCTGAAAACATGCCTCCATCACTATAGCTTTTACAGTAAGTGTCACACTGACTGACATGCTTATCCACCTACTGTACGTGGCATATTTACGGCGGTGAAGCGTGGGGAATGCAGACACACAGGTTCCGGCGTTTCTTTACATTTCTTTACTGTTACTGTAGGTGTGCTGTAGGACAGCCAGCTGGTGAGTTCCCATACTGGCAGACACTCAATGATGGCCAGATGATGTTAATTGTGCATTTTAGTTTTACATTAGCTAGCTAGGCTATGACTCGGCGTAAGACGTTGACACCATTGCAGTTGGTACAGTCGCATGACGTTTTGTTACACGGGTAAACACCGAGGAACGCTGCACGGGTGCATTCGCTCCCTGGAATCCAAAATCAGATTGGTTAATTTTGACAAGGCCATTATTTAGTCTCCTTCTATATGGATGGTTATTGTCTCTTCTCAATAATAAAGAAGGTTCCGCACTCAAAACTATGTTTATGCTCTTTTAATTCATCTCTTTTAATTCTTCTTCAGTGTTTAGCCGACTGAACAGGTGCTTCTTCCTGAAAGCACAAACCACTGATGCCATTTCACGGAATGTCATCGGAGGTCTGACCAGATTCCTGCCTGCTCCCCCCCCCCCCCCCCTTGGGTGGGTGTGAGACTCGTCAACGGGTGCGTTACCGGTTTGTGGTGGGCCGTACTGGTCAGGAGTGTGGCTGGGTTGTGGTTGGATGTACTGAGAGGGAGAGAGAGAGAGAGAGAGAGAGGGAGGGAGAGGGAGGGAGGGAGGGAGAGAGAGGGAGGGAGAGAGAGGGAGGGAGAGAGAGAGAGAGACCACCATGTTTGTCTCTTGTCTGTTCTGCCCCTATGTAAAGCGACCTTGGGTTTTATGAAAGGCGCTATATAAATGAAAGTTATTATTATTATTATTATTATTATTATTATTATTAGAGAGAGGGAGAGAGAGAGGGAGAGAGAGAGAGAGAGGGAGAGAGAGAGAGAGAGGGAGGGAGAGAGAGAGGGAGGGAGAGAGAGAGAGGGAGGGAGAGAGAGAGGGAGGGAGAGAGAGGGAGGGAGAGAGAGAGAGAGAGAGAGGGAGAGAGAGAGGGAGAGAGAGGGAGGGAGAGAGAGAGGGAGAGGGAGGGAGAGAGAGAGAGAGACGTTACGAATGAGAAACAGTTGGTTCATTGTCTGGTCTGCAGGAATGTCCCCTCGCTCGTGCCCTCATAACCCCTCTGACCGTCACACCAAAGATGGACCTCAGCCTCTCCCTCCCGCTGACCGGACACCGCATCACTCGCTCTCTACGCTGCCTCTTTGTGTGCGAGGAGGAAACCAAATGCAAGACAATAGCTGCTCATTAAACTCATTAAGTACCTCGGAGTCATCTTGGACCCGCAACTCACCTTCAAGAAACACACAAATCCGACCCTTCTTAAAGCAATACATACCTGTTTTATCTATAAATCTTTACATGGACCAATTCCCCTTCCGGTCAAGGAATTCATCCCAAAAAGGCGGACAGGGGTCGTGACACCAGGGGTGACTGTGTGATCCACCATAAGCGAACCACATTTGGACAAAATATATTATCTGTAAAAGGCTGCTTAACATGGAACAGCCTCCCGGTGCCAATAAGAGAAAACCCCACCATCAGTACCTTTAGAGGCCAACAGCCTCCCGGTCCCAATAAGGGAGAGCTCCACCATCAGCACCTTTAGAGGCCAACAGCCTCCCGGTCCCAATAAGAGAAAGCCCCACCATCAGCACCTTTAGAGGCCAACTAAAAAAATGGCTGCTAACGAATCAAGAATGTGGACACTATTAGTTGCCATGCTAATTTGTATTATTTTATTTTTTTATGTGTGTATGTTTATGTTGTCAATATGTCTCATGTTGTTGACCTCTGTGTATTTATGTGTTTTTTATGTGTGTATTGACGTGTGTATTGACGTGTGTAATTATGTGTGTATTTATGTGTGTATTGACCTCTGTGTATTTATGTGTGTATTTGTGGGGACTACGGATGTAAATGTCCGACACTTTTATACTTTTAATCATGTACTCATGCTTGAGGTGTCTTATCAATGTGCACTGTATATATTATTATTATTATATTATATTGTACAGCACTTTGGTGCAACTTCGGTTGATTTTAAACGTGCTTTATAAATAAAGTTGACCTTGACCTTGACCTTGACCTTGACCTTGTAAAGAGGGGGAGTTGTAGGACCCAGGAGCTGCTAACCACAGTGGGCCTGTGTCACTCTCAGTCACTCAGTCACACGCTGTCGTCCTCTAGGCCGAATCACACCTTTATTTACTGCTACACTCAGGTCAAAATCACAAACTAGTAGTATATACATTTTTTTAACCTCTATTTAACCAGGTTAGTCTCATTGATGCAGTATATATATATATATATATATATATACACACACACACACACACACACACATATATATATATATATATGTGACTAACCTGGTTAAGTATATATATATCTATACAGTATATATATTTAACCATTTATATATAAATCAATCTTTTTGACGAGAGACCTGGCCAAAAAAACCAGCACGTTACAGACACATACTGTAGTTGCAACATAATACATTACATTAGTACAGATTAGGCATCTAACAATTAAAATTAAAAAAGAAAAGCCATATTAAGTTACATAATGAAGGCAGGCAAGATTATTTCTAGCAATGTTACCACTTATCAAAACATTTACAGACCGGCATTTGATTTTTTCCCATGACCTTTACCCTAACTAGCTTTAAAACTGTTTAGTAAGACAAGCTACAGACAACTGGAAGGTCTTTTGGCAGAACTCGGTCTGAGTCTTTGGTAGGGTCAGCAGGACGCTGTTTTGAGAGCGTAGCTGATAAACGTCATTGTCCTCCAGGGTAATGAATGATCATGAATATGATGAGCGCTGTCTCAGTATGGCCTTATAAATGAAGAGGTACCAGTGACTCCAGTAACCAGTAACAGTGAAAGTGAAGGAGCCAGTCTACTCTCATATAGAGGGGACAGTGACGTGTTTGAGGTTTGTAGTGACCAACCTCACTGAGTCCAGCATTCAAAGTGGGAGCGTGGATGCGTAGAATATCGCCATAAGACGAGAGGTTACGTACAGTAGCGCACATGTCCAATTTGTAGCAAAGCAAAATAAAACACCTGTAATTTAGCTGGACCTCTGGTTTTGTGGTCAATGGTTTTGGTCATTTCACCCTGTGGAGGACTTGGAGTCTTTAGGGAACTGAACCACAGAGTAGAGCAGGTCTTCCTCTGGAGCGTCTTTGGTTTGTCCTGGAGTGGGAGATCTTGTAGGTTCTATAGCATCTTTGGTTTGTCCTGGAGTGGGAGATCTTGTAGGTTCTATAGCATCTTTGGTTTGTCCTGGAGTGGGAGATCTTGTAGGTTCTATAGCATCTTTGGTTTGTCCTGGAGTGGGAGATCTTGTAGGTTCTATAGCATCTTTGGTTTCTCCTGGAGTGGGAGATCTTGTAGGTTCTATAGCATCTTTGGGTAACTGGGCAAAGGAATACACGAGGTCATAAGGAGTTCCGTAGGATGAGGTCACGGTCGGAGGGCTTGACGGGGTTCTAGAATCGTTGCGTAACACAGCGGTGTAGATGACAGAGGCGGGTCCACCTTTGGGGAAGTCCACAGTAGAATAAGTGGGATCTATAGCATCACTGGGGAAGCTAACGTTGCCGTACATGTCATTGGGGATGCTAACAGTGTCTTGGCTAGCAGGGTAGCGAGCAGAGGCTGTAGCAGGTCTGTCTGAAGGAGAGTTGACAGTAGAGACGACAGCAGGGAGGTCTGTCTGTCTGTCCTCCTCTCGGACCTCTTCATACACACAGTCATCCTGGAGAAGCAGGGAAGAGACACACAGCACGGTCAGCAAGATTCAGACCACCCCAAACTGGGACTGACAAGACTAACAGGGCCTCTGCCTTCACAGTCTGACTCATTGCAGCATAATTCCACTAGGGGGCTCTCTGACCACAAACTCACCAGAGATCACCTTTCATTTCTGTGGCCCAGATAACAGAGCAAGCCTGTTCGGATCTGATCAAAACTGATGGGTGAAAGCAAGATGGCAAAGGCTTCACTTTGCTCTAATACACATTTGTCACCATTTTCCTTACACCCATCCTGTATTATATACAGTTGTAGTCAAACGTTTACATACACTTGAAAAAAAATAAGAGTTGTAGAAATGATTGGAAGCTCAAGTCTGCCATGACACATATGGTCTTTACAACTTTTGACCACAACTGTAGATCTGGGCTCCGTCTAAACGCTGGGTGTGTATAGGGACATGTCTGCAGACTCTCACCTGTCCTGAGGAAGGGTTGTCCAGGTTGTTGGAGGACTCTGGTGACTTCCTGTTTCCTCCTGTCCACTTCCTGTAGAACACCAGCAGGACCAATCCCAACAAGGCCACCATGACAACCAGTCCCACACTGGCATACATCACTACACCTGACCAGAGAGAGAGAGAGAGACCACAACACTATGACATCACTTCCTCTGGGCCTGTGGGGAGAGAGAGACAGACAGAGAGAAAGAGAGAGATAGAGACAGAGAGAGAGAGAGACAGAGAGAGGCAGGAAGAGAGAGAGTTGTGGTAGGAGAACTGGTGCTAGTGTGACGGCTAATGGCTCAACAGAACCGGACAAAACTAGAAACAAGAGAAATAGAGAGAGAGAGAGAAAAGAGAGAGAGAGAGGGAGAAAGAGAGAAAGGTAGAGAGAGGGAGGGAGAGAGAGGAGAGAGAGAGAGAGAGAGAGAGGGAGAGAGAGAGAGAGAGAAAGAGAGAGAGGGAGAGAGAGAGAGAGAGAGAGAGAGAAAAGAGAGAGAGAGAGAGGGAGAAAGAGAGAGCGGTAGAGAGAGAGGGAGGGAGAGAGAGGTAGAGAGAGAAGGAGAGAGAGGGAGATAGAGAATGTGAGGGACAGAGAGAGAGAGAGAGAACGTGTGGAAGATGGTCAGCTGATTACCCAGTGTGCAACAGTACTCAATCACCACAGAGTGAAACCAGGTCAAACCAGATACATGTAGAACTGGCAAAGCTGACCGTACTGTGTGTTACTTCACCACTGTAGAAGTCCTGCATTATAATTAATAATTATTAATAGTAGCAGAGCTTCAACTAACCTGGTCTGGAGGAAGCAGCACCACTCAGGTCCCCTGATACCTGAGACGTTGTAGAAAGGTTGATAGACGTTGTAGAAAGGTTGATGGACGTTGTAGAAAGGTTGATAGACGTTGTAGGGATGTTAGAGGTGGTCGTTGGTACAGCTGGTGTGGGCCTCAGGGTGAAGGGTTTAGGAGGGGCTTGGGATGAAAGAGAGAGAGAGACAGAGGTAGAGAGAGAGAGAGAGAGAGAGAGAGAGAGAGAGAGAGAGATGTTCACAAACACAACAGTCTTATGTAGAAAAGGGTTCAGAACAGCATCTAGACTTCCTGCAACAATGTTCACAACAACTCTTCTAACCCTGTCCGTCACAGGAAATAAGGAGAGAAATATCCTCACTCTGAAACCACAACACTTACAGGATTACATCCTGACATCTACATGACCTGTGTGACAGAATGTAAACTCACCATCCTTAACGGTCAGATACACCTCCTGGAAAGGGTCTAGGAGGCCAGATCTCTCCACTCTACACCAGTACTTCCCTGAGTCTGACATCTTCAGTCCAGAGATGGTCACAGTGAAGGAACCATCTCTTTTGTCAGATAAGCTGTATCTTCCAGTAGTGGAGGGTGTGGACCCGTCGGTCTTAACCAGAACATCCTTGTCTGAACATCCATCCTTACAGAAGTACTTGTTGTTGTTCTTTGTCCCAAACCATGCATTTCCCTTTGTACACTCGATCCTGGCTTCTCCTCCCACAACCCCAGACGCCTTGATAACTGCTGATACCTGCACACACACAGCTGATATTCACACACACACACACACACACACACACACACACACACACACACACACACACACACACAGAGTGACTATAGGAAACAAAACAGGTATTACAGTGGTGTTACGGGCATGCAGGCAGACAGACAGTCAGACAGGCAGACAGACAGACAGACAGGCAGACAGACAGACAGACAGACAGACAGACAGACAGACAGACAGACAGACAGACAGACAGACAGACAGGACTCACCAGAGAGGAGCCAGCAGGACACCACCAGGTGGATCTTCATAGTGACTGGTCACCTCTCTCTCTGGTTATGTTAGTCCTCTGTGTTCCTCCAAGTGGTGAAGCTGAGTTACTACTTCCTCTCAGTTAGTAGATTCAGCTAGTTACTATCACAAACCACTAGTTAGATTCAGCTAGTTATTATCACAAACCACTAGTTAGATTCAGCTAGTTACTATCACAAACCACTAGTTAGATTCAGCTAGTTACTATCACAAACCACTAGTTAGATTCAGCTAGTTACTATCACAAACCACTAGTTAGATTCAGCTAGTTACTATCACAAACCACTAGTTAGTAGATTCAGCTAGTTACTATCACAAACCACTCGTTAGTAGATTCAGCTAGTTACTATCACAAACCACTAGTTAGTAGATTCAGCTAGTTACTATCACAAACCACTAGTTAGATTCAGCTAGTTACTATCACAAACCACTAGTTAGTAGATTCAGCTAGTTACTATCACAAACCACTCGTTAGTAGATTCAGCTAGTTACTATCACAAACCACTAGTTAGATTCAGCTAGTTACTATCACAAACCACTAGTTAGTAGATTCAGCTAGTTACTATCACAAACCACTAGTTAGATTCAGCTAGTTACTATCACAAACCACTAGTTAGTAGATTCAGCTAGTTACTATCACAAACCACTAGTTAGTAGATTCAGCTAAATAAAGTTGTTTGTGGAAATGATCAGCTCTCGTACTCAGTGCTGTTTCCTCTACGATCTCTCTTCCTTTATCACACTCACCAAAACTCCCTCCCCTTTCTCTCTCTCTCTCTCTCTCTCTCTCTCTCTCTCTCTCTCTCTCTCTCTCTCTCTCTCTGTGGTCATAATCCACTACAACCAATGACAGAATCAACTTTGCCCCCCTCATCTTTGATGATGATGCTGATAAGGATGATGAAGATAAGGATGATGATAAGGATGATGCTGCTGCTGCTGATGATGATGCTGATGATGATGATGATGATGGTGCCAGTGTCATGTTCAGCCCAGAGAGACTGGTTCAAGCCAGCTGAGCAGTAGCTTCCTCTAAACCAGACACCGCTAGAGGATGTGGTTAGCTAAGAGAAACAATTGTCAGCTTAGTTCGTTGGTCAAAGTTTTTCACCACTGCAACCCAGTTAGCTTCACGTTTCACACAGAGGATGCTGTTCTGGTGGCAGTTGTATTTTTAATTTCATATTTTATCGATTGAATTGAAGTACTTTTATCAGTCATATGAATGATTTGAGTCCCAACCTTGCATCTCCCTGTCTCTCTCTCTCTCTCTCTCTCACACACACACACACGCGCGCACTAACACACACACGCGCACACTCACACGCGCACACTCACACACACGCGCACACACACACGCACACACACACCACACCCAGATAGAGAGAAGAGGAAGGGAGGAGGAGTGATAACGATTATGATAACTTGACTTATAATAAATTCACTGAGTAACATATTTGTTTGAAGTTTCAGACTATGTGGTTGATAATGCCTTTCAGGTAGCATTATCATTCTTGCAGTCAGTACACTTTTTGGTCTTGTTATCTCTCCAAGTAATGTGAGACAGTGCCACCCTGTGGAGAAAGCGTGGTACTGGTGTGTGTTTGGCGCTACAAATAAACAACCTTGCACTGGGTGTGCTTTAGGACTTTCCATCTTTCATTCAACAAACTCAAGGTCTTGGGGGACCTTGTGTACCCACACCCAGAACTAAGGTGTGACACTGTCAAGCCGTAAACTTTATCCACCTCCCCTTGTCCTGTGTGTGTGTGTGTGTGTGTGTGTGTGTGTGTGCTTCTAAACAAACACAAGAGACCCACCATCGTTTAAATGTGATCATTTTAAATTATTATTTATGTTATGAAATCGAGAGTTTAACATGTTTTTGAATGATTTTTCACGGTGCCCACCCACATCCATTGTATGACCAAAACGGTGGTAGAGCAATTATCAGACTTTCTCAAAAGTGCTCGTTTTGTCAACGTTTTGATCTGAACCATTGTGTATTATCATAAGTAACCTTAAAACAGGGCTAAACATGCATTTCCCCTTTACTACCCCTTTAAGACATTTAATTCATTAAATTCGAGGTCGCCGCTCCGAAATGATCACTCAATGCTCAATGTTTGCAGAATATTTATTTTGCAGTCATTCGTAGAACAGTTCACCACAAATATCTCAATCTTTTTTATAAAGCGACTGTGACAGCCTGTGCAATTAAATGTCTCAAAAAATAAAAAACAGGTTTGCATGGCATCCATAATATGAGAAAAACAGAGGTAGGTGTGTGTGTGTGTGTGTGTGTGTGTGTGTGTGTATGAGAGAGAGAGAGTACGAATGTGTGTGTGTGTGTGTGTGTGTGTGTGTGTGTGTGTGTGTGTGTGTGTGTGTGTGTGTGTGTGTGTGTGTGTGTGTGTGTGTGTGTGTGTGTGTGTGCATGTGTGTGTGCTTCACATGCGCTTGTGGACATAGATGACCCGATGGCAGTCGGGACAGTGATGCTCCAAGTCTTTACAGGCGTCCACACAGAAAGGGATGCAACAGCACGGCCAACACCTGGAGAGAGAGAGAGAGAGAGAGAGAGAGAGAGAGAGAGAGAGAGAGAGAGAGAGAGAGAGAAAGAGAGAGAGACCCACGTTGGCACATTCCTTTCCCTCTCTGGTCAGGAGCTCTTGTGCCAGCCTCACGTGGTTAGATTAGATATCTGGCTGATGTCGTGGGCGTAGTCCAGGGAGTTTCCCAGAGGCATCGTAGCGCTACGTTCATCGTGAGCTACGGCGTTCATCCTGAGCTACGGCGTTCATCGTAGCGCTACGATGCCTCTGGGAAAACGCGGCCCAGGACTATTATAAAGAGGAAGGGTGCGTGGGTGTCCCCTTGGAAACTCTCCCGCCATGATGTCAAAATCCTCACTGTTGCGGTCCGGCGTCACAACCCTTCCCCTTGTGTTCCATTACATGGTTCCTATGGCCCCAAGTCAATTGGGGGGAGCACCATTGGGCCTTAAGGATTTTCATCATGACCCGCCATGACAACCAGTCCCACACACACTCTCTCTTTGGTCAGGCATAATAGTGTATGACTGACACACACACACACACACACACACACACACACACACACACACACACAAACATACACGCACACATATCCACACTAGCATTAGCATAGACACTACAGGGTGAATAAAGTGGGTCAGCTTGGCTAGAAGGTTAACCAGGTGACAGGAACTAGAGGTTGACATTAAATGACTTTATTTATAAAGCACCATTCAAAACCAGCGGTACAAGGTGCTGTACAATTGAAGAAAGATAGGAAAAGTTAAAACAGAAAAAAATATTAAACAACATAAAAACATAAAATCATAAAATACAATATAGACATTAAAATCTACAGAGCAGGAAAACAGTAGACAGTCTGTCTGTCTGCCTGTCTGTCTGTCTGTCTGTCTGTCTGTCTGTCTGTCTGTCTCTCTGTCTCTCTGTCTGTCTGTCTGTCTGTCTGTCTCTCTGTCTGTCTGTCTCTCTGCCTGTCTGTCTGTCTGTCTGTCTCTCTGTCTCTCTGTCTCTCTGTCTGTCTCTCTGCCTGTCTGTCTGTCTGTCTGTCTCTCTGTCTCTCTGTCTGTCTCTCTGCCTGTCTGTCTCTCTGCCTGTCTGTCATACTCACAGTCATCCTGGAGAGAGTGGGATGAGAAACACCATATATTTCATTGTCTTCATATACAGAGTGAGACTGAACCTGGTCTCTCATAGCCAGACCTACTGTATCTCCACACGTCTCTCTACCAGCGCTGGAGAAAGGTCTGGCTGGTCTTATTACCGTTCAGAGATGGGGGGGGGGGGGGGATTCTGTATTTCTTCAAACCAATCGCAATCGTCTTGTGCAAACCACATTTGCTTACTAGGAGTTGTTGTTGTTGAGTTTGTTGTTTCATGTAGCGAAGGGGACTTTGAAAACAATAACACAGCAGAAGGGGAGGAGTCTGGATTGAATCTGATTGGGCTGGAAGAATCTCAAATCTCACTTAAGGTCCAGTATGGGGGGTCCAGACTTTGGTAGAGAGAGTCCTGGTTGGTGGTTTGGGGGTGCAGGGT
>NC_140264.1:4906019-4916754 GCF_949987555.1 Borostomias antarcticus | reverse complement strand
GCTTCTATTTCGACACTTTGCTGTTCATTTGGACTTTCCATCTTGTTGACTGCGCGTGAGAGCGTGTCAGCAGCAAACATGAATTTTCCTGGTGTATAGACCATTTTCACGTCATATTTCTGCAGTCTGATTGACAGTCGCTGAATCCTCAGAGGACAATCATTGAGGGGCTTGGACATTATCGATACTAGGGGCTTGTGGTCTGTTTCCACTTCAAAAGCCTTTCCATATATGTACTGATGGAAACGTTCACATGCATATGTGCTGGCTAAAAGTTCCTTCTCTATTTGTGCATATCTAACTTCAGCACTTGTCAATGCACGAGACGCGTAGGCTACGGGCTGCCAGCTGTTGTCATACATCTGTAGCAGTACTGCCCCTAGGCCGTACTGAGAAGCATCTGCCGAGATCCTAGTGCTCCGTTCTGGGTCATAAAACTTGAGCACTGGCTCCTTGGTTAAGATCTCTTTCAGCTTATGGAAGCACTCTTCCTGCTCATGGGACCATTCCCACTCATTCTTCTGCTCTAGAAGCCATCTGAGTGGTGCTGACTGGGCAGACAACTGGGGGATAAATTTAGCCAAATATGTGACCATTCCCAGAAATCTCCTCACCTCTTCTTTGTTCTGTGGACGTTCCATGTTCACTATGGCTGACGTCTTCCTTGGATCCGGCTTGACACCTTGCTCTGAAATCACATCTCCCACAAAGGTCAGGCTTTTCACTGCAAACTCACACTTGTTTTGGTTTAATTTCAGATTGGACTTGCGTGTCAGATCCAGTACTTCCCTCAGCCGTGCATCATGTTCTTCTCTTGTGGATCCCCACACGATGATGTCATCCATCATGGTCTCCACTCCCTCTATGTGCTCATAGATCATATGGATTGTTTTATGGTAAACTTCTGGCGCAGACAGAATACCGTAAGGTAAACGCAGAAAGCGAAACCTTCCTTCTGGTGTATTGAACGTGCATAGTTTTGAGCTTGCCTCATCAAGCTTCATCTGCCAGAAGCCTGTTGACGCATCCAGCTTGCTAAACCATTTAGCCCCAGCAAACTGTGACATGATCTCTTCTCTTGTTGGTAGCTTGAAATGCTCACGCTTTATAGCCCTGTTTAGATCCCGTGGATCGAGACATATGCGTAGAGCTCCATTTGGCTTCTGCACAACCACTAGTGAGCTCACCCAATCTGTTGGCTCGTCTATTTTCTTTATAACGCCCATCTTCTCCATGCGGGCTAGCTCTTCTTTGAGTTTGTCTCTCAGTGCAAATGGAATCTTTCTGCACGCATGCACTACAGGAGTCACTGTGTCATCCACACATATCTTGTGCTCACCAGGCAAGCATCCTAGTCCTTCAAAGACATCGTTGTTCTCCTGCATGATTGCGTTGTGGTCTGTGCTAGTCTGGGAATTCACTACAAACACCCTTCTCACTAAGTCAAGCTTTTCACAGGTACCCAAACCTAGGATTGGCTGTACGCTCTTCTCTACTATGAGCACCTGTGTCTTTAACTGCCGTCCCTTGTGCTTTAGAGTCACTATGCAACAACCTTTAACTGGAACAGTCTCTCCTGTATAGCCTGTCACTTTTACTTTCACCGGGTGTATTTTGCTCTTAACTGTGAGGGTCTTGTAATCATGTATGGACAAAAGGTTGACTTGTGCACCAGTGTCTATCTTGAATGGAATTATGGTCTCATTCACGGTTAATGGGACTACCCATTCGGCTGCATCTGCTGTGCTAGACTGTACTGAGTCAACAAAGAACTCCTCTGGCTCTTCTTCCACTGTGTCCACTTTCATCCCTGAGGCCTCAGCTTTGCAATACCTCGCAAAGTGGTTATCCTTCCCACACTTGTGGCAGATTTTTCCATAAGCAGGGCATGACCTAGGCATATGCTTGCCTCCACATCTCCCACATCTACTGTTTGGACTCTTGGGACTTTGCTCTGTAGGCTTTTGCTTTCCAAACTGTTTTGGGCGCTGTCCCTCTCTTTTCACGGCATGCACTGCTGCCGACTCATCCATGCGCAGCTCTTTTGCTTGTGCGCGAGTGGTTTCTGCTGCTCTGCACATGTGAACAGTTTTCTCTAGCGTCAAATCATGTTCACGTAGTAATCTTTCTCTAAGCCCATTATCAGGAATCCCACATACTATTCGATCTCTGACTAATGAGTTTCTTAAATCTCCGAATTCACATGACTTGCTCAACGTAAGTAGTTCAGTTAAGTACTGATCAAAACTCTCGCCTGTTTTCTGACCGGCAGAGAAAAACTTATATCTCTCAAAAGTGACATTTTTACTGGGCACAAAGTACTCCTCGAACTTTTTCACTAGCTCAGTCAATGTTAAATTCCCCTCATCTATCTGAAAGCTGTTGTAAATGTCCAATGCATCCTCTCCTATTACATGCAAAAATATAGACGCTTTTACCTTCTCATCTCCTCCCCCCGCCCCGCTCGCGGCCAAGTAAATATTAAATCTCTGCTTGAATCTCATCCAATTATCGGCAAGATTGCCACTGAACTGCATGGGTGTGGGAGGACTGAGTTTATCCATGATGGGGAACACTACGGGTGCAGGATTTACTTGGTCTCCTTGTCGATCGTTCGAAACGTTTTCATTCACGTTAGCTTGATCACCGTCACTTCCACTCTCGCTAGACATACTCGCATGACGCTCCTCTTGCTAGCAGTGCGCAGATGTGTGCCTCTGGAATCCCCACATTCCTTCTTCATAAGTCGATGAACTCCGCGTTGCCAGTCCCATTATCTGACACCATGTTATGTTCGTTATTTCCAGTGTTCCTAACTAGTAATAAACAGGCTGGGTTTCTGAGCTGGCTTTTAATCACAAGTTGCTCATCCCTTACTTCCAGGCACTCTGGACCTCATGTCAGGTCCCGGTCCGGGTACAACAACATAGGGCGGAACCAATATTATGTACTATAATAACAACACAGCGCCCGGATCTGATACCCATATCTTGGTATCGGAGTGGGGAAGCTATTTCGTTTCTAAAGACATTTCTAAAGATCATATTACAGAGGCATGTGAAAAACCACAACAGGCCTATGCTCTATGTAAGCACAACTAGCGATGCATAAAGACAGATTGATGAAAATACATTTCCCCATTCTGTATGGCGCCCGTATCTGATACCCATATCTTGGGTTCTATGGGGTTGACTGGCATATAATGCGGTAAATGCCCAATAACTGATTAATCCAACGGGTCCTTGTTGGACCGTAAAACATAGCACAAGAACATAGAACCCGCTTAGAACCTCCCAGGACCACACAGAACTGATTAGAATTGGCATTCAGAACCACTGAGGTGGACAGTGATACATTATTATGGGCTGTTTCAGTCCAGTTCGTAGTCGTGGCAACATATCACATGACCGTTTTTGCTGTCATAGCTGTGATCACGCCGCATCAGGAAACGGCAGAAGGACCACTTAGAGAGCCTTATAATGTGTGTGTGTGTGTGTGTGTGTGTGTGTGTGTCTCACCAGCGGGGGCGTTAGTGGGTTGTCCTGTGCCGTACTGGTCAGGAGGGTACATACCTGGAGAAAACAGACATTAGCACGGTACCAAGACCAGCAGTCCGCCATCTTTGTTGTGGTTGTCCAGCGGTTCACAGTGACAGAAGCGCTCCTACAAATGACCTCTAGAAACGCTGTGTTGGTCGGAGGCGTGTCGTCCTTCCAGAGAACAGTCCAGTGACCATAATGATTCAGGCGCCGTTCAATGATTAAACCCCTACACTAGCACCTCCTTGTTTACGAGCACTTTCATGGAAACTTATCTTACACATATTACTGATTAATAATTATTCATAAGAGAGATTATCTTACTGTATTTTATGGTCCTTAAATAAAGAGGAAGTCAGACGAGAGAACGTTAATCCAGGTTTATTGCTTTTCATGAAACGTTGTTCAGCAGGGTTGTTATCAACAACAACAACTGAACTCACACATCCGTTTATCCACTTCTAAGCCGTGGGAGTCACATTCCAGGAGCCACATTCCACTAGTCACAATAAGGTTCGGCCAGCAGGCCCGCATCTCTCATTGGTCGGTCTTATCAGCTACAACTTGTGATTGGCCATCCTAGTTTGCCCCCATCTTGGGAAGGTTAGGCCTTGTGACATAAATCATAAGATGCTGCAGTGATCTGGCGCAATGAACGTGGGGCAATATTACTCAACTCATCCTTACCACATGCTAGCCTATGCGGATGATAACGCCAAAAAATAAGTTCTGACCTTTGGAGTCAAGGGTCAACTTCCTGGAAGGTGTGAGGTGGAGGAACAGCGTGTGTGTTTCAGGGATACTTTCTTGTGCCGACTGTGTGTGTGTGTGTGTGTGTGTGTGTGTGTGTGTGTGTGTGTGTGCGTCCTCACCTGTCTGGAAGCCTGGCTGAGGGGGGTAGGCTGGGGTGTCCTGGAGGGGCGGGGCCTGGTTGAACTCCATACTGACTGATTAACCAGGGGGGAGATAGAGAGAGGAGAGAGAGAGAGAGAGAGAGAGAGGAGAGAGAGAGAGAGAGAGAGAGAGAGAGAGAGAGGAGAGAGAGAGGAGAGAGAGAGAGAGGAGAGAGAGAGAGAGGAGGAGAGAGGAGGAGAGAGGAGAGAGAGAGAGAGAGAGAGAGAGAGAGAGAGAGAGGAGAGAGAGAGAGAGGAGGAGAGAGAGAGAGAGAGAGAGAGAGGGGAGAGAGAGAGAGAGAGAGAGAGAGAGAGAGAGAGAGGAGGAGAGAGAGAGAGGAGGAGGAAGGACAGGAGAGAGAGAGGGGTGGAGAGGAAGAGAGAAAGAGAGCGATAAGAGACAGAGAGAAAGGACAGCCAGGTATAACTACTTATGCTGATGGATTACAGTGTAGATCTTACACCATAGGTGACATTCATCACACATTGACTAACCATCCACTCTACCGACTTTATACTGTTCATACAGGGCTATACATTTTACATAGCAGATGTTATGGGTACTTACAGAGGAATGCTCGTTTCCTCGTTTTCCTCACAAGCGCTGTGCGCATGCGTGCTGGAGCAAGTGGGGAAGCTATTTCGTTTCTAAAGACGTTTCTAAAGATCATATTACAGAGGCATGTGAAAAACCACAACAGGCCTACGCTCTATGTAAGCACAACTAGCGATTCATAAAGACAGATTGATGAAAACAACCGTTTCGCGGCAGAAAATAGATTTTTTAGAAGCTGCATTCTCAGTTCCCCGTCCGCCGCCATTACATGGATATACTTGGCTCGCGCTGGATTTTAAATTTCTTCTACATGCCTCCGAATTACACCAAAGTTATCTCGGTGAATCAAACGTCTTATAATATGCCGTAAATAAGGTCCAGGTTGTCAAAAACGAGCATTCTCCTTTAAGTACTTTAACCTGACGCCTCCAATACAGAACATACAGTACAAACACTGTCCATACTGTACATATACTGTACACAGGTCACACACAGGACTCACTTCCTCAACAGACAGAATGGTATTGTTGTATTTACCATAGTGAGAGTACTCTCTTGTCTTACTGTCGGACTCTCTTGGAAAATGTTGTTGAAAAGGAAAATGTCACTATCTCAACCCAACATTCTGGAAGTTTCTACCACACACGCACGCACGCACACACACGCACACCTCGAGTCCAGTCTATGAACATGCTGTGAAGTTATCTATGAGTTATAGTCGACCCTCCAGAGATCCACTCTGACCCCCTCTCCCCGGCCCTGCTCAGCCCAGCACGGTGCACCCTAGCCTGGCCGCAGGCAGAACCACGGCCCCTTACCTTGGTGGGTCCTGGAGGAGGTGGAGACTAGAGAGCTGCTGCTTCCTACGGGGTTTAGAAACACACTGAGTCTCTGACAGAGAGAGAAAGAGGAAGGAGAGAGAGAGGAGGGAGGAGAGAGAGAGACAGAGGTGGAGTAGGGAGGAGGAGTGACTTACTGAATTACTGAATTGCTCCCAATGAGCAGGTTAGCACCTTGCACGGCAGCTACCGCCATTGGTGTGTGAGTGTGTGTGTGAATGGGTGAATGAGAGGCCATTGTAAAGCGCTTTGAGTGCCGCTAAGGTGGAAAAGCGCTATATAAGTGCAGTCCATTTACCATTTACTGGAATCTACAGACTGATGTTGTTGAAGTCAGCTTATATAGTGTATTCACTAAGTGATAATTATTTTTTAGACATACAGTATGTCTAACATCATCAGTAGACCACCTGCAACCCCCCCCTACTGTACTTGTATTTATTGCATACTGTACATACTGTATAAAACCCAAATAAAATATCTCTTGAACTTGAACTTGAACTTGAACTTGAACTTGAACTTGAACTTGAACTTGAACTTGAACTTGAACTAATCCAAAGTGTTGGTCGAGCACAATGGAATGTCTGTGCAGTTGTCCTTGTAGCGCCGCATTATGTAATAACGTAATAAATTATCACTTCATTATGTAATTGTAATATCTCGTACTGTATTACATAATCAGGGTTGGACAGCGGGGTAACCATTCACTGATGTTTACCGACACTCTTGGGGAAGTGCGTTACAGGGCGTGGCCATCACTGACTCACTAACACTACACTGCTATATCTACCTAGGTGATTGATAAGTAGTAGTGCCACCTACTGGACATTGTTAAGAACACATGACCCAACCATAGCATTATAGTACATTCCTCAACCCTTAAGCTAAATGCTCTCCCAGTAAAACATACTACCAACACAATATCAGTCTTGCTCAAGACAAATTTAGGTACTCAATGTACCTAAATTTGAGTACTCAAGGTACTCAATTTGTCTGTACCAAAACTAAAATTAAACGTGTCATTAATCTAGACTCTTAGTTAACTCAAACCTTGTAACAAAAGTAGACTAGGCAAATTCTCGAGTCCTGTCACTACCAAGTCAAGTCAAACTTTATTTATAAAGCATTTAAAAACGACTGCGGTCGAACCAAAGTGCTGTACAGGTAAACGCAAAATACAATAAAAGCACAATACAATAACAACAACGGTACAGAAATATAAAACTCACAGAATACCAGGGTGTCGTGATCAACTACAGTTGAAGGCCAGGGAGAAGAAATGGGTTTATTAATAGATTATAGTATATTAATATTAATAGTTTATTAATTATTTAATAGAGATTTAAAAACTCCTAGTGTCTGGGCCGATCTAGTGTTAATGGGAAGACTATTCCAGAGCCGAGGGCCAGTAGACTATTCCAGAGCCGAGGGCCAGTAGACTATTCCAGAGCCGAGGGCCAGCGGCTGCAAAGGCTCGGCCTCCCCTCGTCTTAAGCCTGGTTTTAGGCACTTCCAGCAGGATCTGGTCAACTGATCTTAACGCTCTGGCTGGGGAATGGTGATGCAAGAGTTCAGCTAAGTATGGAGGAACCAGCCCATTTATTGCATTAAAACAAATAAAAGAAGCTTAAAATCGACTCTAAAACTGACAGGGAAGAATTTTTACAGCTCACTTATCTGGCCCCCAGATGATTGATTGGTTGAACAGTGATTACTGTTTTTTTGCTTCCCTCTGGAATATGTAGAGAGTGGGTCGTATGCCCACACCTCCCTTGTTCTCTGTAAAGCGCATTGTGTTGCCTCTGGGTATGAAATGCGCTATACAAATAACGCTTTGATTGATTGATTGATTGATTGATTGTTTGATTGATTGATTGATTGATTGATTGATTGATTGATTGATTGATTGATTGATTGATTGATTGATTGATTGATTGATTGATTGATTGATTGATTGACAGGGAGCCAGTGAAGTGAGGCCAGGATGGGGGTGATATGGTCACACTTTTAGGTGCCAGTAAGGAGGCGAGTAAAGGCATTCTGGACAAGCTGAAGGCGTCTAAGTGATGAATGATCAATGCCCACATATAGGGAGTTACAGTAATCAAGTCTAGAGGTGGTGAATGCATGGATTACCCTCTCGAGGTCGGCCGGGGAAAGATAGGGCTTGGACTTAGCGAAGAGTCTTAGTTGGAAGAAGCTTGTTTTGACTACAGAGCTGACTTGCTTCTCAAATTTGAAGGTGCTGTCAAGGATCACTCCAAGGTTTCTTAACGGAGGAAGTGATGTCAAAGGTGAGGAACTAGGAAATGAACGAGTGGAGCGCTAGAAGATCTTCAAAGACAATTATTTCGGTCTTGCTCTCATTCAGATTTAGGAAATTACTGCTCAACCAGGATTTAATGTCCATCAGACAGTCGAGCAGAGGCTTTAATACAACCACGTCACTGACAACATTTAAAAAATATCTAACAAATATTTAATAATATTTAAAAAAATATCTAACAAATCTAAAAAATTCCTCACTCCAACACTTGCTGAAAGCTGAGAAACTGCGCTTTCTAGTATTATAGGGAAAATCCAATTAATTTTCGAAATGTTGTCACTGTACTTTCATTGTTAAAAGGGTTAAGAAGAGCATAAAGAACGCGTTCGGTAAACACTCTTTTCTTAAGGCTCTTTCTTAGCTGACCTCCTCTTGACCCCTTCGTAACTCCTTAAGAATGTTCTTCTTCGGGGAAACGCACCCTCGGCGCTGAAAGGAAGGCTGACGCAACCGTGTTTCTTTGTGCGTTTTGCGTGCGTGGGTGGGGGGGGTAGGTCTGCGTCAAGTGTCCGAGAACCACCCTCATTCACTCGTAGGCTAATCATTAATCTGATCCATTGAGTGAACAGATCCGCGTATTGTGTATAGCATGTGCATAGCGTGTGTGTGTGTGTGTGTGTGTGTGTGTGTGTGTGTGTGTGTGTGTGTGTGCGTTTCACATGCGCTTGTAGACGTAGATGACCCTCTGGCAGTTGGGACAGTGGTGCTCTACGTCTTTACAGGCGGTCACGCAGAACGGGATGAAACATAAGCATAGGCAACACCTGGAGAGAGAGAGATAGAGAGAGAGAGAGAGAGAGAGAGTGGGGACAGGGAGAGAGAGAGAGAGAGAGAGAGAGAGAAGGAATAAGAGAGAGAATGACATGCAGAGATGGAGAGGAGAGAGAGAAATACGTAGAGAGAAGGAGAGACAGAAGGAGAAAGAGAGATATAGAGGAGAGACGGGGAGAAGGAGAGAGGTGGAGAGGAGAGAGAATAAGAGAGGGAGAGGAGAGAAGTATATAGAGCGATATATACGAATAGGAGAGAGAGAGAGTGGGGACAGGGAGAGAGAGAGAGAGAGAGAGAGAGTGGGGGCAGGGAGAGAGAGAGAGAGAGAGAGAGAGAGAGAGTGGGGGCAGGGAGAGAGAGAGAGAGAGAGAGAGTCTGCACAGGGAGAGAGGGTTTAGAAACACACTGAGTCTCTGACAGAGAGAGAAGGAGGGAGGAGAGAGAGAGAAGAAGGGAGGAGAGAGAGAGAGAGAGAGAGAGAAGAAGGGAGGAGAGAGAGAGAGAGAGAGAGAGAGAGAGAGAGAAGGTAAGGGGTGTAGTAGGGAGGAGGAGTGACTTACTGGAATCTACAGGTTGATGTTGTTGATAATGATTGTGAAGTTGGCTTATCTTCACTCAGTAAGGTATCTTTTAGACATACAGTATGTCTAAGACATGCGTAATCAGGGCCAGGGAGAGGCGGCCATCTTGATTCTTGTTTGCACAACCTGTGCATCCCAAGGAATCTATCCTCTTGTAATACTCTTATATACACAACATAGTTTATTACGTCTCTCAGTTGTACAGTTAATCTGTGTATTTGCATTTATTGTATATTCTATGATATGTTACATCTATACTTGTATACTGTTTTTTAATCTTGGGTTTCTGTGATGTTGCTTGAATGTGTCTGTTTTAACAGTGCGATCTCCCCCTGGGGACCAGAACCTATTGTACGGGCTGTTATCTCTCCAGCTGTGAGACAGTGACACCCGGTGGACGAAACGTGGTATTGCTCACTGTGACAGAAAAACAAACCTTTGGTGAAGTTCTCCAAACCAGTAGACGTCAAAGATGAACCCTTTATGAAGGTTACCGTAAACATTGTCCTACACCTTTTGTGTGTGTGTGTGTGTGCGTGTGTGTGTGTGTGTCACCGTCAGCACCACGGAGAGCGTCCAGAGCAAGAGAGGAGAAGACACCAAGTGGTTGAGCACCGGTATAACACCAGTGATCTCTTGGCAGGTTCAGCACCTTGGATAGTTCCTGGTTCAGCACCCTGGAGAGCTCCTGGTTCAGCACCCTGGATAGCTCCTGGTTCAGCACCCTGGAGAGCTCCTGGTTCAGCACCC
This sequence comes from Borostomias antarcticus, assembly GCF_949987555.1. Classification (NCBI taxonomy): domain Eukaryota; kingdom Metazoa; phylum Chordata; class Actinopteri; order Stomiiformes; family Stomiidae; genus Borostomias; species Borostomias antarcticus. The sequence continues at coordinate 4,906,499 of NC_140264.1, read as the reverse complement.
TGGAGAGCTCCTGGTTCAGCACCCTGGAGAGCTCCGATTTCCCACTCGTTAACGCCTGACGCACACTCCTCGGGTTCAATGTTAAAACGGTGTGCGCTGTTGTGCTACAGTTTCCGGGTTGAGCGAAACAATTTCCTAGTACGTTGTAAAACTACACGGCAATCATTGAATTCTGATTCTAATTCTGATGTTTCCTTGAAACAGTGTGCTACGGGCTTTGAGGTACGTTTTCTCTCGTTTGGTGGGCGTGTCAGAGGTGTTGAGGCTGATAAATAAACCCCATCGTATCTCCTCCGCTGCCATAGGTGCAACACTTGCGTAACTTTAATAGATCAATTCAAATTCGTGTATTCTCTGCTCAAGACATTTTCATCGGAAATCTACACTGTGAATCCTGTGTGTTATAAAGTGAGCTGCTGTCTCCTGTTTATTGCACTGACCCCACTATCGCCATAAAAAATACTTTAGTTTAGTTTAGTT
>NC_140264.1:4898519-4901019 GCF_949987555.1 Borostomias antarcticus | reverse complement strand
TCTCTGGTCCCTCTCTCGTCCCTCTCTTGTCCCTCTCTCGTCCCTCTCTCGTCCCTGAAGACAATTATAGCTCAAATGAAACCATCACCCCTCATTACGTCAGACTGACCAATATGGCAGCTGAGGTGAATAAAGATGAATAGGAAGCGGAAGGAGTCCACAGTGGCAACCAGAGAGTCATGCAGAGTGATGGGGGGGTGGTCTGAGTCGACCACCATTTCCACTGTCTTTAAACATGGGATGTTTAAAAAAAAATATATATATATACATTTGCAAGCATTTATAAACATCTTTTTTCACTTTGTCATTATGGGGCATTATGTGTGAAATTTTGAGAAAAGATTAATTTAAAATCCATTTTGGAATAAGGCTGTAACATAAAATGTGGGGAAAGTGAAGGGATATGAATATTTTTCGGATGCACTGTATTTCTCCAACTAATGTGAGACAGTGACACCCTGTGGTGAAAATATAGTACTGCTCACTGTGTCAGAAAACACACGACATCTGGTGATCATGGTAATGCACCCATGTTCTCCAACCAATCAAGAGTGTGAACGATGAACCCTTTATACAGGTTCACTGGACAGAAACATGTTATCCCATCTCCCCCTCGTCCTACACGTGTGTGTGTGTGTGTGTGTGTGTGTGTGTGTGTGTCTAAACAAACACAAGACCACCGTTGGTTAAAATCAAGAAATTATCATTATTTATTATTCACAACATAAACACAGTTCAGTACAAAAGCAAATCAAATAGATACGACCTCGATGCATCTTTCATTCAACGAATCCAAGACCTTGGGGAACCACATGTACCCACACCCAGAACCCAGGTGGGACACTCAAACCACAAACTATATCTGTGTTGGGAGTCGCTCCCTCGTTCCCTCGCTCCCTATTCCCTATATAGGGTTCACCATGTAGTGAACTACCTAGGGAACGGAGAAAATGTAGGGTACATGCACTGTTCCCTGCAAATCAAGGTGAATTGTGGGTAATAAATAGTGGACTATATAAGGAACGAAAATTCCATGGAGAATTCAGACACTACAAACAAAATGGCTGACGCCCTATATAGTGCACTATATAGTGAATAGGTAGCGATTCCGAACACAGCTTATATCCACCTCCCCCTCGTCCTACTTGTGTGTGTGTCTCACACACAAGAGACCTACCATCATTTAAAAAAATAAATTGTGATTATTTCTTATTATCATTCAATACAAAAGCAAATTATAAACACATATCGTTCCTCTCTACCCGTAGGCTAGACATTCTAGTCGTGATCTTAACATGTCCGTTCATGCGGTGGCCTTGCGCTTCCACACTCCTCACTGCTGCTAGCAGCTTCCAGCACACTCCAGCTGATCTGCTCCTCTTAACTAGTGTCCTCAAGATGAGCACGCACAGGACTGACCAGGCCTGTGTGTGTGTGTGTGTGTGTGTGTGTGTGTGTGTGTGTGTGTGTGTGTGTGTGTGTGAGAGAGAGAGAGAGAGAGAGAGAGAGAGAGAGAGAGAGATAGAGATAGTATGAATGTGTGTGTGTGCTTCACATGCGTTTGTAGACATAGATGACCCGATGGCAGTTGGAACAGTGATGCTCCACGTCTTTACAGGCGTCCACACAGAAAGGGATGAAACAGCACGGCCAACACCTGGAGAGAGAGAGAGAGAGAGACAGAGAGAGAGAGAGAGAGAGAGAGAGAGACAGAGAGAGAGAGAGAGAGAGAGAGACAGAGAGAGAGAGAGAGAAAGAGAAAGTTCAGCTACTGTAATTTAAACTACCTCAAGAATTGAGGTAAAGTTAGCATTAGCTAACACATGTGTGTGTGTGTGTGTGTGTGTGTGTGTGTGTGTGTCCTCACAGGAATATCCCGAGCGCCCCGCAGATCAACCATGTCAGCAGTCCGTTGGTGTATCGGGTCTCCGTGACGACCTGGGTCTGGCAGTGGGGACAGGACGTCTGACCGGACACGTCCGTCAACAGGGGCTGCTGGACCACCACCACCTGGGTCACTACAGAACCACAACATAGAACCAGAACCTGCTCAGACCACATAGAACCGCCATTCAGAACCCCTGAGGTGGACGGTGATATTATGGGATGTTCCAGTCCGCAGTCTTGGCAACGTACTGTATCACATGACTGTTCTGTAACCCCCCCCCTCTTGTTTTCACTGTCATAGCTGTTATCACACCTCACATCAGGAACCACCACTTAGGGAGTTTTATCATTACTGTAAATAGTGTTTGTGTGTGTGTGTGTGTGTGTGTGTGTGTGTGTGTGTGTGTGTGTGTGTGTGTGTGTGTGTGTGTGTGTGTGTGTGTGTGTCTCACCAGTGGGTGCGTTAGTGGGTTGTCCTGAGCCATAGTGGACAGAAGGGTACATCCCTGGTGGGGGGCCTGGTCCAGAAAGAGCAGGGAGCAGACAGGTGATTTGTTAGGTGCATACAATCATATTAGAGACCCAACTGCAAGAATAAGGAACAATGGCCACC
>NC_140264.1:4886019-4893519 GCF_949987555.1 Borostomias antarcticus | reverse complement strand
CACAATATCATCTGATTATATGAAGAGGTGTTTTCCATGAATGATCTCATTCTGACGTTAGTCCTATTTTTCATTCCCTTATCAAAAATTAAGACATGCATTAATCCAGAATCCAGATGTTTCCTTTTAGCTAAGCAGATTTTTGTGCAAGTTTGTGTGTCGGTGTGTGTGTTGGATAACTCCCTAAATACCAGTACTCTTATTGAAATACCAAATCGTGTGGAGAGAAACTTGGCATACAGGTACATAGGAGATACTCTGTTCCCTGGTACGCAAGTACACAGGAGACTCCTAGCATCCTGGCTTGAAGCCAGTTTAGGCCCGTGCTTTCACTCCTATGTGTGTTACAGGATAAATGGAGAAAAAGTTGAAACACTGGTCACAGACAGCATGTGTGTGCATTTGAAATTCACTACAATATACCTGTGATTACTATGGTCAAAATATACGATACATCAATTGCACAAGGTGCCTCATAACTATTATATTATATGAACAAAAACATCTGGGGAGGAAATGGGGGAAATACACCAGATGATTTTGTTCATAGTTAAGAAGATTATTGTTATATTGTTGTAGGCCATTTTGTAGTCTATATATATTATAGGTCTATTCCTTATTATATTGTTGTAGTCCATTTTGTACATATTGTAGTCCATTTTGTACACACACACACATATATATATATGTAATATATATATGTACAAAATGGACTACAACAATATAATAAGGAATAGGCCTACACTTTTTGTAGCCTATATATATTGTAGTCCTATTCCTTATATTGTTGTAGTCCATTTTGTACACACACACACACATATATATATCATATTCTTATTCTTATCATTTAATTGTGCAATGTGCAACATAGGATGATGCCCGTTATTCACGTAGCCTAGGCATTTGTATGGCCAACATTGTGAATGACAGCCTAACAATTATTAAGCTACTCCTCAATTGTTAAACCACTCCTCTGCAAAGGTTATCACGTCAATAAATAATGTGGACACTACTGTAGGAAGAAGAACATAGCAACAGGAATTTGCCCACCCGGGTGACAGACCAGCTAGTGTGCTGTTATTGGAGAAAAAAGACAAGTGCGAATCGCGTCGTTTGTGTGTGCATTCAAGCTTTGTTTATAACTCGAAATACAGTGTGTATCCAAGCTTTATTTAAGCTATAGACTACTCGAAATACAGTGTGTGCGCATGCGTTGTGCTCATTGGAACCGCGCGTCACGTGTCCACGCGGTTTCAACGCGTCCTTGGAAACCGTATCCAGGCAACGCAGAGCAAACACACACACCAGCCGTCTCTCTACCTGCTGCTCGTCCGTTGACACTCAAACTTGTGTCTTACTTTAAAACATTGACACTTTCAAACTTGTGTCTTAACTTAACACATTAAACATTGACACACAAAAATGTCTTCAGGCGTGTTGGTGCCGAGGCCCCATTTTGACAGCAGGCAAGCCGGACAGCCACCCCCGCTGAAGGACCCCGAGGCGACGGTTAGAGAGAGCTTCCCCTCTTCCGGTCTGGCCACCGCGGGATACCGCTCTGCCAAGTACACCCCGGAGGAATGGCACTCAAACAACTACTCCCTCCTCCACCGAGCCGTTACCGACCGGGACGACGCCGAGCGGATCCGCCACGAGTCCAAAACCCTCTACGCGGACACCGAGGCGGCGACGCTGCGCACGCAGGCCGAGGGGACGCGGCATCTGGGCGAGCGGCTGCAGGACACCCACTTCTGGAGGTCGGAGCTGGAGCGGCACATCGGGCGGCTGGCGGCCGAGACGGAGCTGCTCCTGGCGCAGAAGAGGCGGCTGGAGAAGGCGCTGGACGCCAGCGAGATCCCGTTCGCCATCGCCACCGATAACCTGACGTGCCGGGAGCGGCGGCTGGGACCGGACCTGGTGGACGACCGCGTGGAGGAGGAGCTACTAACGGTCATTGCACCTTGTTGCTTTTCACGGCGTCAATATTGCAGCAGACTAAAGTGTTGTGCCGCTTAATAGACCTATTCGTGTGTGTGTGTGCGTGTGTGTGTGTGTGTGTGTGTGTGTGTGCGTGTGTGTGTGTGTGTGTGTGTTGCAGGAGGTGGAGCTGATCCGGAGCATCCAGGCCCTGTTGAAGAGAACCCTCAGCCAGGCCGTCAGTCAGATCAAGTGAGTGTGACGTCATGACGTCAACCGCGTCCCACAGCGTGGTCTCATGGCGCCCTCTAGCGGTGACAGGAATAACACAGCCAGGAGCTGGTTTTGTCAATCAAACCTTCATTTCGTACATGAATGCGACGTGTGTGTGTGTGTGTGTGTGTGTGTGTGTGTGTGTGTGTGTGTGTGTGTGTGTGTGTGTGTGTGTGTCAGGAGCAACAGGGATGCCAAGCAGACCTTGGAGCTGGACTGGTCAGATAAGTACCAGGCCTACAGCCTTGACGACCAGTGTGGTCGCTATAACAACACGAGCACGGACACACAGCACCATCCCAGCTCGGCTAATATACAGGACCAGTGAGTTCACACACACGCACACACACACACACACACACACACACACACACACACACACACAGACTGCCATGTCTAATCTTACTGTGCATCATTGTGTTAGTGAGTAGCTTGTGTGTCTGTGACAATCTCTACCATCTCATAATCTCTCTCCATCCATCCCTCTCTCTCTCTCATCCATCCCTCTCTCTCATCCATCACTCTCTCCATTTATCCATCCCTCTCTGGCTCTCTCATCCATCCCTCTCTCTCCATCCCTCTCTCCATTTATTCATCCCTCGCTCCTCCATCCCTCTCTCTCTTTCTCTATCCATCCCTCTCGCTCCATCTATCCCTCTCTCCATCCATCCCCCTCTCTCTCTCTCAATCCATCCGTTCCTCTCTCTCCATCTATCCCTCTCTCTATCTCTCCATCCATCCCCCTCTCTCTCTCAACCCATCCCTCTCTCTCTCCATCTATCCCTCTCTCTCTCACTCCATTCATCCCCCTCTCTCTCTCTCAATCCATCCATCCCTCTCTCTCTCCATCTATCCCTCTCTCTCTCCATCCATCCCTCTCTCTCTCTCCATCCATCCCCCTCTCTCTCAATCCATCCATCCCTCTCTCTCTCCATCCATCCCCCTCTCTCTCTCTCAATCCATCCATCCCTCTCTCTCTCCATCCATCCCTCTCTCTCTCCATCTATCCCTCTCTCTCTCTCTCTCCATCCATCCAACCTCAGTGCTTTACGAGTATAAATAAAGGTTTGAAATGAAATGAAATCCCTCTCTCCCTCCCTCCCTCCCTCCATCCCTCTCCATCCCTCCCTCCCCCCTCCAGGGTGTGTAATCGGGAGGCGTGGGCGCGGTTCACCCAGGACGGCCTGCGCGCGGCGCGCGGGGCGGAGAGCGCGAGCGGCGAGCTGCGGGCGCTGGCGGAGCGGCTGCTCCACGAGACGGCCGAGGACCTGCGCTCGCAGGGCGCCAGCGTGGACCGCGCCTTCAGCCAGCGCTGCCTGGAGATGACCGAGGCCAAGGTCCGGCTTGAGCTGCACCTGGCACAGGTAGGCGTGTGAGTGAATGAATGAATGAATGAATGAGTGAGTGAGTTAGTGAGTGAATGAATGAATGAATGAATGAATGAATGAGTGAATGAATGAGTGAATGAATGAGTGAATGAATGAATGAGTGAATGAGTGAGTGAGTGAATGAGTGAGTGAGTGAATGAATGAGTGCGTGAATGAATGAATGAGCGAGTGAATGAATGAGTGAATGAATGAATGAGTGAATGAGTGAGTGAGTGAATGAATGAGTGAGTGAATGAATGAGTGAATGAATGAGTGAATGAATGAGTGAATGAATATTTATTTTCCTGTCATGTCCGAGGACCCATCCCTTACGGGATTATAAGACACCATAAACGATAAACAATAATAAACTATATCACACACACTTCTCACGGTTTGTAAGCTATGCAATGTATACCAAACAATAACAGAAAATAGATACATAAAAATAAGTCTTTCGTCAGAATCCTAAATAAATCTTTATTCGGCCACGCGCGACACACACATTGCACACAGTGAGCGGCTACACGGCCACACAAGCACACACACATGCAATTTTTGGGGGCGTCGCCGGTGGAAATTGTCCCCTGCGTTTGTCCCATCCAAGCGGACCCCCCCGGGGGGCGAGTCCAGGTGGTCAGTCCAGGTCCTGGTCAGCGACCGGACAGAAGAGCATCTGTTCTTCTCCATGTGTTTTGTTTTTGTTTTTCTATGTATTCATTCCTGTGCGTGTGTGTGTGTGTGTGTGTGTGTGTGTGTGTGTGTGTGTAGGTCCTGGAGCAGATCGGGGCCCAGGAGAGGAACATAGTAGCGCTGCAGCAGGCCCTCCATGACAAGGAGGCCCCCATGAGGGTGGCCGAGTCCAGGCTGCACCAGCGCTCACACAGACCCCACATGGAGCTCTGCAGAGACCAGCCCCAGCTCAGGTACTCACACACACACACATACGCACACACACACACACACACAAACGCACATGCACACACACACACACGCACACACACACAAACGCACACTTCGCAAATTGTACACATCCCCTTATGGTTGACCCCCCCCACCCACCACCACCCTCTCTCCCCCCTCCTTCCCTGACCCCCCACCCACCACCACCCTCTCTCCCCCCCCCCCCGTCCCCTCCGTCTCTCCCCAGCCTGGTGGGGGAGGTGGGGGAGATCCAGGGCACGGCGGCGGCGCTCCGGCAGCAGCTGGCCGAGGCGCGGGGCTCGCTGGCGGCGCTGGAGGAGAGCCGCATGGCCGTGGAGAAGGACGTCGCCTGCAAGACCCACTCGCTGCTCATCGACAGGGACAAGTGCATGGCCCACCGCACCCGCTACCCCACCGTCATAGCCCTGTCCGGCTACTGAGGCCCCCCCGACATACACACATACACACACACACACACACACACACATGCATGATCCCGCGGAACAGACTGGTTAAAAATGTAATGGTAAAACATCTTGAGGATACTGTTATTGTGTGTGTTTTTGTTTGTGTGTGTGTGTTTGCGTGCGCTTGTGTGTTTATTTCTGTGATTGATCGCTTGTGTGTAAAATGTAACGGTTAAACATCTTGAGGATACTGTTATTGTGTGTGTTTTTGTTTGTGTGTGTGTGTGTTTGCGTGCGCTTGTGTGTTTATTTCTGTGATTGATCGCTTGGGTCTGTGTCTGTCGTCGCTAAATATAGCCTAATCCGCAGTCGTGACGAGCCTGCTTTGTGTTGCGTGACGTTCATGTTTGGTTTCCAGGTCATGTCCTTCTGACGGTGTCAGTCAGTTTTGCTGCGTCATTAAAGTTGTTTCCAGCCTGCTTGCGTAGCCTGTTGTTAAGCAATGATGCAGTAGCGATAACAGGCCACTAGGTGGGAGTAATGAACTGGGAGATCAGTCAGGGAAGCGACAGGTTTGTTGGAGGGGGAAACCGGTTATGGCTAGATGGTATGGCTTGTGTGGAATGCTAGTTCCCATGGCCTAAATGCAGAGACAGGTCAAACCCTGACCTCAAACCTAACCCTAACCTTAACCCTAAATGGCCTCTGCGTTTATGGGAACTAGCCTTTGCTGTCCTTCTACGCTAGCCGTACCGTAGCTGTAGCCACGACCGGGAAAAACGTTGAAGCTTACATTCTCCGTGGTCTCTCTCTCTCTCTCTCTCTCTCTCTCTCAATAACAGTAGCCTAGGCTATAACATCATAATAATATGACAATAACATTTTAACACTAGACTACAGCCAAGGTTTGTTTCTGCTGTAGGGTCTGACAGACATGCGGTCCTCGACTCCTCCTAGTCTCGCGCCTGAACTTTCTCCCGCCCTGGGTTTCCATTATCTTCAACTCCAAAACGGTTGAAAGCGAGAACCTTTGTGAACAATTGTGAAGAAAGGAGAAAGGTTTCCCGCTTCCAGACAGATCCCATCTCGGCGCTGTTCTCTACCGTTCCCCGCGAGAGATAGAGAGGAAGCCTGTAAAAAATGAGTAGAATGTTATCTTGTCCCAAACAGAGATCGGTTTTACCTGTGTTATAATTCAATCTTCTCGATTTTATTTGTTATTCTTATTTCTTTGTTTTACCGTCTTATTTTCTATTGTCTTATGTTCCATGCTGTTTTTTCTTATTTTTTTAAATACCATCTACTAATAAACTTTGTTTTCATTTATTCTGTAAAGCACTGGGTGTTACATTTAGATAGAGACAGAGAGATAGAGACAGAGAGAGAGAGAGAGATAGAGACAGAGAGAGATGGAGACAGAGAGAGATAGAGACAGAGAGAGATGGAGACAGAGAGAGATAGAGACAGAGAGAGATGGAGACAGAGAGAGATAGAGACAGAGAGAGATAGAGACAGAGAGAGAGAGACAGAGAGAGATGGAGACAGAGAGAGATGGAGACAGAGAGAGATAGAGACAGAGAGAGATGGAGACAGAGAGAGATGGAGACAGAGAGAGATGGAGACAGAGGGAGATAGAGAGACAGAGATATAGAGACAGAGAGAGATAGAGACAGAGAGAGATAGAGACAGAGAGAGATGGAGAGAGATGGAGACAGAGAGAGAAGCAGAAGTTCACTTGAGGACACAGAGATAGATAATCTCTCTCTTAAGCCTAACCTAAGCCATGCTTCACTATGGGCTGGAGCTGGACCCATTGGCTCAGACACCACACACACACACACACACACACAGACACACACACACACACACACAGATGCTTTGTCTCTTTCTCTCTCTCCTGCTCTCCCCTCTCTCTCTCTCACTCACTCACATCCCAAGGCTAGAAGAGAGAAAGGGGATCATGCAGGTGAAAGATAAGACTGTTGCTGTGGTTACACGGTCACCCCCCCCCCCCCCACCCAGAGGTCTCCCCCCCCCCAGGCGTTCAGTGGAGATGAACAGAGAGACCGTCTCCCGTCTCCCCCCGACTCCGGGAGCGTCTGCATTCTGGATGTCACTCACACTTTGATTCATAATGTAGAACCTCACCTTTCCTCTCTATCTCTCTCTCTATCTCTCTATTTCTCTCTCTCTCTCTATTTCTCTCTCTCTCTCTCTCTCTCTCTCTCTATCTCTCTCTCTCTATCTCTCTCTATCTCTCTCTCTATCTCTCTATCTCTCTCTCTCCCTCTGCCTATCACTGCGACAGTATCACTGTATTTCTCTCACATCACACACACACACACACACACACACACACATGCACACACACACACACACGCGCACAGCAACACTCAAACTTCAAATCTCAAAACTTCCTCAAAGTGAAATAATTCTCCGGAGAATATACTCTTTCATTTCAGGAAAGACCAACCTCCCTGGCCCGAAATAAGTGTGTGTGTGTGTGTGTGTGTGTGTGTGTGTGTGTGTGTGTGTGTGTGTGTGGGTGTGGGTGTGGGTGTGGGTGTGTGTATCTTTCGGAACACCACAAGTAACTTCATATGTTTATTTGA
>NC_140264.1:4873519-4881019 GCF_949987555.1 Borostomias antarcticus | reverse complement strand
CATCCCTGGCAGGGAGGTCTCTCCAATCACGCCAGCTATGCGCTCGTCTGCAGCAGACAGCTGCGATTGGTCTCCTCCTCCTGTACTGTAGCTATTGCAGTTTTTGTGTGTGTTTCTGTGTTTTTTTGCATCAATTTTCATGTCAAACCGTTTACGTTTCACCTCCTGGATGGTTCTAAGAACTGAGGAGACTTTCCTCTCATAGAGTCCCCCCACCCTTCTCTCCCCCTTATCTCACTCCCCCCTACTCTCTCTCTCTCTCTCTCTCTCTCTCTCTCTCTCTCCCCCTCTCTCTCTCTCTCTCGCCCTCTCTCTCTCTCTCCCGCTCCCCCCCCCTCTCTCTCTCTCTCTCTCCCCCCCTCTCCCCCTCTCTCTCTCTCTCTCTCCCCCTCCCCCCTCTCTCTCTCTCTCTCTCTCTCCCCCTCTCTCTCTCTCTCTCCACCCCCTCCCCCTCTCTCTCTCTCTCTCCCGCTCTCTCTCTCTCTCTTTCTCTCCCCCTCCCCCCTCTCTCTCTCTCCCCCTCTCTCTCTCTCTCTCTCTTATATCACAGTTGCCACTATCTCCATAGTCATTGATAACTTTCTCCTTGTTTCACCTCAGACTTCTCCTCACAAACTCTCCTCAAACACACACACACCTCATCCCTCCCTCTCTCTCCCTCCCTTATCTCCTCGCTCGGGAGGGTGGGCGGGGGTGGGAGATAGGAGGGAGGGAGGGGGTGGATGGTAGGGAAGAGGGGGAGAAGGAAGGACGGTGTGAGAAATGTTGGAGAGAGGGAAGGAGGGAGGAGAGAGGGAGGAAGAGTGTTCATTCATCAAAAACCTAATTTCTGAAGGGGAAATGAATCTACTGTATGAACACACACACACACACATACACACACACACACACCAGCCCGGTATCATGGCTAAAAGTGTAATAGACGAGTAGAGGCACTTGTGTGAAATGTCTCAGGTTCACGTTTTAGCCATGCTTAAACGTAGAATACACACGTTTTTGAAAATGTGAAATAGCAGTCGAAATCAGAGTTTGTGGTTGGTTGTTCACCTGTTCACCATACAAGAGGGGTATAAATTTGCGACCACCTTTGGGAGTGGTTTGGGTGGGTCAAGCTAGCTAGAAAAACTAAAAAGCAACAACACCGTTTTACTAGCAACTAGCAAACAAGAACACCGCTAGCAAACTAGCTCACATTCTTACTGTTTTTATTAGCTAGTGTTAGCTATTGTTCTTATAGCTACTGTTCGCATTAGCTAACTAGCATCCTAGCGTCTAACATTCGCTCGCGTTAGCTAGCTAGTGTCCTAGCGTGAGCTAGCTAGCTAGCTAACGCGAGCAAATGTTAAACTAGCTTGCTATTCACAGGTTACATAAGCACCATCCACGTCAACACAGGGGTTAGACGTGGACACAGGGATCAGGGTAATTTATGAAACTGGAGCCAGGAGTGGAGCTACTCGGAAGGCGCTTAGTTGCCATGCTCCGCATATCGCAGTACCCCTGCGCGGGTATGGCTGAAACCGTTTCTCACAAGAGTCTCTACTCGTATATAACACATTTAGCCGTGATACCGGGTTGCACACACACACACACCTTTACACACACACACACACCCTCCTATCCATCATAAAAAGGAAGGAAGTCAGGTCTGCCGGAGACTGTATGACACTATTTTATTCCAAAATAAAACAAACATGTAAACACGTAAACATGTAAACAACAAGGCAGGCCTTTATACAGGCAGGGTGGTTATAAGGTATCAGACAGAAACACAACACAGGAAATCACAACTGTCCACCCCTCCAGATCTGGAACACACCTCAGTTCCAAATACTTCCTGGAATCAGGCAACACTTTATCTGTGCTCATTGGTTCTAGCCTGGCACAACGGAACCAGAAAAGCCCCGCCCCACTGACATTTTAGGCAGACTTAAGCCTAATTTATGCTTCTTGAAAAGTGTCGCTCGACAAACGTCGCTCGACAAAAAAAAAAGTGTCGCTCGACATGTAGCATTTATGCTTCGGGCGACAATTCGCGTCATCTCTATGGCAACAAAAACGGTTTTAAAAGTGTCGCTCGACGAAGCATAAATTGGGCTTAAAGAAGTAAACCACCAAGTATCTTGATGATTCATCATATTTTGGACTCAGGTCTCTTAGTTACACACACATACACACACACACACACACACACACACACATACACACACACACACACACACACACGCATGCACTCACTCACTCACTCACTCACTCACTCACTCACTCACTCACTCACTCACTCCCTCAGTTCGGCCTTCTGATTGGCCGAAGACATGATCATGTGAACCGGCAGCCATTTACAGTATAGCACAATTAACCCTGCGAAGGTGAGGGACATTTCACATCTGAGCAGACACACTCACACATACACACACACACACACACACACACACACGAACGTACATGAACGTAAATGAACAGACGGCAATAGTAGCAGTCACATAAGAATGAGGTAATGTTTTGTGTGAAGGTTGTTGGCTAGGCAGGCACAAGCAGCCAGCGATCAGTCAGAGGAGAAAAGCAACATAGAAAACCTACAGTACTGTAGAGCACTAGAGCACACATGTCAAGCCAAATCACATGACATAAAGAGCTAGTTGTTAAGCTTAAGATAAATAGCTTCATATGCCAAAGGAAACCAGCTTTTACGATACAGATATACTAGACGGCTCGTTCAGTGTCATTGGTAGCATTGACCATAGAGTAATGGTCCCATTTGCCTGTTGGGATTTGTAGTCCCATGCGCCAGCAGTACTACTAAGACATGTGTGATGGAAAACTACAAAGGGAATGTCTCACGTCTCTCCTAAAACTGCCCTGAAAGAGAATGGATGCCTTCTTATTTCATCTTATTTCAGAGAGGGAGTGGTATATTCTAAGTTCTGGGTTCTATAGGGCTCTAAATGTTCTATAGGTTCTACAAGTTCTATGTGTTCTAAGGGGTCTACAAGTTCTATGTGTTCTAAAGGGTCTATAATTCCATGTTTTGTAGGCTCTGTTTGGGAAAATGGAGGTTCGAGAGGTTACAATTTTATGATTTTGATTCTGAGGGGGGGAGAGATGAGAGAGAGAGATAGAGAGAGAGAGAGAGAAAAAAAAAGAGAGAGATAAAGGAAGAAAGAGAGAGAGAAAGAGAGAGTTGAGGGTGACAATTGCATCAGGCCCCTATAGGAACATGACAGTTTTCACCCTGAGAGAGCAACAGATGTAGGGAAAGCCACAGTTAGGTCCATAAGTATTTGGACATTGACACTATTTTTTTTATCATTTTGGCTCTGCACACCACCACAATGGATTTGAAGTGAAAAACAATGAAGATGTGCTTTAAGCGCAGACTTTCAGCTTTAATTCGAGGATATTTACATCCAAATCGGGTGAAAAACGGTGTAGGAATTACAAACAATTGTATATTGTATGTACTTTTTTTTTTAAGGGACCAAAAGTAATTGGACAATTGGCTGCTCAGCTGTTCCGTGGCCACGTGTGTGTGTTATTCTCTCATTATTTAATTTACAAGGAGCAGATAAAAGGTCTAGAGTTCATTTCAAGTGTGGTACTTGCATTTGGATTCTGTTGCTGTCAACTCTCAATATGAAATCCAAAAAGCTGTCACTATCAGTGAAGAAGGCCATCATTGGGCTGAAAGTTCCAAACAACGTCATATGAGAGATAGCAAAGACATTAGGTGTGGCCAAATCAACTGTTTGGTATGTTCTTTAAGAGAAAGACCACACTGGTGAGCTCAGCAACACCTAAAGACCTGGGCTGAGTTTCCCAGAGGCATCGTAGCGCTACGTTCATCGTAAGCTACGGCGTTCATCGTAGCGCCACGATGAACGTAGCGCTACGATGCCTCTGGGAAACTCAGCCCTGGAAGACCACGGAAAACAACTGTGGTGGATGACAGAAGAATTATTTCCCCGGTGAAGAAAGACCCCTTCACAACAATCGGCCAGATCAAGAACATTCCCCAGGAGGTTGGCGTAAACAGGAAGTCCAGATCAGAGTTTGGCCAAAACACATCTTAAAAAGCCTGGATAGTTCTGGAACAACATCCCATGGACAGATGAGACAAAGATCAACTTCATACCAGAATGATGGGAAGAGAAGATTATGGAGAAGGGAAGGAACTGCTCATGATCCAAAGCACCACCTCCTCACTGAAGCATGATGGTAGTGTTATTGCGTGGGCAGGTATGGCTGCCAATAGAACTGGTGCCCTTGTATTTATTGATGATGTGAGTGCTGAGAAAAGCAGCAGGATGAATAGTGAAGTGTTCCGGGCGATATTATCTGCTCATATTCAGCCAAATGCTTCCGAACTCATTGGACGGCGCTTCGCAGTGCAGATGGATAATGAACTGAAGAATATTGAGAAAGCAACCTTGAGTTTTTCAAGGCAAAGAAGTGGAAAGTCAATCGCCTGACCTGAATCCAGATGAGCATGCATTTCGCTTGCTGAAGAGGAAAACCACATAGGTACCACATAGAAAATGTGTTGTAATTCCAACATTCACCGGATTTGGATGTAAATACCCTCAAATTAAAGCTGAAAGTCTGCATTTAAAGAACATATTAAATGTTTCATTTCAAATTTATTGCGGCGCTGTACAGAGATAAAATAAAGAAAAATGTGTCAATGTCCAAATATGTATGAACTGAACTGTAGCTGGTGGAGGAATGGAGGAGTAGAGGGATGGAGAGATGGAGGGATGGAGGGATGGATGGATGGATGGATGGATGGATGGATGGATGAGTAGAGGGATGGAGGGATGGATGGAGGGATGGAGGGATGGAGGAGTAGAGGGATGGATGGATGGATGGAGGGATGGATGGATGGAGGAATGGAGGAGTAGAGGGAGGGATGGATGGATGGATGGATGGAGGGATGGATGGATGGATGGAATCCACTGCTGCACTGTCATTATTCTCTCTCTCTCTTCCTTCCTCTCTCTTTCACTCTTTCTCTCTCGCCCTCTCCCTTCCTCTCTTTCACTCTTTCTCTCTCGCTCTCTTTCGACCCCTTCCTCTCCCTCTCTCTTTCGCTATCTCTCAGTCTCACCCCTCCACTGCACGAGAAACAGGAAGTGTTCGTAGTTCAAGGGCCTCGTCTTCCTGCCGGTACACGGGGTCAGAGGTCCCGCTGGGCAGCCGAGGTGGAGGAGGGCGGAGCGGAGCGGGCGGCGGCCTCCGCGGCGGCGGTTACGGCCGAGGTTACCATGGCAGCCGGGCCTGGTCGGAAGGAGGGGGAGGGGGAGGGGTGGGAGGGGGAAGGGGAGTGGGGGTGCAGGTGCAGATCTGCTGTATGAGACGTGGGTGAGGCCGGAAGGTGGGAAGGGGCCTTCAGTTGGTAGAGAGAGAGATAAAGGGAGAGAGAGAGAGAGGGAGAGAGAAAGAGAGAGAGGGGGGGAGAGGGAAAGAGAGAGGGAGGGAGGGAGGGAGTGGTTTGTAGATTGAGGGAGGGACATATGAGAGAGAGAGAGAAGGAAGGAGAGAATTTAAAGCATGGACTGGCCAATCACAGTAGACCCTGAGAGGTTTGGCTCCGCCTCTCGACTTCCGCAAGGCTCCAACTGGAGGCCCTGCAGAGACAAGAGACAGGGGGGCTCAGGAGGGGGGGGGGGGGGGGGGTTGGATTTATTAACCAATTACAGTCACGGATACTCATGCACACACACACACACACACACACACACCTCTGAAATCTGCAAAAAAAAAAACGTGTTGAACAGATTGAGTCCAAGCTGTTTCTACCCCCCCCCCCCTCTTTTCTCTCTCTCACTCTTTCTCTTTTTCTCTCTCTATTGCTCTCCATTTCTCTAAATTGAAATAACTTTATAGGCCCAGTGCAGCTACTAACCATGTCTCTCCTCCCTAGTGTCTGTCTCTCCTCCCTAGTGTCTCTCCCTCTTACAGTATACTCTAACCAGGTCCTGTAGATACCCCCTTGTCATCTGCACACCACCCATGGTCCGATGGAAATCCCTGTGATTCCTGTAGAGGTCCAGTGCTGCTTCTAACCCTGTCTACCTCTCTCCTCCCTAGTATCTCTCCCTCTTGTACTATACCTAGGTCCTGGAAAGTCACCTATTTCAGCCCCTGGGTGAACTGTTCTTTGCTTCCCTCTGAAAAATGTAGGGGGAGGATCTATGTCCAACCCCCTTTGCTCTCTGTAAAGCACATTGTGTTGCCTCTGTGTATGAAATGCGCTTCACAAATAAAGTTTGTTTTGATTACTGCATACACCATAGATATTGCCAAAGCAGGTTAATAAAAAATAACAAGACAAACAATTCATGAAAACAGCAAAACAATTTAATCAATCACCCAATCAATCAACCAATCAACCAACCTACCAATCAGTTAAACAATCAACAAATCAATCAACCAATCAATCAATCAAGCAATTTATGTACAGTAGAAGAACTTCATTGAGCAAGTGATCTGTTTGTATGGCAGGATAGAATATATTTATCTGCTAGTGTGGCACAATGTATTTTGATGAACAGTTCTCTCTCTCTTTCTCTCTTTCTCTCTCTCTCTCTCTCTCTCTCGATGTTCTTCTCCCTTTCTCACTATCTCTCCCTCTCAATTTAATTCAATTTCAACAAGTCGACTTACAAGTGAAAACGCAGACAGACACGTCAGCAAACAATTATGAAATGTTCTCACCTCCCACTCGTCCTCTAACTCTCCCTTTTTCAACCGCTCATCTCTCTCTCTCTTTCTCTCTCCTCTCTCTTTCTCACTCCATTTCCCTTTCCCACACTCTTTCTAAACTAGGACTGTGGAGGTGTGGACGAGAGAGTAATGTCTTATTGTCGTATTTCGTAGTGTCTATAGTGTCTTAATGTCTTATTTTGTAAACGTCTCCTGTCATATTGTTGTAATGTCTTACTGTCTAATGTCTTAAGTCACGTCTTGATGTCTGAGAGTGCCGGGCACAGTGCATTTCATTGTATTTTATAATACACATGACAATAAAAGCCTTGAAGAGTCTGTGGAGAATCTACAGGACTGTCTCTAGGACTGGGAGCCGTTCACAGAGGACTACGAGGAGGACATGGAATGTCTCTTCTACTACACAACACACTACATCAGGTTCTGTAAGGAATGCATCATACCCGCCAAAAAGGTACGCTGCTTCTCGAACACCAAACCATGGATTAATAAAGACATTAAAGCTCTGCTCAACAGGAGAAAGAGGGTCTTCATGGCGAAGGACGGAGAGGAGGCCAGGTCAGTCCAGAGGGAACTGAAGAGGGAGCTGCAGAGGGCCCAAAAAAAGCTACAGAGAGAAGGTGAAGAGCAAACTTGAACTAGACAGGGTTAGGGGATGAAGAGAATCAGACGACTGGGTACTTCAGGTCCAAATGTGGATGGGGGGGGTCAAGAAAGTGCCAAAGAGCTTAACCAGTTCTTTAACAGGTTCAACACAGCCCCAACGCCTCCATCCCC
>NC_140264.1:4866630-4873319 GCF_949987555.1 Borostomias antarcticus | reverse complement strand
AGGCACTTGTGTGAAATGTCTCAGGTTCACGTTTTAGCCATGCTTAAACGTAGAATACACACGTTTTTGAAAATGTGAAATAGCAGTCGAAATCAGAGTTTGTGGTTGGTTGTTCACCTGTTCACCATACAAGAGGGGTATAAATTTGCGAGCACCTTTGGGAGTGGTTTGGGTGGGTCAAGCTAGCTAGCAAAACTAAAAAGCAACAGCGTTTTACTAGCAACTAGCAAACAAGAACACCGCTAGCAAACTAGCTCACATTCTTACTGTTTTTATTAGCTAGTGTTAGCTATTGTTCTTATAGCTACTGTTCGCATTAGCTAACTAGCATCCTAGCGTCTTACATTCGCTCGCGTTAGCTAGCTAGTGTCCTAGCGTGAGCTAGCTAGCTAGCTAACGCGAGCGAATGTTAAACTAGCTTGCTATTCAGTGTACATAAGCACCATCCACATCAACACAGGGGTTAGACGTGGATACAGGGATCAGGGCTATTTATGAAACTGGAGCCAGGAGTGGAGCTACTCGGAAGGCGCTTAGTTGCCGTGCTCCGCATATCGCAGTACCCCTGCGCGGATATGGCTGAAACCGTTTCTCACAAGAGTCTCTACTCGTATATAACACATTTAGCCGTGATACCGGGTTGCACACACACACACACATACACACACACACACACACCCTCCTATCCATCATAAAAAGGAAGGAAGTCAGGTCTGCCGGAGACTGTATGACACTATTTTATTCCAAAATAAAACAAACATGTAAACACGTAAACATGTAAACAACAACGCAGGCCTTTATACAGGCAGGGTGGTTATAAGGTATCAGACAGAAACACAACACAGGAAATCACAACTGTCCACCCCTCCAGATCTGGAACACACCTCAGTTCCAAATACTTCCTGGAATCAGGCAACACTTTATCTGTGCTCATTGGTTCTAGCCTGGCACAACGGAACCAGAAAAGCCCCGCCCAACTGACATTTTAGGCAGACTTGAGCCTAATTTATGCTTCTTGAAAAGTGTCGCTCGACAAAAAAAAGGTGTCGCTCGACATGTAGCATTTATGCTTCGGGCGACAATTCGCGTCATCTCTATGGCAACAAAAACGGTTTTAAAAGTGTCGCTTGACGAAGCATAAATTGGGCTTAAAGAAGTAAACCACCAAGTATCTTGATGATTCATCATATTTTGGACTCAGGTCTCTTAGTTACACACACACACACACGCACATACACTTGCACATGCATGCACTCACTCACTCACTCACTCACTCACTCACTCACTCACTCACTC
Source organism: Borostomias antarcticus (assembly GCF_949987555.1). Lineage (NCBI taxonomy): Eukaryota > Metazoa > Chordata > Actinopteri > Stomiiformes > Stomiidae > Borostomias > Borostomias antarcticus. The sequence goes on along the minus strand of NC_140264.1, from coordinate 4,872,023 downwards.
ACTCCCTCAGTTCGGCCTTCTGATTGGCCGAAGACATGATCATGTGAACCGGCAGCCATTTATAGCACAATTAACCCTGCGAAGGTGAGGGACATTTCACATCTGAGCAGACACACTCACACATACACACACACACACACACACACACACACGAACGTACATGAACGTAAATGAACAGACGGCAATAGTAGCAGTCACATAAGAATGAGGTAATGTTTTGTGTGAAGGTAGCTGGCTAGGCAGGCACAAGCAGCCAGCGATCAGTCAGAGGAGAAAAGCAACATAGAAAACCTACAGTACTGTAGAGCACTAGAGCACACATGTCAAGCCAAATCACATGACATAAAGAGCCAGTTGTTAAGCTTAAGATAAATAGCTTCATATGCCAATGGAAACCAGCTTTTACGATACAGATATACTAGACAGCTCGTTCAGTGTCATTGGTAGCATTGACCATAGAGTAACGGTCCCATTTGCCTGCTGGGATTTGTAGTCCCATGCGCCAGCAGTACTACTAAGACATGTGTGATGGAAAACTACAAAGGGAATGTCTCACGTCTCTCCTATAACTGCCCTGAAAGAGAATGGATGCCTTCTTATTTCATCTTATTTCAGAGAGGGAGTGGTATATTCTAAGTTCTGGGTTCTATAGGGCTCTAAATGTTCTATAGGTTCTACAAGTTCTATGTGTTCTAAGGGGTCTACAAGTTCTATGTGTTCTAAAGGGTCTATAATTCCATGTTTTGTAGGCTGTGTTTGGGGAAATGGAGGTTCGAGAGGTTACAATTTTATGATTTTGATTCTGAGGGGGGGAGAGATGAGAGAGAGAGAGAGAGATAGAGAGAGAGAGAGAAAAAAAAAGAGAGAGATAAAGGAAGAAAGAGAGAGAGAAAGAGAGAGTTGAGGGTGACAATTGCATCATGACAGTTTTCACCCTGAGAGAGCAACAGATGTAGAGAAAGGCACAGTTAGGTCCATAAGTATTTGGACATTGACACTATTTTTTTTTATCATTTTGGCTATGTACACCACCACAATGGATTTGAAATGAAAAACAATGAAGATCTGCTTTAAGCGCAGACTTTCAGCTTTAATTCGAGGATATTTACATCCAAATCGGGTGAAAAACGGTGTAGGAATTACAAACAATTGTATATTGTATGTACTTTTTTTTTTAAGGGACCGGTAATTGGACAATTGGCTGCTCAGCTGTTCCGTGGCCACGTGTGTGTTATTCTCTCATGATTTCATTTACAAGGAGCAGATAAAAGGTCTAGAGTTCATTTCAAGTGTGGTACTTTTGGATTCTGTCGCTGTCAACTCTCAATATGAAATCCAAAAAGCTGTCACTATCAGTGAAGAAGGCCATCATTGGGCTGAAAAATCCAGACAACCCTATCAGAGAGACAGCAAAGACATTAGGTGTGGCCAAATCAACTGTTTGGTATGTTCTTTAAGAGAAAGACCACACTGGTGAGCTCAGCAACACCTAAAGACCTGGGCTGAGTTTCCCAGAGGCATCGTAGCGCTACGCTCATCGTAAGCTACGGCGTTCATCGTAGCGCCACGATGAACGTAGCGCTACGATGCCTCTGGGAAACTCAGCCCTGGAAGACCACGGAAAACAACTGTGGTGGATGACAGAAGAATTATTTCCCCGGTGAAGAAAGACCCCTTCACAACAATCGGCCAGATCAAGAACATTCCCCAGGAGGTTGGCGTAAACAGGAAGTCCAGATCAGAGTTTGCCAAAACACATCTTAAAAAGCCTGGATAGTTCTGGAACAACATCCCATGGACAGATGAGACAAAGATCAACTTCATACCAGAATGATGGGAAGAGAAGATTATGGAGAAGGGAAGGAACTGCTCATGATCCAAAGCACCACCTCCTCACTGAAGCATGATGGTAGTGTTATTGCGTGGGCAGGTATGGCTGCCAATAGAACTGGTGCCCTTGTATTTATTGATGATGTGAGTGCTGAGAAAAGCAGCAGGATGAATAGTGAAGTGTTCCGGGCAATATTATCTGCTCATATTCAGCCAAATGCTTCCGAACTCATTGGACGGCGTTCGCAGTGCAGATGGATAATGAACTGAAGCATATTGAGAAAGCAACCTTGAGTTTTTCAAGGCAAAGAAGTGGAAAGTCAATCGCCTGACCTGAATCCAGATGAGCATGCATTTCGGTGATGTCTATGGGTTCAACACGTCAGGTTGTCAATGACTGCAAAGTATTTGCAACCAAATATTTAAAATGACAGTTTGATGTATGTTAGTTTGTTCAATCACTTTTTGGTCTCTTAAAAAGGGGGGTACCACATATAAAATGTGTTGTAATTCCACCATTCACCTGATTTGGATGTAAATACCCTCAAATTAAAGCTGAAAGTCTGCATTTAAAGCACATATTAAACGTTTCATTTCAAATGTATTGTGGTGGTGTACAGAGCAAAAATAAAGAAAAATGTGTCAATGTCCAAATATGTATGAACTGAACTGTAGCTGGTTGGAGGAGTGGAGGAGTGGATGGATGGAGGGATGGAGGGATGGAGGAGTAGAGGGATGGATGGATGGAGGGATGGATGAGTAGAGGGATGGATGGATGGAGGGATGGAGAAGTAGAGGGATGGAGGAATGGAGGGATGGAGGGATGGATGGAGGAATGGATGGATGGATGGATGGATGGATGGATGGATGGATGGATGGATGGATGGATGGATGGATGGATGGATGGATGGATGGATGGAGGAATGGAATCCACTGCTGCACTGTCATTATTCTCTCTCTCTCTCTCTTCCTTCCTCTCTCTTTCACTCTTTCTCTCTCGCCCTCTCCCTTCCTCTCTTTCACTCTTTCTCTCTCGCTCTCTTTCGACCCCTTCCTCTCCCTCTCTCTTTCGCTATCCCTCAGTCTCAGTCCTCCACTGCACAAGAAACAGGAAGTGCTCGTAGTTCAAGGGCCTCGTCTTCCTGCCGGTACACGGGTCAGAGGTCGCGCTGGGCAGCCGAGGTGGAGGAGGGCGGAGCGGAGCGGGCGGCGGCCTCCGCGGCGGCGGTTACAGCCGAGGTTACCATGGCAGCCGGGCCTGGTCGGAAGGAGGGGGAGGGGGAGGGGGAGGGATGGGAGGGGGAAGGGGAGTGGGGGTGCAGGTGCAGATCTGCTGTATGAGACGTGGGTGAGGCCGGAAGGTGGGAATGGGCCTTCAGTTGGTAGAGAGAGATAAAGGGAGAGAGAGAGAGAGGGAGAGAGAAAGAGAGAGAGGGGGGGAGAGGAAAAGAGAGAGGGAGGGAGGAAGGGAGTGGTTTGTAGATTGAGGGAGGGACATATGAGAGAGAGAGAGAGAGAGAGAGAAGGAAGGAGAGAATTTAAAGCACGGACTGGCCAATCACAGTAGACCCTGAGAGGTTTGGCTCCGCCTCTCGACTTCCGCAAGGCTCCAACTGGAGGCCCTGCAGAGACAAGAGACAGGGGGGCTCAGGAGGGGGGGGGGGGGGGGTTGGATTTATTAACCAATAACAGTCACAGATACTCATGCACACACACACACACACACACCTCTGAAATCTGCAAAAAAACAACATGTTGAACAGATTGAGTCCAAGCTGTTTCTACCCCCCCCTCCTTTTCTCTCTCTGTTAATCTCTCACTCTTTCTCTTTTTCTCTCTCTATTGCTCTCCATTTCTCTAAATTGAAATAACTTTATAGGCCCAGTGCGGCTACTAACCATGTCTCTCCTCCCTAGTGTCTCTCCCTCTTACAGTGTACTCTAACCAGGTCCTGTAGATACCCCCTTGTCATCTGCACACCACCCATGGTCCGATGGAAATCCCTGTGATTCCTGTAGAGGTCCAGTGCTGCTTCTAACCCTGTCTACCTCTCTCCTCCCTAGTGTCTCACCCTCTTGTACTATACCTAGGTCCCGGAAAGTCACCTATTTCAGTCCCTGGGTGAACTGTTTTTTGCTTCCCTCTGAAAAATGTAGGGAGAGGATCTATGTCCAACCCCCTTTGCTCTCTGTAAAGCACATTGTGTTGCCTCTGTGTATGAAATGCGCTTCACAAATAAAGTTTGTTTTGATTACTGCATACACCATAAATATTGCCAAAGCAGGTTAATAACAAGACAAACAATTCATGAGAAGAGCAAAACAATTTAATCAATCACCCAATCAATCAACCAATCAACCAACCAACCAATCAGTTAATCAATCAACAAATCAATCAACCAATCAATCAATCAAGCAATTTATGTACAGTAGAAGAACTTCATTGAGCAAGTGATCTGTTTGTATGGCAGGATAGAACATATTTATCTGCTAGTGTGGCACAGTATTTTGATGAACAGTTCTCTCTCTCTCTTTCTCTCTCTCTCTCTCTCTCTCTCGATGTTCTTCTCCCTTTCTCACTATCTCTCTCTCAATTTAATTCAATTTCAGTAAGCCAACTTACAAGTGAAAACGCAGACAGACACGTCAGCAAACAATTATGAAATGTTCTCACCTCCCACTCGTCCTCTAACTCTCCCTTTTTCAACCGCTCATCTCTCTCTCTCTCTTTCTCTCTCCTCTCTCTTTCTCACTCCATTTCCCTTTCCCACACTCTTTCTAAACTAGGACTGTGGAGGTGTGGACGAGAGAGTAATGTCTTAATGTCTTAATGTCGTATTTCGTAGTGTCTATAGTGTCTTAATGTCTTATTTTGTAAACGTCTCCTGTCATATTGTTGTAATGTCTTACTGTCTTATGTCTTAAGTCATGTCTTGATGTCTGAGAGTGCCGGGCACAGTGCATTTCATTGTATTTTATAAATACACATGACAATAAAAGCCTTGAACTTGACGAGTCTGTGAAGAATCGACAGGACTGTCTCTAGGACTGGGAGCCGTTCACAGAGGACTTCAAGGAGGACATGGAATGTCTCTGCTACTACACAACACACTACATCAGGTTCTGTAAGGAAAAAGCCAAAAGCCAAAAAGGTACACTGCTTCTCCAACAACAAACCATGGATTAATAAAGACATTAAAGCTCTGCTCAACAGGAGAAAGAGGGTCTTCATGGCGAAGGACGGAGAGGAGGCCAGGTCAGTCCAGAAGGAACTGAAGAGAGAGCTGCAGAGGGACAAAAAAAAGCTACAGAGAGACAAAAAAAAGCTACAGAGAGACAAAAAAAAGCTACAGAGAGAGGGTGAAGAGCAAACTTGAACTAGACAGGGTTAGGGGATGAAGAGAATCAGACGACTGGGTACTTCAGGTCCAAATGTGGGGGGGGGGGGGTCAAGAAAGTGCCAAAGAGCTTAACCAGTTCTTTAACAGGTTCAACAGGCCAGCGTTTGTCCATCGGCAGGGGCTGCTTGTCCGATGTGGCGATAAGCAGTCGGGGGCGCCCTCC
>NC_140264.1:4839130-4861630 GCF_949987555.1 Borostomias antarcticus | reverse complement strand
ACACGACCACGATCACCACCACCATCCTGGTCACCTTACGCTCCGAACGGCGTCGTTTGGTGAAGCCTGCCCTCGCTCCCGATGACTTCACCTGGAGGAGGAGGAGAGGACGGAAGAGAGGAGATTGAGGAGAGGAGGACAGGAGGAAGGAGAGGAGAGGAGGTGGAGAAGGAAGAAGAGGAAGGAGGAGTGGAAATTGAGGAGAGGGGGAGAGGAGGTGGAGTAGGATGAGGAGGAGTGGAGTGAAGAGGAGAGGAGGGGTGGAGGAAGAGTAGAAGGGGGGTGAAGAAGAGGAGGAGAGGAGGAAGAGAAGGAGGGAGAGGAAGGAGGAGCAGAAGAGTTTTTAAAAAAAAAGAACTTTCATCAAGATCCTTTCAATGGAAGAACCCTGGATGAACAGACGCAGAACAGACGCAGAACAGACGCAGAACAGACTCGGAACAGACGCGGAACGTGCAGCGTGGCGTTCCAGACCTTCGCGTTCTCACCTTGATCACGATGAGCAGGTAGCAGAGGCAGATGACCATGAGCGGCCCGAAGAAGCCCAGCGTGGCGGTGTACAGGATGAACACCGTTGACCACACGTCCTTGGGCTCGGGCCAGATCATGTTGCAGGAGTTGAACGTGTCCTGCACGTCCGAGAACACCACCACGGGCAGCACCACCACGAAGGACACCGCCCACACCGCCGCGCTCACCGCGTTGGCCACGCGTGGCCGCCGCCACCTGGTGGAGCGGATGGGGTGCACCACGGCCAGGTAGCGGTCGATGGACATCACCGTCAGGCAGAAGATGGACGTGAACTGGTTCATGGAGTCCGCCGTCATGACGGCGCGGCACAGGAAGGAGCCGAACGGCCAATAGGAGAGCACGTTCTGCGTGGTCAGGAAGGGGAGGCCCAGGATGTACAGCTCGTCCGCCACGGCCAGGTTCAGGATGTAGATGTTGGTGACCGTGGCGTAGCGCAGGACCACGTAGATGGCCAGCGCGTTGCCCGCCAGACCCACCACGAAAACCGTCAGGGAGACGACGGCCGTTACCAGGGTGCTGCTGGCGTGGAACGGGACGCTCACGCCCGACGCGTTGTTGGAGGATTGTTCCGGGAGGAAGGAGTAAGAGGAGGAGGAGGGCGCGGTGGAGGAGTTGGGCTCGCCCGGGAACAGGAACCAGTCTGACCCGTCGACAGGGTCCATTCTGCCAGCCATGAGGAGGAGGGGAGGAAGAGGAGGAGGAGGAGGAGGAGGAGGAGGAGGGAGCTGGAGAGGGAGGGAGAGGAGAGGAGGGGAAGGAGTAAGATAGGAAGGAGGAAGATAATCTATCTTCTAGTGGTTGAGGAGAGATGGGGAGGAGAGGAGAGAACAGGAGGAGGAGAGAAAAGGAGGAGGAGAAGAGGAGAGGAGATGTGGAAATTCTGTGGAGACAAGGTAGAGTGAAAAAGTGAACTGAAGGTGAAGGTGAAGGTGATCTTTTGTATCTTTAGTGTTTCACATCTCTTCCTCATAGCTCTCTCTGTCTCTCTCTCTCTCTCTCTCTCTGTCTCTATCTCTCTCTCTTCTCTCTCTCTGTCCAGAATCAATCCAGCTGTCTCCAGTGAATGTCCTTGCTGTCCGTCTCCAGAGACAATTTTTCATTGTAACATTGAGTGTGAAAGATTGGGGGTGTTGGTAGACGCCCTTAAAAGGATTTTCTTGCATTGTGAGGAGACGTGGACAGAGAGGGGGTTTATTTTGGGGGCTTGGTACCAGAAAGTCAATGCGGCCAAGTGGCAACTGTTGAATTTTGTGTTGGGGCAAAGTTGTCTATTTACAAGACTAGGAAATGCCAAATTGAGGGGGGTCGGGGGCAAGACTTACTCTCATTGTTTATTGATTTTAGGTTTTTCTCCTTGATGAGCAATGTGGACGAGTTCGTATTGCAGTGGTGTTTTAATGAAGTGGTCTGTTCGGTTATTGAGGGGGGGCTGGTTTTTAATACTATCTTTGCATAGGTTTTTTTGTATTTTTAAGGGTATGTGATTTATATTTTGTTGGTGTGATTGTATGTGGATTGTGACATCCATGAGCATGTGATTTGTTGAATATTGTTCATTAAAGGTTTGTAAAAAAATCAATCTCTCTCGTTCTGTATCTCTCTCTCACACACTCTTTACAATGGCCGACGGGTGTTTATTGAGTTGTCAAAGGTGGGCGTCCGTGAAGGCATTCAAGCGTCTGTTGAGAAGCCCCCCCCCCCCCCCCCCCCCACACGCACACACACACACACACAGACCTTTTCCTCCACCTGTCATCACCCTCTTTAAATCAAATGCAGACCTCAGTTGATTATTAATTATTAACTATAAATTGATGTTGCATTTCTCCGTTAAGCTCAAATCCTTCTCATAGGAATTTCCACAGCTGCTATTGGCCCAAGACGTCACATCAGGCCAAGCATTTATACACAAGTGGTGTACAGGCTCTGAAAGCAGGAACACACACAATTAAACACGTACGTGCCCTAACGATGCTTTAAATACGGATAATAATGGTAATGAGGATACATTGATAACGAAAAAAAAGTGAATTGGCTGTATTTAGTATTTGGCTGTATTTATTTAAGCAACTCGTGTTGGGAACTATTAATCCAGTGTGCGGATATCATATTCCATTTATAGGCAAGTTGATAACGGCTATAACAGCATCATCTCCCCTCGAGGCGGTCTGACTCCATGAATATCATGTTATTATTTAGCCTAATTAATTAAATAATTAGCCATTAATGCCCCACACCGCGTAATCAGGTCGCCCATAACGGGACCATAACGGATAATACTCTCTTTAATGATAGTCTCTTTAATGCACGGTAGGCTATAGGTTGAAACGGAGTTAATGGTCTATACTCTCATAAGGGTGCGTTACAGATTGTGTAGCAATAGAAGAACCATATGAAAACGACCTTAAGGTTTCAGACAGAATCATTTTCTTGTTATATAGTGCATAGAACGATAGTCTAATCTATAAACGAGCTAAAAATAATTCGAGACTCACCAAACCAAGAAATCAGCGGGGAATTGAACCCAAATCTCGCGGGGGGGGGGGGGAGAAACATTAATTCCCACAAAGAAGCGATGTTTTATTTATCGTTTATTCCTTCTTTATTTCAAGTTGAGTCGATGTTTGGCAGAGAATCGTAGATAGTCAACAGTTGTCCGTGTCCGTTATTAAGCCCGTGCGTTGCCGGTGGCACGCACCGGAGTTGGAGCGCCGGTGTTTTCTCAACCGGCTCCGGTCTCTCCGGTCTTGTTTGCTTTCCGGTGCCCGGTTTGAGACGAGGGGAGCCCTCGGACAAGTCGAAGGGCTTGCGAGGATCACAGATGAACCCGCGGTCGGATAAAAAGTGAATGAGAACCGCCCAAGGCTGTCCCCGCGTATACCATCTATATTTCATCAAGGACAGAGGGACAAGTGACGCACTGGCTCCGTTTTTGGAATGGGAAAAAGCATCTCCTAAGGATTTTTCTATCTGTCTCGACTGTCCGTCATTCTGACTGGCTGGTCGTCTGTCTGTCTGTCTGTCTGTCTGTCTGTCTGTCTGTCTGTCTGTCTGTCTGTCTGTCTGTCTGTCTGTCTGTCTGCCTGTCTGCCTGTCTGTCTGTCTGCCTGTCTGTCTGTCTGTCTGCCTGTCTGTGTCTGTCTCTTCACACTCCGAGGTCTTGTCAACAATCGGAATGCAGTCGGAGTGCTTTTCATTGATCCGGCGTAGCCTGCTGATTTTAGCACGAGGTTGCCACGCAGTTTTTTGCCTTGTGTCCGCGAGCCTTTCACCCAACCCAGAGAACGCTCGCGCTCAAGTTTGGCACACTCCCGTTCGCCCCCGCGCGCGCTCTCACCTACGCGCACTGGGGCAGAGAGAGAGGTTTTCTGAGAACCCCCCCCTCTATCTCCCTCTCTCTCTCTCTCTCCTCTCTCTCTCTCTCTCTCTCTCTCTCCCTCCTCTCTCCTCTCTCTCTCCCTCCTCTCTCCTCTCTCTCTCTCCCTCTCTCTCTCTCCCTCTCTCCCTCCTCTCTCCCTCACACATACATACACCCCCCTCTCTCTATCTCTATCTCTCTCTCTCACACACACACACACACACACACACACACACACACACACACACACACACACACACACACACACACACACACACACACACATACACACACTCTCTCTCTCTCTCTTTATTTCCCTCCCTCTCTCTCTCTCCCTCTCTCTCTCCCTCCTCTCTCCTCTCTCTCTCCCTCTCTCTCTCCCTCTCTCTCTCTCCCTCTCTCTCTCCCTCTCGCTCTCTCTCTCTCTCTCTCTCTCTCTCTCACACACACACATACATACACCCCCCTCTCTCTATCTCTCTCTCTCTCTCTCACACACACACACACACACACACACACACACACACACACACACACCCCCTCTCTCTATCTCTCTCTCTCTCACACACACACACACACACACACACACACACATACATACCCCCCCTCTCTCTATCTCTCTCTCTCTCTCTCTCACACACACACACACACACACACACACATACCCCCCCTCTCTCTATCTCTCTGTCTCTCACACACTCACTCCCTCCCTCCTTAAAGTTTCTCTCAATGCTACTTCGCAAGGGTTTCCTCCCAAAAGAGCCCAATACGAAAAACACGCGGGGGGAGGAGGAGAGGGGGGGCCCCGGGGAAAGAGGAGGAGAGGGGGGCCCCTGGGGAGGGAGGAGGAGAGGGGGGAGGAGGAGAGGGGGGGCCCTGGGAGGGAGGAGGAGAGAGGGGGCCCTGGGGAGGGAGGAGGAGAGGGGGGAGGAGGAGAGGGGGGGCCCCGGGGAAAGAGGAGGAGAGGGGGGGCCCCTGGGAGGGAGGAGGAGGAGAGAGGGGCCCCTGGGAGGGAGGAGGAGAGGACTGCTCTTGACTCCCCCTGGAGGAGGTCAGCTCGGATGGGAGAAATGCAGGGTAACGATTTCCACCGGTGACCGAAAATTGCATGTGTGTGTGTCGTGTGGCCCGCTCACCGTGTGCAATGTGTGTGTCACGTGTGGCCGAATAAAGACCCCCACCCCTAAATTAATTCATCATTTCCTGGAGACATCCAAGAAGTTAAAAGCGGCTATAATTACTCGAAACAGGAAGTGGAAATAAAGATGGCGCTGTCTCCTCACGGCAATTAAAAAAACAATAACGGAAACAATCTGAGCGTCTGAACAAGAATCTGACAAGCAGCAAAAAGTGAAAATGAAGATTTCATGCATTCCAGGATAGCAGACGCAAATATCTGTACGTCTAGCACCTGCTGCACACACACACACACACACACACACACAGAGAGAGAGATGCACAAATGGACTTTGAGCCTGTGTCCTTTCCTGAACGATTAAATCAGTCGAAGAATAATGGATAAAGAGTAGTTCTATTCAGCATTGACGTCTTCCCAAGGCTGAACGAAGTTGTGTGTGTGTGTGTGTGTGTGTGTGTGTGTGTGTGTGTGTGTGTGTGTGTGTGTGGAGATTGAACAAGAGAATAAGTGAGGAACCCAGCGCTGTTCATTGAATGATGGCAAACTATTACTCAAACATACACACACACATACTGTACACACACGCACATACACACACACACACACACACACACACACACACACACAGACAGGTCATTCCTAACAGGAGCCGAAGACAAAACAGATATGTGAACCTATTCATCCGCCTGGACTAGCTCATCACTTCTCCTTCCTCTTCTCCGCCTCATCCCTTGCTTCTCCTCTCGTCCTCCACTCCGGGGGCCCTGGGGAGGGAGGAGGAGAGGGGGGCCCCGGGAGGGAGGAGGAGAGGGGGAGGCCCTGGAGGGAGGAGGAGAGGGGGGAGCCCTGGGGAGGGAGGAGGAGAGGGGGAAGTGGGGCAAGACCACATGCTAGGCGAGAATTGAGTGACAGGTGACTACAGGGGGCGGAGTCTGGCCCGTCTCCACAGCGACCCCTGCGGCGAGCCTATCAGAGGGCCGGAGGGGTGACCTTACAGGGCTGTCAGAGAGGATTACTGTGAAGGCTGTGTGTGTGTGTGTGTGTGTGTGTGTGTGTGTGTGTGTGTGTGTGTGTGTGTGAGAGAGAGAGAGAGAGAGAGAGAGAGAGAGAGAGAGAGAGGGAGATAAACAGAGAGACTTTGGTATGGTTGCTAGCTCAACTATAGTGATGCTGTATTACGATGTTGCTATAAGGCAAAAGTCACATACCCATTAAAACACACACACACACACAGGCACACACACACACACACAGGCACACACACACGGGAGAGAGAGAAAGATAGAGTTACGAGAGGGAGAGAGAAAGATAGGTATTGTACAATTATAATAAATAATAAAGGGATTAGCCAGAGATTTGCACTACATTTCACTCGTCTTTATTTCAACCTCCTCTCTAGAACATTCCGGCGTGGTTGTACGTAACTACCGTGTTCTCTAGCGCCCTCAGGCTGTAACAACAGGACAGTGCAGAGAGGGAGAGAGAGTTAGGTGAGGGACAGAGAAAGTTAAGTGACTTGACCTGGCCACACCAATATCTCCACAGGCGACACACTTTTTGCAAAGAGTGGGGTAGTCGTTGCTGCCCTCTGTGGGTCTGCCGGGTGTATTACAACTCCCATCACTGCACTCTCAATTTTCATGAAATACAGAAAAAGAACTCGTTGAATGGCCCTGTGACTCGGATCTGCTCCAAAATGTAAAGGGTTCTAGATCGGCCCGTGCTACACCCCTCCGCCGAGTTTCATGAAGATCAGTCGGGTAGCTTTTGAGTAATCCTGCTTACAAACAAACCTACCCACGCACGACACCGAAAACATTACCTGGCGTCCTGCGCTGTCGTTGGGGCGGAGGTAAATGAGAAATAAAGTTTTTTTGTTGCAGTCCAATAGGAGATGACCATGTGGTGACCAGTCAGGACATGATGATTAACCCCAGAGCTTTGGGGGCAGGGTAGGCCTAGCGTTGCCTGTGGCTATTTAAGGGGCAGGTCCGAGCTGGTCCTTCTCTTCCTCTCTGAACCTGCATGAAAGTAAAGCGCCTGACAGGCAGTCGGTACGAGTACAGTACAGCCCACAGCCTCATCGCTAGGATACCTCGTCGGCACGACAATGTTGAAGTTGAGGAGGTGAATCACAATAATTCTAAAGACTTAATTTGTTTACTTTCCTATACATACATACATACATACATACATACATACATACATACATACATACATACATACATACATACATACATACATGAACAGTATTAAGATCATTTTCAAATGGTACAGTACCTGTGAATGTGTCTAGCATAATGTTAGATAAAGACCATAATTAAAATGTCCTTTTTGTTATTATTTTTGTACGTTTCCAGCCTGAAATTGCAGAATGACATGGAAATGTAAGTTTTTTTTTGTATAATATGCCCACGACATTCATATTCATCAGCTCATGGCATCTTCATCTCTACATTGACGGGATTCAGAAATGTCTGCCTTTTGAGCTTCAGCAGATACAGAACAAAATAGTCACTCAAAGTAAGCAAAGAATAGCCATACACTCACATATATACAGTATATATAATTAATAACCACGAACGTGTTCAATCCATCATCGTCAGGAGACCTGCCGACACATCATCAGCCTTCTGGTCACAGTGGTACGGCTTCTCTCCTGTATGAACATGCTGGTGTGTCTTTAAGTCTTCTGCTTGACTGAAGTTCTTCACGCACTAGTCAGAGTGGTACGGCTTCTCTCCTATATGCACACTAGTCACAGTGGTACAGCTTCTCTCCTGTATGAACATGCTCCTGTTTCTTTAAGTTTCCTGACTCGGTGAAGCCCTTCCCACACTGGTCACAGTGGTACGGCTTCTCTCCTGTATGAACACGCTGGTGTGTTGTGAGATGGTCCTCTATAGTGAAGCTCTTCCCACACTGGTCACAGTTGTGGGGTCTTGGCTTGTCCTGGTCTCTCTGTCTCCAGGCAGGACATGGGGTGAAGAGGGTGTTGGAGGTGGTGACAGGCAGTGATGGAGAGGAGGAGGAGGAGCAGGAGGAGGAGAGAGTCTCTGGTTTGATCTCTCTGCTCTTATGATCAGCAGAGTGATGTAGAGGTTGTCATGGCTCCTCTTGTGGAGGTAGATCTGGGAGGTGTAAGAGAATGGGCACTTGGGGCAGGGGAACAACTCGTTCTCTAAACCTAAAAAGGATTCTCACACCTGTAGTACAAGATCAAATATAGAGTGATTATTAGGGCTGTCAATTTAGCATGTTAAATAAGATCGATGAATTATGAAAATGTCAATGTGTTAATTAAATTAAAGCTAATTAATCGAAATGTAATTATTATTTTTAAATATTTTTTATATATTTTGAAAGCCCGAGGAAAAAGGCCGTTAGTACTTCTCAAAACAACACAGGTCAAACAGCACGCTCCGCTCCTGCATACTCACTGAGTACATAGACTACTGGGGCGGCTGTAGCTCAGTTGGTAGAGCGGGTCGTTCAGTGATCGAAGGGTCAGTGGTTCGAATCCCAGCTCCGACTGTTCACATGTGGACGTGTCCTTGAGCAAGACACCTAACCCCAAATTGCTCCCAATGAGCAGGTTAGCACCTTGCATGGCAGCTATCGCCATTGGTGTGTGAATGTGTGGGTGAATGAGAGGCCATTGTAAAGCGCTTTGAGTGCCGCTAAGGTTGAAAAGCGCTATATAAGTCCATTTACCATTTACTGACTGCTTCCCCAGCTTGGCCTTTTGTGCTGGGGTGGCTCATTATCCAAGTGGCGGCAGTTGTTCCAGTCGCTACGCGACCTGAATTGGGCGATTAGTTGCAGCTGGGGGGAAGGGTTGCCTTGGCAACAATGAAGTGCAGGTACACCCCGTTGAGCACCTGGCCACGCTGTCAGTGGTGCTGAAGTGCTGGGGAAGGTTTCGGGGCCGCGCCTCGGGCCACCTTCCAGGTGCTCCCAGGGGCCCAGGTGGCCTGCTGTCCATGGCGCTGAATCTGAGTCTGACTGGGGTGCGTTGGGGACCCAGGGGAGGACGCCACAACGGGTACAGTTCACATCCCTGGGGGGGGCACGGGGGGGCTGGGGGGCACAAACCGGGTGAGATGTAGGGAAGTTACTGTAGGGAGGGAAAGATTCAAGACAGGAGAGATGGCTTATTTTGAGTGAAAGAGAGAGAGGAGAGAGGTAGAAGAAAATAGAACCATTCCATTCTACTCGGTTTCTCACCTCATCCGTCTCTTTTGCCGTCGGTGTACTCATGACAGTTTCTGCTCTCGTAGATCTGAGAACAGAGATATCAAGGTGTGATTTATTGGGGGGGGTGGGGGGGGATTTCCATGTATCTGCTTTTGATGTCCCTCCCTCTGATAATTACTTTTTATCGCCGAGGGATGCGTTTGTTCCCTTTTACAAAACTTTGGCAAAAGGAGGGTTTATACAGTTTCGACAACTCAGCAAAGACGAGGAGGAAGCAACTTATTACAAAAAGCAATCGTATAAGTCCGGGAGCCATTTGTTGAACCTTGTTTTGTCGGGTGCAATTTTTTTCTTTGCTGTTTCTTGTAGCTTGGGGGTATCACACAAAAATAGAGACTTATGATATTGCACGCTGAATATGTAAATTAAAGGCATCCAATTTACATTCTCTAATGTTTTTTTCATACAAGGGGTGATGGGAAATGTATTGCATTCCAAATTATTAGTATTAACCCTTTCAAGCCAGGCCTGTAAAATGACTTTTGTAGCAGGAGTTATTAGCTGCGACACACAACTCAAGTTTGCATTGTGTTGGTCCATTTATTGATATGGGCAACAAAACATGAGCAACAGGAAAAGGGGTGCAGCTCTTCCCCCCACAAAATGTATCTAACTAAACCCAACAAGTGCATCCCGTATGGTGTTGAATTTGGTTGATTTTGAATTTGGTTGATTTTTCTGTAAGAAACGGTGTCTCTCTTCCGTAGACTTATGAGATAACGATGACATTCCAACAACATACACAGAAGACAATATTATTTAAAACACACACAAGACTTGACTTTATAGTCCAGTAGCTTATTTTTGAAAGTACCCAAGGTGACTAAGGCATCCATTCTGAAAGATTCCTGGATCTCATCCCATGACCTGGGAGCGCCATAACTAAAGGCAGTCTTTCCTAATTCAGTGTTGACTCCAGGGACCTCAAGAACCAACCAGTCCCAAGACCTACAGTAGTCTGAAGGATGTTTGATCGCCATGTAATAAGGGAAGTTAAGTAATTAGGCAGTTTTTGTAGGATAGCTTTGTTTACATACAGGAGCCAGTGCTACAAGCTCCTAGCGGCCAGGGGTGGCCAGCCCACCGCCTGATACAAAATACAATGATGTGTTCTGAAATTATCACCAGTAACAAAGCAAAGTGCTGAATGATAGACAGTATCAAACTGTTTCAAGGTGGTGGGGGCAGCAAGCATATAAATGGCGTCACCATAATCAAGCACTGACAGGAATGTAGACTGACTGGAATGTAGACTGCACTAAGAGCTTTTTATTCTCACTTGAGAAGCAGGTTTCTATTTCTATAAAAGAACCCACACTTTGTTCTCACATTTTTTGCTAACTCCTCAACATTTTTTAAAAGGATAACTTTTCATCTATGAAAATACCTAGATATTTAGGGAATCTTGCCTGGGGAATCTTTAGCCGTTCACAGGCCAGTGCAGAGATGTAGTCCCGCCACCTGGTCCTGGGTCTACCCCGCGGCCTCCTCCCAGCCGGACACGCCTGGAACACCTCCCTAGGGAGGCGCACAGGAGGCCTCCTCACCTCCGAACCACCTCAACTGGCTCCTTTCGACGCAAAGGAGCAGCGGCTCTACTCCGAGTCTCTCCCGGATGACTGAACTTCTCACCCGATCTCTCAGGGAGACCCCAGCCACCCTCCAGAGAAAACTCATTTCGGCCGCTTGTGTCCGTGATCTCGTTCTTTCGGTCATGACCCATCCTTCATGACCATAGGTGAGGGTGGGGACGAAGATAGACCAGTAGTTCGAGAGCTTTGCCTTTTGGCTTATATATTACTAAAATAAAGTTAAGTTAGCTAACTAGCTAGATACTGTAGCAGCAGACAGGCTAATCCTGGACAAACTGGCACATAAAAATTAATCACAATGCAGGAAATGGTATGCCACTCAAAAGTTCCTGGGGGAATGTGTCCCCCTTGGGTGCTTACCACCAAGCCTGAAAACAAATCTAGGGAAAATATTGCCTTCATTATCAGGCTCAAATATGTTTTGTGGCTCCAGTCAGATTTTGTATTTATTTATTTATTTATTTTGCCAAAAATGCCTCTTTTGATTTTGCTGACCCCTGCTATTGGCTAGTGTGGGTTGGAGTTGGACGCTGTAGGCTACTGAAACAAATGACTCCCTCAAACATTAGATTGCTGGGAAATATAAATGGAATTAGGCTGTGTTTGTGTGTGTGTGTGTGTGTGTGTGTGTGTGCGTGTGTGTACTTGGTAGAGAGAGAGTTAAGAGGGAGAGAGAGTTGAGAGGTGAGAAAGTGAGGGACATGCCGCTAGGTAAAGACAACAGAAGAGAGAATGTTCTGTCCTTGAGTGTGAATGAACAAATCGGACAGGCTATTGAATCACACGAGCGCTAAATTAATTTTAATTAATTAAAATCATTAATTAAAGGCCTCAAACACACACACACACACACACACACTTTCTCTCTCTTCCCCTGTCATGGGAAGGTCTCAACCACGTCACAACCATAGTGTGACCGTGACACAGAGAATACACACATACACACACACACACACGCACATACACAACATACACACGCACATACACAACATACACAAGCACACACACGCACATACACAGCATACACACGCACACACACGCACATACATACACAACATACAGTACACACGCACACACACGCACATACACAACATACACACGCACGCACACAACATACACACGCACACACACGCACGCACAGAACATACGCAGAGAACACACGCAAACAGAGAGTGACTCACCCGAGGTAAACAACCGCTAGTCACGACCAACACTGTTACAAGCAGCCCAAAGACCTTTATGCATTCACTACGCACGCGTTCTGAACAGCAGGGGGAGGAGGAGTGTGAACAACAGTGTCAGAAGGGGAGGGGTGTGATGAGGCGAGGAGGAAATAAGCCATAAAATTGAAAATTCCATTGGTTCTATATTTAGACTGCCCCCCCCTCCCCCCACACACACACACACACACACACACACACACACACACACACACACACACCTCCCACTCCTCCCTGGGGTGTAGTAGGTATTGAGTAAGAGATCACACAGATTACACAGACACGCGCACGCACACACACACACACACACACACACACACACACACACACACAGACACACACTCCATCGCTCTGTTGCTTCTGTTGCCTCTCTCCATTATTCGACTTATTTGTTCTCCGTTTCTCATCCCTTCTCTTCCGTTCTCTCGCTGGCTGGCTGGCTGGCTCACTCCCTCACTCTTCTCGGGGGTTTTCAGTCACACACACCCCCTTCTCCCCCCTCCACCACCTGGGTAACAACACAGAGGGCCACCCTGACCCAGTCAGCCTGGGGCCTCATTTATCAAAGAGCGTGTAAATTCTGGTGTAAAAGAGGGCGTACGACGAAAACGCGGAAAATGCACAATGTAGCGTACGACGAGAATATTTACACGCTTTTCGGATCTATCAAAAATGTCGTATGCCCTTTTCTGCACGAGAAATCCGAGACCGGCGGAGAATAGAGTGTACGCGCACGCGCCCCGTGTTCCGCCCTCTCCACGCCCAAATCCAACCATATATGGTCAAAACTATGACAGCCACAACGGGGATACCCCGGAAGGAACCGACATAATATAGCGTGGAGCAAAGGCAAGACAATTACGTTTATGGAAAAACGCGGAAAGAAGAGAAAGTTCTCGGAGACGGAGGTGCATGTGCTTGTTGGTGAGGTCCACGCGAGGAAAGAAAATCATCTTCGGAAGGTAAGCTATTTGTACGAGCCTACATTTGTCTGATCGCTCCTACAGTTTAGGTAGTCTAGTACTGTATTTCGTGCATCCTGTATGTGGCGTAGGCTACACGGACATGCTGTATTATGTGGCAGTGAGGAAAGCAAACATTCCACACATTCTGTGGTAGGCTATGATCGATTCAGGACCAAAAACAGGGAACGATAACACAGATGACCACTTCATAATGTTAGACCACATTATTAAGACTCTCATCTAAATCACCCGGTAAATCACACTTAAGCATTTATTTGGCTGCCAACAGAAAAACATATCAATTGAATATGGCTACACAATAAAATGTTTAATGCATAATCAAGTTAACAGACAAACTCAAAGAAAATGACTGAAATTGTTTCTCCAGACTCTGACGTGGGGTGGGACTCAGAGGAGGGGGAGTCTGCAGTGGTCCTTGACCTGACGGTCGTGCCCCCGCCGGTTGCAGCCTCTACATCCAGTGCCACGACCTCCAGTGCCTCCACCTCCAGCGCACCGGCCTCCACCTCCAGTGCCATCTCCAGCGCCTCCGTCTCCACCGCCCACGCCTCCACCTCCGGCTGCCAGCGTCCCTGCCTCAAGGGTCCCTGAGGGCTGGGCTTCCTATCAGACGCTGTGCTGGAGGCTCATGACTCTAGAGGCCCAGAGGGAAATGACAGAAGGGATTGGGGCAGTTGTGGGGCAGTTGTTCAGCAGTTGGTGGAGGTCACCACACTACACCACCAGAGCCAACAGGACATCCTCACTGCACTTCATTCCTTCACACATGCTGTCACGGACCTCACACAGTCACTCACTACCACACTCACGGACCTCACACATTCACTCACAAACGCACTCACACACCTCACACAGTCACCCACCAACAGACAATAAAATGGTAGAAATGTGAACCTTACTTGTTTGTGTCTTCATAGCTGGCGCATGACCTCAGTGTGGGCCCTTTGGCCCCGCTGGTAAACCTCATGACGGGGAGGGGGCTGAGGGCTTGGGTCCTCATTTTGTGGTGGGGTCTTGACTGGTTCTCATTCTTATCAGCTTTGAATATACATCTTGGCAAACATAACAGAATGATGTACAAGGAGGGGACAGATACCTAGTGAAAGTACTATTGGTTGCTAGTAAAAATACAATAATGAGGGCTTGGTATAAGGTGGAACCCCCAACCAAGGAGCAGTGGTGGGTGTTGTGGAGGAGATTTATGAGATTTATTTATGCATTGAGGATGCAGGAAGGAAGGTTTGAAGGGAGATGGGAAAAATGGATGGATTATAGAAGGAAGTGTGATGATACCACTAATATTACAATTGTCATATTTGAGTAAGAAAAAAAAGCTGCATGGATGGAAGTACCCATAAGCTGTTATTGTAAGTTTTTATGTTTTATTGTATTGTCGTTGTATGGATGGAAAATGCTAATAAAGATGAAAGTAAATAAGACAAAGAATATGTATCTTGGCTATGCATACACCAACAAGCCAGCCGTCACGCGCAGCGCCTGCCTCCAGTCTCGCCCCTACCCTGCTGTGCGCCAGGGTGAATGAGTCGTGTGTGGAGCCAGGCCACCGTGCCACTACACTTGTGATGAGCATGTCGGCGTCACATATGATTTGGGTATTTATAGTGTGCACATTTTTGCGATTCACATAGACGTATTCATTCAATGATGGTGCCCTTGTGTGGGTGCAGTCGCCATCGCCGTCACCTCTTTGGAGTTCTATCGAGTAGCGCCGGATTCATTTAGGCTCGCATTACGCACAGGAGGACTGTCATTTATATGCTTACCAAAGAGCAAACAGGTCCACATGATCACATATTAATGACAATCTAATTGGTCAATTATTGCCGTTTGATGGAGTGCCTGCATTAGGTGTGCGCATAGGTTAAGTTTGGGGAACAAATCCATATCGAACCATGAATGAGCCGGTTAGAGGACACGTCTAATCTTGCATAGCGATATATGTTTGTGCTGGATTGGCCTAGTAGCCTACATGATTGTGCGTTCATGAACTGTCGCTCTTATTCTCTCCGTCAAACATAGTAATTCACCGACGCACCACCTGCGTCGCCAGTTCCCCCTGTGTTCAAAGAGGGCGTAGAACACCGTGTAAATCGGTACGCCAACTGGAGAGGTGTCCTACAAAAGCGCGGAGAAAGGCGACTAAATTTTCGCCCTTACGGCTTGATAAATCGCAATGTGGGGGGGGCAAATGGCGTACGCCTGAACTCGCGAAAAAGACCGTGTAAAAGAAGGCGTACCTCAATGATAAATGAGGCCCCTGGTCCAGTCACACCCAGTTGTGTCTTGTGTCTCGACAGTTAGTATTACTTATTCAAATTAAATCAAACTTTATTTGTATAGCTCATTTCATACACAATGGGGGGATGGACACAGGTCCTACACCTACATACAGTATTCCAGAGGGAAGCAAAAAAACAAACAGAAGACCCAGTGAGGCCCAGTCAGGTCCAGTCAGACCCAGTCAGACCCAGTCAGACCCAGTCAGGCCCAGTCAGGTCCAGTCAGGTCCAGTCAGACCCAGTCAGACCCAGTGAGGTCCAGACCCAGTGAGGCCCAGTCAGACCCAGTGAGGCCCAGTCAGACCCAGTCAGACCCAGTCAGGCCCAGTCAGACCCAGTCAGACCCAGTGAGGCCCAGTCAGGTCCAGTCAGACCCAGTCAGACCCAGTCAAACCCAGTCAGACCCGGGCAGGCCCAGTCAGACCCAGTCAGGCCCAGTCAGGTCCAGTCAGACCCAGTCAGACCCAGTCAGACCCAGTGAGGCCCAGTCAGACCCAGTCAGACCCAGGCAGGCCCAGTCAGAACCAGTGAGGCCCAGTCAGACCCAGTCAGACCCAGTCAGACCCAGTCAGGCCCAGTCAGGTCCAGTCAGGCCCAGTCAGACCCAGTCAGACCCAGTCAGGCCCAGTCAGACCCAGTCAGGCCCAGTCAGGTCCAGTCAGACCCAGTCAGACCCAGTCAGGCCCAGTCAGACCCAGTCAGACCCAGTCAGGTCCAGTCAGGCCCAGTCAGACCCAGTCAGGCCCAGTCAGACCCAGTCAGGCCCAGTCAGACCCAGTCAGACCCAGTCAGGCCCAGTCAGACCCAGTCAGGCCCAGTCAGGTCCAGTCAGGTCCAGTCAGACCCAGTCAGACCCAGTCAGACCCAGTGAGGCCCAGTCAGACCCAGTCAGACCCAGTCAGGTCCAGTCAGACCCAGTCAGACCCAGTGAGGCCCAGTCAGACCCAGTCAGACCCAGTCAGGTCCAGTCAGACCCAGTCAGACCCAGTCAGACCCATCCAGGCCCAGTCAGGTCCAGTCAGGCCCAGTCAGGTCCAGTCAGACCCAGTCAGACCCAGTGAGGCCCAGTCAGACCCAGTCAGACCCAGTCAGACCCAGTCAGACCCAGGCAGGCCCAGTCAGGTCCAGTCAGGTCCAGTCAGGTCCAGTCAGACCCAGTCAGGTCCAGTCAGGTCCAGTCAGACCCAGTCAGGTCCAGTCAGGTCCAGTCAGACCCAGGCAGGCCCAGTCAGGTCCAGTCAGGTCCAGTCAGACCCAGTCAGACCCAGTCAGGCCCAGTCAGGTCCAGTCAGGTCCAGTCAGGTCCAGTCAGACCCAGTCAGACCCAGTGAGGCCCAGTCAGACCCAGTCAGGCCCAGTCAGACCCAGTCAGGCCCAGTCAGGCCCAGTCAGGTCCAGTCAGACCCAGTCAGACCCAGTCAGACCCAGTGAGGCCCAGTCAGACCCAGTCAGACCCAGTCAGGCCCAGTCAGACCCAGTCAGACCCAGGCAGGCCCAGTCAGGTCCAGTCATAACCTTAATTCAGAGCCTTCATCTAAACTCACCTAATCTGGACAACTGAGGCTTGTATACTCAGTCACTAACCTGTTGCTACCGGAGTGTGAGACGAGCTACCGAGCACACTGGGACGCAATGAGGACACACACGTAGGAACAATCACACATCTAGACACACACACAAACTTACAATCACACATCTTAACACACACACAAACTTACAATCACACATCTGAACACACACACAAACTTACAATCACACATCTAAACACACACACATACGCAAGTGCTCACAAACAACACACGCACGGAAAAAGCACACACACACATGCACTTACAATCACACACACACACACACCACACACAATTGCAAGCTCAATCTCTCTCTCTCTCTCTCTCTCTCACACACACACACACACCCACACACTCACAGGGCAGGCCAGTGGTCTGGGCAGGAGATGAGGAGGGTCAGGGCCAAGACAAGCACAGTGAGCCTCTGTGAGAACAGAAACCTTAGTGTGTGCGTGTGTGTGTGTGTGTGTATATGTGTGTGTGTGTGTGTGTGTGTGTGTGTGCGTGTGTGTGTCTGTGTACATATGTGTATAGTATGTGTGCATTTGTATTTCCAAGTGTTTGTGTGTGTGTGTGTGTGTGTGTGTGTGTGTGTGTGTGTGCGTGCGTGCGTGCGTGTGTGTGTGTGTGTGTGCTTACAGTGCAGCTGTGGCTCAGGAGGTAGAGCAGGTCGTCCATTGTAGGGTCATAAGGTCGATCGTAGGGTCGGCGGTTCGAATCCCAGCTACTCCTGTTCACACGTTGAAGTTGTGTGAAGCTGTGTGTGATTTCTAACAACTATAGCCTAGTTTACACCTGTAAGACATCTCACAACTGTGACCAACACAAACCGACTGTTAACAGATATACGTAGAGCTTCGACATCTATGGCGTATAAACTACTTGTTGGAAGTGTATTATAGGCTAGGCTTGTAAGATGTAATAAAGTATCCCGTATTGCAGGTGTGCCGTGTGAAAATGCGCGTCTTAGAAATGTAGTAGTTTGGGGGCGGCTGTAGCTCAGTTGGTAGAGCGGGTCGTTCAGTGATCGAAGGGTCAGTGGTTCGAATCCCAGCTCCGACTGTCCACATTTCGAAGTGTCCTTGAGCAAGACAACTCACCCCTAATTGCTCCTAATGAGCAGGTTAGCACCTTGCATGGCAGCTACCGCCATTGGTGTGTGAATGTGTGTGTGAATGGGTGAATGAGAGGCCATTGTAAAGCGCTTTGAGTGCCGCCAAGGTGGAAAAGCGCTATATAAGTGCAGTCCGTTTACCATTTAGTACGCTATAATTAGGCTATAACGCATGTATTGAACACAGAAGAGCATGAGGATAGTATGACAGCGTCCCAGAAGGAGGGAGTGCGCCCCCAGAGGTGATCTGAGGAACCGCATCGCGAGAAGGAGGAGGAGGGGAGAAAAAAGGAAGTTCTCCAAGAAACTTTTTTTCTCCCCGAAGACGGGACTGGAGCAAATTCCGTTAGAACTGAGAACTGGGAAACGTCTACGCGATCTGGGGAATATATATGAAAAAAAACTTTCTTGCATAGAAAAGTTCACATTTCGTTTTCGCACATGAAAACCGTCCAACCGGACACGGTCTTTTTTTTGTCCCCAGACCGAAAACTTAGACATCAGAGGCGATGAGATGTGAGTGAGCTATGCCTTGTCGAAATGGACAGACTTTATCCAAGCGCAAACATGGCGTCTGCCTCCCCAAGTTTGGCTTTTTTTCCGGTCTGCTCCTCACTCTCTTCTGCTGCTCGGCCGCGCACGGGGACACCGGGACCACCGGAGCCAGGGGCTGCAGCCCGTGTCCCGTTAACTGCACTTGTTTGTTCGCGGGGCCCCGGGAATCCTGCGTGGTTAACTGCACGAACATCGGTCTGGAAAGGGCCCCCGCGGCGGCGGAGCTCCCGGTGGCCACCGACATCCTGTGAGTAGCTCGTTTTCACCGTATTGGACTGAAGTTGCGAGTTGAGATGCGGCCTCACGGTTCGATATCAGCTTAATTGGCATCTCCCGACACCCCCCGCGGTTAATTGTTAATTGTCCCATTCGAGCTACACGGGTAGTTAATATAGATCATTTGTGATTCAGAACGGACTTGTTTATATTAAGGCCTACCGATACGGTTGCTGTTAATGCTATTGTTGTTGTTGTTATTGAAAACGGCGATGAGGCCCCCCGAATAGACAGGAGCCAAAGGACGCTGCTTGTGATGCTGGAGTGTCTCCCGTGCCTACCTAGTAAACACCGCGAACATGTGATCTTGTAGGATAAGACTCGCAGTGGCCCCTGACACACGCACAGCCCAGTAGTTCAAGTTCAAGTGGGCTTATGTTTGTCATATGTAGGCTAGGCCTACAGGGTAGGGGAACAGTCAATGGGGACTGCAATGAAATAGGCTACTCGAGCATTTCAGTAAACAAAACATGCTGCAGTAACTAACAGTGCATAAACACAAACCATTTCAGCTCAGGTTATGTTCTGATATGAAATATATAATATTATCTAGGGCTATTCTGGGTAGGCCCACTTTTTTTTTTTACCCTGCAACATTTTTGGCTTCTATCTTATCTGCTAGTGTTTATAAAAGGGGGGGGGTGTGGAGAGGGAGAGAGAGAGGGGCCCCCGGACCCGTCAGCGGGACCATTAAGGCCCGTTGTCCTGGGTGACAGGGGGGCGTCGTGGGGAGGCCCGCCCGCCTGTCGCTCCGAAGGAGTTTGTCTGATTAAACACCGAGAAACGCCGGGAAAGGGTCGCTTCGCGTGGCGCAGGTCGCTCCTCCACCGGAGGAGAAAGAACATTGTGTCCTAGAGGCTCCTGGCGGAAAAGCAGATGTTCTCCATTTATTCCTCCACGGCTCCGTTACCGCCTCCCTAGACGAGGCCTCGCAGTGAAACCTTATTACGGATTCGACTGTTTAAAACGCGTTAAAATACCTAGGACTAATTGTTTTTAAAATAGTCACCAACTACTTTAGAAGAATGGTTCAGTTTGACATTTTTTAACTATGAAAATGTAAATGTAATTCCTGAATGGTAACTGAGTTGATTATTCAACAGTGTCAGACGTAAATCAATTTAATTAATTCGTTTAATTCGCTCATTAAT
Source organism: Borostomias antarcticus (assembly GCF_949987555.1). Lineage (NCBI taxonomy): Eukaryota > Metazoa > Chordata > Actinopteri > Stomiiformes > Stomiidae > Borostomias > Borostomias antarcticus. Next base: position 4,841,584 of record NC_140264.1, on the reverse strand, counting down.
TTCCTAGCTCATGTTGATTACACTGCCGGTGTTCTGAAAAGTTAAGCACAATAGTGGGTCGTAGGGTGTTCTGATAGACATTTTCTACCTGAATGCCCTATAGTGTGCTTATAGCACATCCTGTCCAAGATTAAATGTCTATCAGAATACCCTAAGACCCATTATTGTGCTTAATTCATGGGTAGCACAAATATCAAAATGTCTATCATCATTTCCTACCTGACAGGATGTGCTACACATGAATTAAGCACAATAAAACGGCTCATATGACATTCTGATAGACATTTCCTACCTGACACGATACGCTACGTCATGAATTAAACTTAATATAAGGGTGTTCTGATAGACATTTTCTACCTGAATGCCCTATAGTGTGCTTATAAGGCATCTTGTCCACGATTAAATGTCTATCAGAATACCCTACGACCCATTATTGTGCTTAATTCATCGGTAGCACAAATATCAAAATGTCTATCATCATTTCCTACCTGACAGGATGTGCTACACATGAATTCAACTTAATATAATGGGTGGTGTTACGTCATCCTGAGGAGGTAGGCGGTTGCTGGTTTTGTGAGACCGAACCTGCCTCCTCCCGCGGTCCCAGGTCTACCAGGGCGGCGGCAGCGAGAATCCTAGTCCTAAAAAAGCCCTTTATTATCTTGTCAAATCCGGAGAGAGACCTCAGCGTCCTGAGCCGACCGCGCCTGTCATGGCGTCGGGCCTCGGTAGCCTGCTACTACCGGGAGCCTCACAACAGCAGATAAACATCCGTGAAGAGGCTATTTTGATTTCCTCCAAGTCGCAAGAGGGCCTTATCGCTCCTCCTACGCGCCGAGGAGGACGGTAGAATATGAACGAGATAGTCGCAGAATAGGAATGAGATAGTACTCTACTTCCAATTCATTCCAGTTGGTCTGGACCTTCCTCGGCCGAGCAGGGGGTCAAGAATTGAGTCCAATTAGGATTCAGAGGTAGGTAGTTATTTTTAGAACTGCTAGACTAGACTAGAAGTTCTCCCTCTCAGTGAATGTGGGACACGGCTCTATTCCAACTCGTTCCTGTTGGCTGTAGGGGTGTGTGTGTGTGTGTGTGTGTGTGTGTGTGTGTGTGTGTGTGTGTGTGTGTGTGTGTGTGAGTGTGTGTGTGTGTGGTGGGACCCTAGGTGATTAAACAGTTCACCTGCACACTCTCCTGCAGATACATTGTCAATGATTTATCTGTGTGTGTGTGTGTGTGTGTGTGTGTGTGTGTGTGTGCGCATGTCTGTGTGGAAGCTGTAACTCAAGGCCGACCTTGGATTTGTCTCGGTTTGGAAGATCCTGGTTTACACTAGGGCTGGGACGATTCGTCGACGTCATCGATTATGCAAATTCGTCGACCTGAAATGTATGCGTTGACGAAGTCGGTTGTAATGTGACAAGTTCGAAAGTACACGATGCTAGCTGATGCTACACAATGCTCACTCGTTTTTGTATAGTTTGCATCGCACCGTTCTTTTGGGCTGGTCTTGGGTGAAGCACTCCCACCCATTCTAAAGTCTAGGTCGTGCCTTTTTCTCCACTTCACCCTCATGTTGTCTGTTCTCAAGTCCTTTTTTCACTGGCGCTCAACACATTAGCTACCTAGTTAGCTAGCGCTACCTGTAAATACACGGGCCGCCACTGGAGGCAGTATCGCTTGGTGACAAAACGACTAACGTTAATGCCGAACAGACAGAAAATGAGGGTGAAGATTTTCTGTTTGTATCTTTCCAAGTAAACAAAAGCAGATTGTAGCACAGGTTATCTCAGTGCACAATACATGATTCGGCTTCAATAAATATCATGATAAATATCAAATATCATGACTGAAAATAGTAAAAAGGGATCATTTATATTGCATTTCATGGTTAAAAGTTAAAAACATAATTCACGGATGGTGTAGATTGTAGATAATATAACCAATTAAGTGAATTATTGAAGGAATACTCTAGCTAGAGGACGGAAGAGGAGCAGTGCCTACAGAACAAATGACTAATCGTGACTAATCAAAGAAAAAATAATAATAATAATAATCGTTAGATTAGTCGATTACCAAAATAATCATTTATCCCAGCCCTAGTTTACACATGCACACACACGCACACACACTGTATAGACATACAGTAGACACTTGTTCACCTTTGTGTTTTCTCCCAAAAACGTGTTCAACCTCAGACAGACATCCAGACACATGGATTACCAGACAACAAAGATCCCCCCCCAAACACAGCCTCAGCCCAAGAACATCTGCACGCACACACACACACACACACACACACACACACACACACACACACACACACACACACACTACAGGCCAGGGATGTGCTTTCTAAAATGTGTGTAGTGTATTTACAAGGAGCCAATATTGGCTACAAAAAATCTCTAGGAGGAAACTCTCCAACCCCCTCCACGTACCCTCGCCCACCTA
>NC_140264.1:4835627-4838930 GCF_949987555.1 Borostomias antarcticus | reverse complement strand
TTCTATACTCACCCCCCCCCCAACCCTGTGTCCCAGCCATGAATACTTCTATACTCCCCCCCCAACCCTGTGTCCCAGCCATGAATACTTCTATACTCCCCCCCCCCCAACCCTGTGTCCCAGCCATGAATACTTCTATACCCCCCCCCCCAACCCTGTGTCCCAGCCATGAATACTTCTATACTCACCCCCCCAACCCTGTGTCCCAGCCATGAATACTTCTATACTCCCCCCCTCCCAACCCTGTGTCCCAGCCATGAATACTTCTATACTCCCCCCCCAACCCTGTGTCCCAGCCATGAATACTTCTATACTCACCCCTCCCAACCCTGTGTCCCAGCCATGAATACTTCTATACCCCCCCCCCCCCCAACCCTGTGTCCCAGCCATGAATACTTCTATACTCCCCCCCCCAACCCTGTGTCCCAGCCATGAATACTTCTATACTCCCCCCCCCAACCCTGTGTCCCAGCCATGAATACTTCTATACTCCCCCCCCCAACCCTGTGTCCCAGCCATGAATACTTCTATACTCACCCTCCCAACCCTGTGTCCCAGCCATGCGTGCAGAGGAAAGGCCTTGTGCAGGTTTAAAAGATCATGTTTGCTCTGAGTCTGTTGACTGTCCTACTCTGCATTTACAGGAACACAGCCAGAGCAGGTTGGCCTGCGTTCAGAACCCCCCAGCCCGGAGAGATACCGCACATAAGACCAAATAATAGGTTTCTGTGTGTGTGTGTGTGTGTGTGTGTGTGTGTGTGTGTGTGTGTGTGTGTGTGCGTGTGTGTGTGTGCGTGTGCATGTGTGTGTGTTTGTCCTGAGAGACAGGGTTAGGAGCATCTTGTGGCTTGGGATATAGTATACAGTATCTGAGAAATGTATATTTATGAATATAAATACAAAATACACATTTTTTATGATTTTTCTACGTGTATTAGCTGCACAATCCTTATCACACAGTTGTTTAGTTTGACAGTAATATTCCGGGCATCCTCAGATGCACTGTTTTGACCTCTCAATGATTGATTTTATGATGTTTGTCTCTACAGAGTTTGGCCGAAATGTGGAGGGTTTCTCAACTGCTGCCGGGAACAGGTGTGTGTGTGTGTGTGTGTGTGTGGAGGGGGGTCAGCTCCAGATCCTCCCAGAGAGAGGGGGGAGAAAGAAGAGAGAGAGAGAGAGAGGGAGAGAGAAAGAGAGGGAGAGAGAGTGAGGGAATGAGGGAGAGAGAGAGAGATGGAGGGAGAGAGAGAGTGGGAATGAGGGAGAGAGAGAGGGAGGGAGGGAGGGAGAGAGAGAGATGGAGGGAGAGAGAGGGAGAGAATGGGGGAGTGTTGAGGATGAAGGTTGGGGGGTGTGGAGGGAGGATAAAGGTTGGGGAGTGTGGAGGGTTAGGGTATTATCTCAGCAGACAGAGACCAGATCAGAAGTGGCCATGCGTGTGGAACTGGTGTGTGTGGCTCTGGCCGCACTGGCTGTCTCCTTCCCTTCTCTGTCCGATGGAGCTCCTCTGTGAGTACACACACACACACACACACACACACACACACACACACACACACACACACACACACACACAATAGATACAGATACTAGAAACAAGACCCGACAATGTTGAACATATACAGTAATATTCAACCCTATGGTGGGGAACAGTTTAATGTATTGCAAATACAGTTTCCATTCAAATATGCTGTCATTTGGTTGAAAATTACATTCTCTGAAAAGAGTACTTGTGTTCTGGCATTATCTGCATAGATTAGGTTATAGACAGTGAAATATTGCCAAATTTGCCCCTAGGGGTGAAAGTATCTATCTAAATATCTTTATTTAAGTTCTTCTTCAGACAGAGAGGTCTGACGCCAGACATGGCCAACAGAGCCTAGAGTGATGAAATGACTCTGGACTCTGAATCTCAGCCAGGGACAATCAGTCAATGACCTATTGCATCCAACTGTGAAGGGGTTCAGAGGAGGAGAAGAAGAGTGAGAGAGAAGTAGAGGGAGGATGAGAGGAGAGATTGAGGAAGGAGGAAGGTGGAGGGAGGAGAGAAAAGAGGGATAGATGGTAGGCAGAATACTGTAAATGTGTGTGTTTGTGTCTGTGTGTGTGTTTATGTGTTTATCCTTGCATGTGTGTGTGTGTGTGTGTGTGTGTGTGTGTGTGTGTGTGTGTGTGTGTGTGTGTGTGTGTGTGAAAGAGAGAGTGAGTGAGTGAGTGTGTACAGTATGCATGTATTTGTGTGTGCTTGTGTGCTTATCCATGCTGTGTGTGTGTGTCCTCTCCAGGCAGGTGCTGTCTGCTCCCAACCTGCTGCGGGTGGGCATCAAGGAGAATGTGTTTGTGGAGATACAGGATAACTCAGGCGGTCCCGTCAGGGTCACCATCATGGTGAAGATCCATCCCGACAAGTCTAGAGAGCTTCTCAGGAAAGACGTGGACCTCAACAACGACAACAAATTCCAGAAACTCGTAGACATCGTTGTAAGTTGTCTTGGAAACCTTTGGTTACACTTGTACCCGTGTTTACATCCATGGGATGCTACATATGAGCACATACAGGGTCCTGGGTGGTCTTGGTAGGTCTTCTCTCATATGAGCACATACAGGGTCCTGGGTGGTCTTGGTAGGTCTTCTCTCATATGAGCACATACAGGGTCCTGGGTGGTCTTGGTAGGTCTTCTCTCATATGAGCACATACAGGGTCCTGGGTGGTCTTGGTAGGTCTTCTCTCATATGAGCACATACAGGGTCCTGGGTGGTCTTGGTAGGTCTTCTCTCATATGAGCACATACAGGGTCCTGGGTGGTCTTCTCTCATATGAGCACATACAGGGTCCTGGGTGGTCTTGGTAGGTCTTCTCTCATATGAGCACATACAGGGTCCTGGGTGGTCTTGGTAGGTCTTCTCTCATATGAGTACATATAGGGTCCTGGGTGGTCTTGGTAGGTCTTCTCTCATATGAGCACATACAGGGTCCTGGGTGGTCTTGGTAGGTCTTGTCTCGTAGAGGCGGCAGGAGATCTCTTTGTCAACACACACAGTTGCAACACACACAGGCAGACGTTGACACACACATACACACAAGGGGACGCAACGCGGCCATACACACAGACGCAAACCCAGGCACTCTCTCTCTCACATACACACACACACAGACTCAGACACACTAACACACAGGCGGTTGCTTTTATCATCAAATCACCTTTTCCAGACTCGATCTAGAAACATGGTTGACCCCTTGACCTCTGTGGTGACCTCCTGGCTGTAGATCCCAGAGGACGCCTACAAGAATAAGGACCC
>NC_140264.1:4815627-4830627 GCF_949987555.1 Borostomias antarcticus | reverse complement strand
CAAAGAGCTTGTTATAGGGCTTGGGAAAATGTAGTCCCAGACACGACCATCTTGTTTCTACACAGGTGTATCTATTTGTCTGATTGGCTCTACTGCATAGAATCCTATGCAATCAGACAGATAGATACACCTGTGTAGAAACAAAATGGTCCTTTGATAAATAATGGCCATTGTGTTACCACATCGGTAACCTCAGCACAGCAGTATAAGTGCGCGGCACTATATATTACAGGTATATAATGATATATGCTCAATTTATGAATCAATACTACATGTATATAATGACATATGTTCAAATTAGCCAATACGTACAGTTCCTCAGCTCCCCACTCGACACCGCACATCCTTGGGTCCGGAGCAAATACACCTGCTGAATATTAACTTAGATAAACACACACACACACTTTCTTACATTCACGCCTGTTCTCCTCTCAGACCGTTCTGTTCTCTGTTCTCCTCTCAGACCGTTCTGTTCTCCTCTCAGACCGTTCTGTTCTCTGTTCTCCTCTCAGACCGTTCTGTTCTCTGTTCTCCTCTCAGACCGTTCTGTTCTCTGTTCTCCTCTCAGACCGTTCTGTTCTCTGTTCTCCTCTCAGACCGTTCTGTTCTCCTCTCAGACCGTTCTGTTCTCTGTTCTCCTCTCAGACCGTTCTGTTCTCTGTTCTCCTCTCAGACCGTTCTGTTCTCTGTTCTCCTCTCAGACCGTTCTGTTCTCTGTTCTCCTCTCAGACCGTTCTGTTCTCTGTTCTCCTCTCAGACCGTTCTGTTCTCTGTTCTCCTCTCAGACCGTTCTGTTCTCTGTTCTCCTCTCAGATCAGTGGAGGTAAAGGGGAGGTGATGCTGAAGAAAGATGACATCACAATGGTCTTCCCAAAGATCACCGATCTGGTCGGCCACTCCATATATGTATCAGTCAGTGTGCTGACAGAGAGTGGTGAGTAGTGTGTAATGGTAAACGGACTGCACTTATATAGCGCTTTTCCACCTTAGCGGCACTCAAAGCGCTTTACAATGGCCTCTCATTCACCCATTCACACACACATGGCAGTAGCTGCCATGCAAGGTGCTAACCTGCTCATTGGGAGCAATTTGGGGTTAGGTGTCTTGCTCAAGGACACTTTGACATGTGGACAGTCGGAGCTGGGATTCGAACCGCTGACCCTTCGATCATTGAACGACCCGCTCTACCAACTGAGCTACAGCCGCCCCTGTGTGATAGTGTTCTCTCTCCTTTAGGTGGTGAGATGGTGGAGGCAGAGAAAAGGGGCATCAAGATTGTTATGTCCCCCTACACTATCCACTTCAAAAAGACCTCAAAGTACTTCAAACCGGGAATGCCCTTCAATATCAAGGTATAGTGAAATGCTGGAATAATAACAAACAGGCCACTAGTAGAAATGAGTTGTCTGATTGGCTCTACTGCATAGAATCCTATGCAATCAGACAGATAGATACACCTGTGTAGAAACAAAATGGTCCTTTGATAAATAATGGCCATTGTGTTACCACATCGGTAACCTCAGCACAGCAGTATAAGTGCGCGGCACTATATATTACTGGTATATAATGATATATGCTCAATTTATAAATCAATACTACATGTATATAATGACATATGTTCAAATTAGCCAATACGAAGTAGGACGCTATTAAGACGCTATGGCTCAGCGAAACAAATTGATATCAGGTGGTTTTAATTAGTTTTGACAAATGTGTATAAAAACAATGATTGCAGCTTTGTTTACAATAACATTTACATCATGATGATGTTAACCGAACGCCTGCCTTTATGTTTAGGCTTACGTCACCAACCCTGACCAGACCCCTGCCGCAAAAGTCCCCCTGCTGGTGACACCTGGAGCTTTTGCCGTGGTGACCAATGACAATGGCGAGGTCACCGTCACGGTCAATTCACAGAGAGGAGCCTCTGTCCTGCCAATCACTGTATGACCCCGCCTCTCAAAACAGTGAGAATTCAGTAACGTCGAATGAGTTTGTGTTTTGTATACCCATCCTGATCCCGTGTGTGTGTGTGTGTGTGTGTGTGTGTGTGTATGTGTGTGTGTGTGTAAACCTAGGTGAAAACTACAGACTCGGAGATCTTAGAGAAGAGACAGGCTTCTGCCAGTATGAAGGCTCTCCCCTACCAGACCAACTCCATAAACCTCCTCCACATAGCCGTGGACTCCAGCGTGCCGGTGCTAGGTACAGGAAATACACTCGTCCGTGAGGGAAATGACCCTTCAATGTGGGCCTCCCCTCTGAAAACAGTGACACACCCGCGCCCACCCAACCCCCCAAATTTGACCATTTTGCAAGGCAGCGTTAGCTAGCCCATAACGTTACACAGCTAAGTTAGCTCGATTGCACCTGTTGCTAGTTAACGATATGACGTTTTCGCACAATACATTCATGCCTGCGGGGGAAGGCTCTCTCTGCACTATCCACAAATTTAGTATACATCTCTCCCATTATTGATAGGATTTTCTGAACTTTAAAATCACGTTTCATTCATAAAAAAACAAAGAAGAAATTTCAAAAATAAAAAAATGTTTTTCCTTTATTTATTTTTTCTAACGCCTCCCCTGAATTTCTTTGGGCCCCCCCAGGGGAGGCCCGCCTCACAGTTTAGGAATGCCTGATCTACACAAAACTTTGAATGAGGTCTCAAAATGGAAGCCTGCATATGATGAACTATGAACCTAATGTACATACTGTAGGTTAATCATTACCTCCGCCACAGCGACAGCGCAGGACGAGAGGTAATGTTTTCGATGGCGTGTGTTGGTCGGTTGGTGCGATCTTTAGCAGGATTACGCAAAAACGACCAGAAAGATCTTCATGAACCTCGGTGGAGGGGTGTAGCATTGGCCAACATAGAACCCGTTGAATTTGGGGGCGGATCAGAATCGCGGGGCAGGTCCACGAGCCTGTTTTTTTTTTTTTTTAATAGAACTGCCCAATCAGGCAGCGGTGTGAGTGATTGGAACCTTATGTATGATGATGATGATGATGATGATGATGATGAGTCTCCTCCTGCCTGAACCAGCTTTATCCATTTCTATTGGTTTTCTCGTCCCCAGACAACAACATGAAGGTGGACCTGAATATTAGGGGAAATTTAGCATTAGCCAGCGTGGACCTTACCTACATGGTGAGTGATGGGGGGAGGTGGATAGGAGAGTTAGCATTAGCTAACATGGACATTACCTACATGGTGAGTGATGGGGGGAGGTGGATAGGAGAGTTAGCATTAGCCAACGTGGACATTACCTACATGGTGAGTGATGGAGGGAGGTGGATAGGAGAGTTAGCATTAGCCAACGTGGACATTACCTACATGGTGAGTGATGGGGGGAGGTGGATAGGAGAGTTAGCATTAGCTAACATGGACATTACCTACATGGTGAGTGATGGGGGGAGGTGGATAGGAGAGTTAGCATTAGCTAACATGGACATTACCTACATGGTGAGTGATGGGGGGAGGTGGATAGGAGAGTTAGCATTAGCTAACATGGACATTACCTACATGGTGAGTGATGGAGGGAGGTGGATAGGAGAGTTAGCATTAGCTAACATGGACATTACCTACATGGTGAGTGATGGAGGGAGGTGGATAGGAGAGTTAGCATTAGCTAACATGGACATTACCTACAGGGTGAGTGATGGAGGGAGGTGGATAGGAGAGTTAGCATTAGCTAACATGGACATTACCTACATGGTGAGTGATGGAGGGAGGTGGATAGGAGAGTTAGCATTAGCCAACATGGACATTACCTACATGGTGAGTGATGGGGGGAGGTGGATAGGAGAGTTAGCATTAGCTAACATGGACATTACCTACATGGTGAGTGATGGAGGGAGGTGGATAGGAGAGTTAGCATTAGCCAACATGGACATTACCAGAGATGGGGGCAGGTTGATAACGTACTGTAGGTACTGTAGACAGAAAGAGGGGATGGGGGGAGGAGAGAGGGAAGAAAAAGCAGAGGAGAGGGAGAATGTTGTTTGTTCTGTGTGTGTCTAAGTTTGTATTGCTCTCCGTCTGATCCGGTCAGTTCTTGAGCAAGGGTGGGATAGTGGCCGTGGGCAGGTACAAGACACAGGGTGAGCAGCTGGTCTCGCTCAACCAGCGAATCACCAAGGACATGCTTCCGTCGTTTCGTATCCTGGCGTACTACCACGTGGGCACCGGGGAGGTGGTGTCTGACTCTGTCTGGGTGGACGTCAAGGTGTCTTGCATGGGCACGGTGAGACACACGCACACACACACACGCACGCACGCACAAATGCTACACACGGGCACGTGCACAGACTCACTTTCTCTCATCCTGTCCTCCACGTGGATCTGAAACACAGTTGAAAGTGGAGGTGAAGCAGGACTCGTACAAGCCTCGTCACAGGTACAGTACGTAGAGATGTAACAGTAGGAAAATGTATATTATATATTATAATGACTATTATAGTGACCAAATTTATCACAGTTATCAGTATTATCGTGGTATAATAAAAATGCGCTGACACTACTAAAACGACTGATACACACACAGAAATCACAAGTCACAAATCACAAATCAAGTTTTAAACTGAAAAGCACGAATAATATTAGCAGCACTACACACTTTTTGTTTGCATATAAATTAAAATAATGCATCATGGAGACTATTGCTAACTTTGGTTGATGCTGGATAGTATTTTTAATACATGGAAATCAAACGTAGTTTTAATGATCATTTTGTCACGATAAATTTCATTGAAAGCTATCACGGTTTATCGCTATACCGGTTATCGTTACATCCCTACAGTTATAAATGCAGTTTGACACGGTTTTAGAATGTTATGGTTCTAGAATGTCTCCCTGTTCTAAACCTGCTTGGTTCTCCGGGATGTTTGTGGTTCTAGAATGTCTCTGTTCTTAAACTGCTGGGTTCTCTAGAATGTTTGTGACTCTAGAATGTCTCTGTTCTAAAATTGCTGGGTTCTCAAGAATGTTTGTGGTTCTAATGGCTTTCTGTTCTAAAACTGCTGGGTTCTCTAGAATGTTTGTGGTTGTTGAATGTCTCTCTTCTAAAACTGCTGGGTTCTACAGAATGTTTGTGGTTGTTGAATGTCTCTCTGTTCTAAAGCTTCTGAGTTCTCCAGAATGTTTGTGGTTGTTGAATTTCTCTCTGTTCTAAAACTGCTGGGTTCTCCAGAATGTTTGTGGTTCTCGAATGTCTCTCTGTTCTAAAGCTTCTGTTACATCCCTACAGTTATGAGCTGAAGATCAGCGGAGACCCGGGGGCCAAGGTGGGCTTAGTGGCCGTGGATAAGGGCGTGTCTGTCCTCAACAGCAAGCACCGCCTCACCCAGAGCAAGGTGTGTGTGTGTGCGCTTGTGTGTGTTCGCATATACAGGACAGTATGTGCGTGAACATGTTTTGTGTGTGTGTTTACGCGTGTGTGTGTATGCGTGTTCTGTTGGTGTGTTTGTGAGTGTACGACAGATATGAAGAGATGTGTTTTAACGTGCATCCGTTGGTAGCATGTGATTTAGACCAATCAGTCATCGATACCGTTACACACCGACACTAGAGCAGTAACGATCGCTCATAAACCTTACTTCATCACCTGGGTGTGACTTTAATGTGTGTGTGTGTGTGTGTGTGTCCACCCACAGGTGTGGGACATAGTAGAAAAGCATGACACTGGCTGTACAGTTGGGAGTGGTAAAAACAGTATGGGGGTCTTCTATGATGCTGGTCTAATGTTTGAGACCAATACCGCTTCAGGAACAGACATCCGCACAGGTACGGACATTCCTTCTTCCTCATCCCTCTCGCCAACCTCCCCACTATTCCTTCCTCATCCCTCTCTCCAACCTCCCCACTCCTCCCCACTCCTCTGTCTTCATCCCTCTCTCCAACCTCCCCACTCCTCTGTCTTCATCCCTCTCTCCAACCTCCCCACTCCTCTGTCTTCATCCCTCTCTCCAACCTCCCCACTCCTCTGTCTTCATCCCTCTCTCCAACCTCCCCACTCCTCTGTCTTCATCCCTCTCTCCAACCTCCTCACTCCTCTGTCCCTACCTCACTAAATGTCCAGTCAGAGAATCTCAAGTGTAGAGCTGGGTTCATTGTCCAAGACAGTTTGACACGGTTTTAGAATGTTATGGTTGTAGAATTTATCTCTGTCCTAAAACTGCTGGGTTCTCCAGAATGTTTGTAGTTCTAGAATGAGTCTCTGTTCTAAAACTTCTCCAGAGCCCAGCTGTCCAGTCGCCAGCAGAAGGAAGCGTGCAGTAACCATAATGGATGTTAAAAGCGACCTGAGTAAGAGGAGGTCCCTCACCTCTGAATGACAGTTCTGACAACCAATCAAAGCAACAATTCTAGCCAATCCTTACCTCACTCAAACTTCAACTGAATTTAATGTTCAACTTTAATTGGCAGACATTGCATGAACTGGGCTGCGTTCAAATTCAGCTAACAGAGGCGAACGTTCGTCGCAAACATGTTTTCTCCAAACGGTCACATTTGATCGGCTTTTAATGAACGTTCCAAACGGAAAATAGTTAGCTAACGGAAAATAGTTAGCTAACGGAAAATAGTTCTCTAACGGAAAATAGTTAGCTAACGGAAAATAGCTCTCTAATGGAAAATAGTTCTCTAACGGAAAATAGTTCGCTAACGGAAAATAGTTCTCTAACGGAAAATAGTTCGCTAACGGAAAATAGTTCGCTAACGGAAAATAGTTAGCTAACGGAAAATAGTTCGCTAACGGAAAATAGCTCTCTAACGGAAAATAGTTCGCTAACGGAAAATAGGTCGCTAACGTTCGCTATGTTCACTGAATTTGAACGCACCCTTGGTTTTAAAGAATCGTGTGCTGTGCGGTACCACTCGCCTGAACTCCTTCAACCCCCCAGCGAGGAAGTTCGGCGACGAGCTGAAGAAGTGCTGTGTGGACGGTATGAAGGACAACGCCCTGGGCTACACGTGTGAACGGCGTAGCGAGTACATCAGCGACGGCCCCCTCTGCGTCCAGGCCTTCCTGGAGTGCTGCAAGGCGCTGGAGACCAAGAAGAAGGAGTTGAAACATGACGCACTCATCCTGGCACGCAGTAAGACACACACACACACACATAGAGAGAGAGAAGACGGCCAATCCCCAGTTCCGGTTCTTTTAACCTGATCTTTTGTGTGGAACGTGACCATGCTTTCTTGGTTGACGTGCCAGACGTACCCATCAATGCAAAGATGTACCCATATTTGACGTGTGGCTGGTGTTAATTTCCCGCCATGCCTACACCGCTTCAACCACGGTCGCCCAAAATGCCGCCGGCTCCGTTTGCCTTCCGGTCGGTGGCGTTTAGGCAACGGTCGTCACTTTAGTAGTGCTAGTCGCCATTTTCTCGCCGTTTCTCCAGTCAGAGACACAGTAGTGACACTGGCATCCCTACCCAGGTGAGGAGGACGATGCCTTTTACATGGAGACGGATGAGATCACGTCGCGCTCAAACTTTCCAGAGAGCTGGCTTTGGAACGAAATCGTCCTGCCTCAGTGTGCGGCAGGAAAACGATGGTGAGGTGGTAGTTCAGAGAGGAGCTGAAGCACGCACACACACACACACACACACACACACACACACACACACACACACACACAAGTAACTCTCTGCTGGAGAAATGACAGACAGGCCATCTACGGGCATGTCGAACAGTGTGACGGTGGGCTAACAGTAGACGGGGGTGTGCGTTGTGTTTCAGTGGACTTCAGTCACAGAACAAGAACATTGTCTTGCCGGACTCCATCACCACCTGGCAGATCTTCGCCATCAGCCTGTCTAAGAGCCACGGTGAGGACCCCACCCGCGGGCTGTCTCAATCTCTGCCTGTCTGATGTTATCTCTAAAGACTGGTCTATGCGCTTCGCCTCCATGGTTTGCAGAACAGCCATTTTTGTGTATAACTATAAACCAGGCTTTGGGTGACCACAGGGTGCCTTAACTAAATTTCACTGTACTACAGTAGGAACTGAGTTGGTAAATGGTAAATGGACTGCACTTATATAGCGCTTTTCCACCTTAGCAGCACTCAAAGCGCTTTACAATGGCCTCTCATTCACCCATTCACACACACATTCACACACCAATGGCGGTAGCTGCCATGCAAGGTGCTAACCTGCTCATTGGGAGCAATTTGGGGTTAGGTGTCTTGCTCAAGGACACTTCGACATGTGGACAGTCGGAGCTGGGATTCGAACCACTGACCCTTCGATCACTGAACGACCCGCTCTACCAACTGAGCTACAGCAGTCTCCTCCTCCCCCTCCCCTTCTCTGCAGGTATCTGTGTAACTGAGCCATATGATATGATCGTCCTGAAGAACTTCTTCATTGATCTGAGGCTGCCCTACTCCGCTGTGTACAACGAACAGCTGGAGATCAAGGCCATCCTCCACAACTACCAGAATGACCGCATCAAAGTAAGACAAGACCCCCCCCTCTCTCTCTAGTACCGTTCTCTCTCTCTCTCTCTCTCTCTCTCTCTCTCTGGATGCTCCCACATCCTTCTTTAACCTAAAGAGATCCACCTCACAGGCAAAGCAATATATACATATATACTATAGTTCCTCTCTCTGTAGACCCTGTATATTCCCTCTATAGTACCTCTCTCTATAGACCCTGTATATTCCCTCTATAGTACCTCTCTCTATAGACCCTGTATAGTCCCTCTATAGTACCTCTCTCTATAGACCCTGTATAGTCCCTCTATAGTTCCTCTCTCTATAGACCCTGTATAGTCCCTCTATAGTTCCTCTCTCTATAGACCCTGTATAGTCCCTCTATAGTACCTCTCTCTATAGACCCTGTATAGTCCCTCTATAGTTCCTCTCTCTATAGACCCTGTATAGTCCCTCTATAGTACCTCTCTCTATAGACCCTGTATAGTCCCTCTATAGTACCTCTCTCTATAGACCCTGTATAGTCCCTCTATAGTTCCTCTCTCTATAGACCCTGTATATTCCCTCTATAGTACCTCTCTCTATAGACCCTGTATAGTCCCTATATAGTACCTCTCTCTATAGACCCTGTATAGTCCCTCTATAGTTCCTCTCTCTATAGACCCTGTATATTCCCTCTATAGTTCCTCTCTCTATAGACCCTGTATAGTCCCTCTATAGTACCTCTCTCTATAGACCCTGTATAGTCCCTCTATAGTACCTCTCTCTATAGACCCTGTATATTCCCTCTATAGTTCCTCTCTCTATAGACCCTGTATATTCCCTATATAGTTCCTCTCTCTATAGACCCTGTATAGTCCCTCTATAGTTCCTCTCTCTATAGACCCTGTATAGTCCCTCTATTGTTCCTCTCTCTATAGACCCTGTATAGTCCCTCTATAGTTCCTCTCTCTATAGACCCTGTATAGTCCCTATATAGTTCCTCTCTCTATAGACCCTGTATAGTCCCTCTATAGTTCCTCTCTCTATAGACCCTGTATAGTCCCTATATAGTTCCTCTCTCTATAGACCCTGTATAGTCCCTCTATAGTACCTCTCTCTATAGACCCTGTATAGTCCCTCTATAGTACCTCTCTCTATAGACCCTGTATAGTCCCTCTATAGTTCCTCTCTCTATAGACCCTGTATAGTCCCTCTATAGTTCCTCTCTCTATAGACCCTGTATAGTCCCTCTATAGTACCTCTCTCTATAGACCCTGTATAGTCCCTCTATAGTACCTCTCTCTATAGACCCTGTATAGTCCCTCTATAGTTCCTCTCTCTATAGACCCTGTATAGTCCCTCTATAGTTCCTCTCTCTATAGACCCTGTATATTCCCTCTATAGTTCCTCTCTCTATAGACCCTGTATAGTCCCTCTATAGTTCCTCTCTCTATAGACCCTGTATAGTCCCTCTATAGTACCTCTCTCTATAGACCCTGTATAGTCCCTCTATAGTTCCTCTCTCTATAGACCCTGTATAGTCTTTCTATACTTCCTCTCTCTATAGACCCTGTATAGTCCCTCTATAGTTCCTCTCTCTATAGACCCTGTATAGTCCCTCTATAGTTCCTCTCTCTATAGACCCTGTATAGTCCCTCTATAGTTCCTCTCTCTATAGACCCTGTATATTCCCTCTATAGTACCTCTCTCTATAGACCCTGTATATTCCCTCTATAGTTCCTCTCTCTATAGACCCTGTATAGTCCCTCTATAGTTCCTCTCTCTATAGACCCTGTATATTCCCTCTATAGTACCTCTCTCTATAGACCCTGTATAGTCCCTCTATAGTTCCTCTCTCTATAGACCCTGTATATTCCCTCTATAGTTCCTCTCTCTATAGACCCTGTATATTCCCTCTATAGTACCTCTCTCTATAGACCCTGTATAGTCCCTCTATAGTACCTCTCTCTATAGACCCTGTATAGTCCCTCTATAGTTCCTCTCTCTATAGACCCTGTATAGTCCCTCTATAGTTCCTCTCTCTATAGACCCTGTATAGTCCCTCTATAGTACCTCTCTCTATAGACCCTGTATAGTCCCTCTATAGTTCCTCTCTCTATAGACCCTGTATAGTCCCTCTATAGTTCCTCTCTCTATATACCCTGTATAGTCCCTCTATAGTTCCTCTCTCTATAGACCCTGTATATTCCCTCTATAGTACCTCTCTCTATAGACCCTGTATAGTCCCTCTATAGTACCTCTCTCTATAGACCCTGTATAGTCCCTCTATAGTTCCTCTCTCTATAGACCCTGTATAGTCCCTCTATTGTTCCTCTCTCTATAGACCCTGTATAGTCCCTCTATAGTTCCTCTCTCTATAGACCCTGTATAGTCCCTCTATAGTTCCTCTCTCTATAGACCCTGTATAGTCCCTCTATTGTTCCTCTCTCTATAGACCCTGTATAGTCCCTCTATAGTACCTCTCTCTATAGACCCTGTATAGTCCCTCTATAGTTCCTCTCTCTATAGACCCTGTATAGTCCCTCTATAGTACCTCTCTCTATAGACCCTGTATAGTCCCTCTATAGTACCTCTCTCTATAGACCCTGTATAGTCCCTCTATAGTTCCTCTCTCTATAGACCCTGTATAGTCCCTCTATAGTTCCTCTCTCTATAGACCCTGTATAGTCCCTCTATAGTTCCTCTCTCTATAGACCCTGTATATTCCCTCTATAGTTCCTCTCTATATAGACCCTGTATAGTCCCTCTATAGTTCCTCTCTCTATAGACCCTGTATAGTCCCTCTATAGTTCCTCTCTCTATAGACCCTGTATAGTCCCTCTATAGTTCCTCTCTCTATAGACCCTGTATAGTCCCTCTATAGTACCTCTCTCTATAGACCCTGTATATTCCCTCTATAGTACCTCTCTCTATAGACCCTGTATAGTCCCTCTATAGTACCTCTCTCTATAGACCATGTATAGTCCCTCTATAGTACCTCTCTCTATAGGCCCTGTATATTCCCTCTATAGTTCCTCTCTCTATAGACCCTGTATAGTCCCTCTATAGTACCTCTCTCTATAGACCCTGTATAGTCCCTCTATAGTACCTCTCTCTATAGACCCTGTATAGTCCCTCTATAGTTCCTCTCTCTATAGACCCTGTATAGTCCCTCTATAGTACCTCTCTCTATAGACCCTGTATAGTCCCTCTATAGTACCTCTCTCTATAGACCCTGTATAGTCCCTCTATAGTACCTCTCTCTATAGACCCTGTATATTCCCTCTATAGTTCCTCTCTCTATAGACCCTGTATAGTCCCTATATAGTTCCTCTCTCTATAGACCCTGTATAGTCCCTCTATAGTTCCTCTCTCTATAGGCCCTGTATAGTCCCTCTATAGTACCTCTCTCTATAGACCCTGTATAGTCCCTCTATAGTACCTCTCTCTATAGGCCCTGTATAGTCCCTCTATAGTACCTCTCTCTATAGACCCTGTATAGTCCCTATATAGTTCCTCTCTCTATAGACCCTGTATATTCCCTCTATAGTTCCTCTCTCTATAGACCCTGTATATTCCCTCTATAGTTCCTCTCTCTATAGACCCTGTATAGTCCCTCTATAGTTCCTCTCTCTATAGACCCTGTATAGTCCCTCTATAGTACCTCTCTCTATAGACCCTGTATAGTCCCTCTATAGTACCTCTCTCTATAGACCCTGTATATTCCCTCTATAGTTCCTCTCTCTATAGACCCTGTATAGTCCCTCTATAGTACCTCTCTCTATAGACCCTGTATATTCCCTCTATAGTACCTCTCTCTATAGACCCTGTATAGTCCCTATATAGTTCCTCTCTCTATAGACCCTGTATAGTCCCTCTATAGTTCCTCTCTCTATAGACCCTGTATATTCCCTCTATAGTACCTCTCTCTATAGACCCTGTATAGTCCCTCTATAGTACCTCTCTCTATAGACCCTGTATATTCCCTCTATAGTTCCTCTCTCTATAGACCCTGTATAGAACCTCGTCCCTCCTCCTCTTCCCTCCCCAGGTGCGTCTGGAGCTGCTGGAGAACGAGGAGGTGTGCAGCTCCGCCAGCAAGCGGGGAAAGTTCCGGAAGGTGGTGCAGATCGAGGCGTCGTCGACGCTGGCCGTGCCGTTCGTGATCATCCCCCTGACGCAGGGCGACCAGGTCATCGAGCTCAAGGCCTCCGTCTACGACTCGGGCGCCAGCGACGGCGTCAGGAAGACGCTGCGCGTGGTGGTGAGGGACGGTAGTGGCGGGTGGATGGAGGGACGGACGTTGTTGTTGTTGTTGTTGTTGACGATGATGTTGTTGTTTGGGTCTATTCCTGTGGCAGCCTCCTGGGGAGCTGGTCAAAGAACCTGTTTATTTTGAGCTGGACCCCAAAGGTGAGACGACCGATACATCTCTGTCTGTCTGTCTGTCTGTCTGTCTGTCTGTCTGTCTGTCTGTCTGTCTGTCTCACTACATCAAACATCTCTCTCTCTCTCCCTCCCTCTCTCTCCCTGTTTTCTCCCTCTCTCTCTCTCTCTCTCTCCCTGTTTTCTCCCTCCCTCTCTCTCTCTCCCTCCCTCTCTCTCTCTCTCTCTCCCTCCCTCTCTCTCTCTCTCCCTCTCACTCTCTCTCTCTCTCCCTCCCTCTCTCCCTGTTTTCTCCCTCCCTCCCTCTCTCTCTCTCCCTCCCTCTCTCTCTCCCTCCCTCTCTCGCTCCCTCCCTCTCTCTCTCTCTCTCTCTCTCCCTCTCTCTCTCTCTCCCTCCCTCCCTCCCTCCCTCTCTCTCTCTCTCTCTCCCTCCCTCTCTCTCTCTCTCTCTCTCTCCCTCCCTCCCTCTCTCTCTCTCTCCCTCCCTCTCTCTCTCTCTCCCTCCCTCTCTCTCTCTCTCTCTCCCTCTCTCTCTCTCTCCCTCCCTCTCTCTCCCTGTTTTCTCCCTCCCTCTCTCTCACCCTCTCTCTCTCTCTCTCTCTCTCTCTCTCCCTCCCTCCCTACCTCTCTCGCTCCCTCCCTCCCTCTCTCTCTCTCTCTCTCTCTCTCCCTCCCTCTCTCTCTCTCTCTCTCTCTCCCTCCCTCTCTCTCTCTCTCTCTCTCTCTCCCTCCCTACCTCTCTCGCTCCCTCTCCCTCCCTCCCTCCCTCCCTCTCCCTCCCTCCCTCCCTCCCTCCCTCCCTCCCTCCCTCCCTCCCTCCCTCCCTCCCTCCCTCCCTCCCTCCCTCCCTCTATCTCTGGTGGTCAGGTAAAGAAGTGGAGAGGGTGGTCCCTGGTGAACTGCCCAGGAACCAGTTGCCAGGCACACCTTCCAGCAGACAAATCAGTGTGACTGGTGTGTATTTGACACACACACACGCACACACACACATACACACACACACGCACACACAAAAACGCGCGCACAAAAAAGCAAACACATGCACACACACAAAAAAGCATACACACACACTCAGTTGAACACAAACAAGAGTGCATACACACACACACACACACACACAATTCTTATCTTCAAGGAACTTTATTTGTCATTAAATGTATAATGTGTAATAATGAAGTGCTTCACACACCTCCTCTGCCAACTTATAATGAAAGTGTGTGTGTGTGTGTGTATGTGTGTATGTGTGCGTGTGCATGTGTGTGTGCGTGCGTGTGTGCGCGTGTGTGTGTGCGTGTGTGTGTGTCTATGTGTGCGTGCATGTGTGTATGTGTGTGTTTATGTGTATGTGTGTGTGTGCGTGTGTGTGCGTGCTTGTGCGTGCGTGTGTGTGTGTGTAGCTGGGGAGCAGATGAGTATGTTGGTGGAGAACGCCATCAGCGGCACATCCATGGGCAGTCTCATCGTTAGTCCTATGGGCTGCGGAGAGCAAAACATGATCTACATGACCCTGCCGGTCATCGCCACCACCTACCTGGACAAGACCGGTCAGTGGGAGTCGGTGGGTCTGACGAAACGGGACACGGCCATCGGTTACATCAAAGACGGTAGGCTCCGCCCACTTCTAATGTGACAGTATACACACATCTACCCCATAAGACACACACGTACAGCCCTAGAGGGGAGTAGGCTTAAGTTGAGGCTGTGCCCCGGTGTGTGTGTGTGTGTGTGTGTGTGTGTGTGTGTGTGTGTGTGTGTGTGTGTGTAGATATATAGATTGATAAATAGATCACAAATCTGGCGCTAATATTTGAGTCTGGAAGAGACTAGTCAGCTCTGCATCCCACATCACACCGGTGCTGGCCTCCCTCCACTGGCTTCCTGTTCGCTTCAGGATTGATTTTAAAATCTTAATGTTTATTTTTAAGGCTCTACATGGTTTGGCCCCCCGCTATCTTGCTGAACTGATTCAAGTTCGGGCGACATCTAGAACCCTGAGGTCCTCCTCCGAGACTCTTTTAACAGTCCCTAGATCGAGACTTAAGACCAAGGGTGACCGAGCTTTTGCGGTGGCTGGCCCAAAGCTGTGGAACAGCCTCCCTCCACACATTAGACACACAGAACCTAGGGCTCTTTAAGTCTCATCTTAAAACGCACTTGTTTTCACTGGCTTTTGAGGCCTGATAGCCTAC
>NC_140264.1:4800627-4810627 GCF_949987555.1 Borostomias antarcticus | reverse complement strand
TGTGTGTGTGTGTGTGGACAGGCCCCGAGCGATGAGAACCTGACCGTGCGAGCCCGTGGAACAGGACGTGCCTCTGTCACCGTAAGAATTTGACATTTACACAACTTAAAGTACACATTTTTTCTTTTTTTTTAAACAAATTTTACCTGCAGTAAGGAGGTATAATACATTACATTGTGCTTGATTAAGTAACTATAGTCAAGGAAACCACATTTTTCTTTATTGTTTTGTGGGTGTCTAGTTGAGCCTAATGTTGTTCTAGGGTGGAATTCGCCTTTAAATGAAACTTGAACTTGATGTAATGAAATGTTGATGGGGAATAGTAGTTACCTATTCAGCACTTCAGGGGACTTTGGCATTATCTGACATGACAAGGCAAAATACTTAACTACAGTTTTGAGCAATTTGGGTGTGGTAACTACCAAAAAAGAATTGCATCTCGTTACTTCAGTGAAATGTCCACTCTTTAAACTAGGGCTGTCAAACAATTTTAAAAAAATTATCAAACTAATTACTGTAATTAATTAATCGTGATTAATCGCAAATTGATCATATATCCATTTTTTGCTGGAAAGCCCCCAAATGAAGATATTTCACTAGACCTTTCCGACCACATACAACACCAAGCATCAACTCATGTTGTCAACTGCTCTGTCCGAAATCTAAATCTCATGGATATATCCTTGTGTAAAATAGTTCAGGCCTTTGCTACTGGGGCTAACAGCTGTTAACATGTTTAGCATTGAGATGATAAGTTAGGCTAAAACTGCTTTGATGGTATGCAAACGACCAAGCTCTTATTAACTGCCCCATCTGGTTGTTTTTTAGTTTATAGTAAACTTTTCGTTTAGAAGTGATTATCCGCCTCCTCGAGTTTGTTTGAAGGCAAAGATGTCTTTGCGTGATGGGTCATTCAGGTCCAAATTAAGTTTGGTCTGATGTCTCTCACTGCTGTTTGATTCAGTCCCATAAATCCATTAATACAAAATGTCACTCTTCCCTCTCTCTCTCTCTCTCTCTCTCTCTCTCTCTCTCTCTCAGGTGGTAACTCTGTACTACGCCCAGCTCGAGGAGAAGACCAGTGACTGTGAGAACTTTGACCTCAACGTGACCCTGGTGGAACAGCGTGAAGGTACTGATCCAACACACTATGGCCTACACCCTACTGTATTTCTAAGTCCATCTCACATCTCAATTGCATTCTCCTCTGCAGGCTTTGAGAAACGGACAGAATCCTACTGTATGCATGTTCAGGTGTAAGAATTGCACACATTAGTTAAGGCAGCCCTCACAATTATTATTGTTGTCCTAACAAACAATTGTGTAGTATATATTTGAGGAATGGCTGTAGGGAATCCACCTAGATATCGAACCCTCTGTAGAAACGTACTACTCAGAGCATCTTTGTAGGACAATGGCCAGGGCACAACTCAGTTTAAATGCTTTTTGTCTGTTTGTTGTTTTTTTACAGTGACAAACGCAGACGCCAGTGCGACCTACATGCTGCAAATAGATATACTGTAAGATATTGAGATATTACACTAGAGATACTGTAAGATATTGAGATATGACACTAGAGATACTGTAAGATATTGAGATATGACACTAGAGATACTGTAAGATATTGAGATGTGATCTATAGTAGTGCTACGTTAACATATTGAGATAACACACTCTAGATTATGTTAATAAAGAGATGTCACAATGAAGATACTGTACAATTTTGAGATGCAGTATCATACTAGAGATTCTTTTGAGAAGTTGAGATGATACACCATACTGTACAATATTGAGATATTACACGAGACTGAGATACATTAACATATTGAGATATTACACGAGACTGAGATACATTAACATATTGAGATATTACACTAGACATACTGTACAATATTGAGATATTCCCCTAGAGGTACTGTAAGATATTGAGATACTAAACTACAGATACTGTGGGATATTGAGATATTACACTAGACATACTGTACAATATTGCAACTTTCCTTTATAAGCCACATAACCATGGCTTATAATGGATAGTTATTATAAAGTGTTACCATTTTACAACGATGAAGCTCCTTCTCGTACTGACCCTCATCATCCCTCGTCTTCATCCCTGCCCTGCTTTGCCTCCTTTCTCTCCTGTCTTCTTGCCCTCTATATCCATCCCATCCCTTCTTTCCTTCTCCTCCACCATCCCTCCATCCTGCCCCTCTCCCCTGTCAGGTATAAAAACCAGGAAAGAGACGCCACCATGTCTGTCCTGGACATCGGCCTGCTGACCGGCTTCGTAGTAGACACAGGTGACCTGGCAAAGGTGAGGAGCACTGTTCACACGCACACACACACGCGCACACATACACACACACGCGCGCACACACGCGCACACATACACACACGCGTACACACACGCGCACGTGCGCACATACACACACGCATGGACGCGCGCACTGAATTCATAGTCTCTATTTTTCTCATTCATGTGGTGCGTGTGTGTGTGTGTGTGTGTGTGTGTGTGTGTGTGTGCAAGTAGTTGCAGAATGGGATAGACCGCTACATTGAGAAGTTTGAGATGGACAAGGCTTTGTCTGAGAGAGGCTCCCTCATCATCTATCTGAATAAGGTACCATTGTCTCTCTTCAGCCAATCACCTCCTTCACTGCTCTCCTTAACCAATCACCTTCCAACAAACCATCTTCCAACTCATAAACCTTTTTTGTGACTAGGTGTGTCTGTGGGCATCTCTCTCTCTCTCTCTCTCTCTCTCTCTCCATCTCTGTCTTTCTCTCTAAATCTCTCTCTCCATCTCTCTCTAAATGTCCCTCTCTCTCTCCCACCTCTCTCTCCATCTGTCTTTCTCTCTAAATCTATCTCCCTCCTTCTCTCTCTAAATCTCTGTCTCTCCCTTTCTCTCTAAATGTCCCTCTCTCTCTCTCTGTCTCTGTCTCTGTCTCTCTCTCTCTGTCTCTCTCTCTTTCTTCAGGTGTCTCACAAACGGTCAGATCGTATTCGTTTCAGGATCCACCAGGTAGAGAGAGTGGGGCTCCTGCAGCCTGGTACGGTGACTGTGTATGAGTACTACGAACGTGAGTTTGTTCTCAAAAAATGTACACTACCTGACACTCTCATTATCCATTACATTGTGTACAAATAACTCACACTTGAGTACACTACACTTACACACTCTAAAAACACAATGTGTGGTGTGTGTGTGTGTGTGGTTGCGTTTACAGCAAAACGCTGTCAGAAGTTCTACCACCCAAAGAGATTGGACGGGGGCCTTCTCAGGCTATGTGAGGACGATAACCAAAAAATATGCAGATGTGCTGAAGGTAATGGCCGCCAGGCTGCTTCCTCGCCGTCACAGAAACATCATACAGCTAGAGACCCCTTCAATGGAATATTCAGTTACTAGGGCAACTACTTCGTCCAAGTAACCTTCCGGTGCATCAACAATGTGCAGCAACAACAATGTGCGATAATAATCAAAATGCTTGCAAGTTGAAAACCTTTTTGAAAATGTCCACATTGAATTTGGGACCTTGTTGCTCAATGGTGGAATTAGTATTTCCACATCTTTATTATTTACACATCTCGACTGTTTCATCTCTGGGAGGCTTGAGAAATAGCTGCTTGTCATTTTATACCTTATCTATCTAGTAGCTGCTTGTCATTTTATACCTTAGCTAGCTAGTAGCTGCTTGTCATTTTATACCTTAGCTATCTAGTAGCTGCTTGTCATTTTATACCTTAGCTATCTAGTAGCTGCTTGTCATTTTATACCTTAGCTATCTAGTAGCTGCTTGTCATTTTATACCTTAGCTATCTAGTAGCTGCTTGTCATTTTATACCTTAGCTAGCTAGTAGCTGCTTGTCATTTTATACCTTAGCTAGCTAGTAGCTGCTTGTCATTTTATACCTTAGCTATCTAGTAGCTGCTTGTCATTTTATACCTTAGCTAGCTAGTAGCTGCTTGTCATTTTATACCTTAGCTAGCTAGTAGCTGCTTGTCATTTTATACCTTAGCTATCTAGTAGCTGCTTGTCATTTTATACCTTAGCTAGCTAGTAGCTGCTTGTCATTTTATACCTTAGCTAGCTAGTAGCTGCTTGTCATTTTATACCTTAGCTAGCTAGTAGCTGCTTGTCATTTTATACCTTAGCTATCTAGTAGCTGCTTGTCATTTTATACCTTAGCTAGCTAGTAGCTGCTTGTCATTTTATACCTTAGCTACCTAGTAGAAGTCTAGAGCGTCAACTGGAGGGTTTCTGGTTTGAGACCGGGCCAGGCCACTTGAAAATCTTCGCCTACTGTTGTGACCTTGAGCAAAATACCCCAACACCAAGCTCAAAACTTTG
Organism: Borostomias antarcticus; assembly: GCF_949987555.1. NCBI lineage: Eukaryota > Metazoa > Chordata > Actinopteri > Stomiiformes > Stomiidae > Borostomias > Borostomias antarcticus. Next base: position 4,806,272 of record NC_140264.1, on the reverse strand, counting down.
TAAGCCGCTTTGGGTAGAAGCATCTGCTAAATTACTGAATTGTAATTATAGACAATGGAACTATACTGGTGTTATAAGCACATTACATAATCACTTTATACCTTATTTGTAACTGTAGTTTAACTGTTTATATATTACAGTATAGCCATGATGTCCATATCCTAGATGTTAACCCCTTTTGCCTTGTTGATTTGTCCTCCCAGAGAATTGCAATGAGCAGAGGAAGGGGGTAGAAGACAGAGACCGTACATCAAAGGCGTGTGAGGTGACACTGAAAAGCAAAATAGATTACGGTAAGCACCTTCTGAGAAAGAGAGAGACATAGAGAGAGAGAGAGAGAGACAGAGAGAGAGTGTGTGTCTGTGTGTGAATGTATGGTATCCAATGTGAACCACATGTATACTTATGACCTCTCAGATGAAATACTGTCCACCGGAATTGCTAGCTTTTTCCTCTAATGTACAGTTTGCTATCTGATCATCTTTGGCAAGTGTCACCTCACTAGTTCTGTGAGTGAATGTGTTGTGTATCCAGTTCTTATAGTTGATTTTTGATCACTCATATATCATCCCAACTCTACCTTTGTTAACCCTAACTCCACCCTCGGTAACCCTAACTCCACCCTCGGTTACCCTAATTCCTTGTCTCCCTCCCTGCCTCTCTGCTGTGTCTCCAGTCTACAAGGCCACCGTACATGGGATTGACAAGAGCATGACTACAGACAAGTATACTGTGAGGATAGAGCAAGTCATCAAGGAAGGTAACTGGCTACATCGTTAATTCCCCTCCCATCGCGAAGCTCCGCCCCCTCCTCCTCTGTGAAGATTAGACCTGATTGGACAGTGGGCAGTGAAACAGCAATCTAGCAATAATTGTAAATGCATCTATATGGTTGAATGCAGACGTAATGTAGGAATATTGATTGATTGATTGAATAATTCTAAGTAATAATTCGAACCCTCTTCCTTCCCTGTCTGTCATCCAGGAACTGATAAGAACGTGGAGGGTCAGATGAGAATCTTCATAGGATACTCCTTCTGTAGAGACTCTCTGGGTCTCAAGGAGGGGGAGTCCTACCTTCTCATGGGCCTGTTGAAAGACATGTACATATCAAGGGGAACCACGTAAGTGTGTGTGTATGTGTGTGTGTGCGTGTGTTGATGTTTATTCAACATGCTTCAACTTGCATGGGAGACAGGGGACCTTTAGTCCTACCTTGGTCATAGATGTTGGGGTTTGTAAAGTAAGTTAGTAAGTAAAACTTTATTTGTATAGCACTTTTCGCAGTACAGAGACACAAAGGGCTTCGCAGGTAAAATAGAAAAAGATGACAGAAAACTACACAATCACAACATGGAATAAAATACAAGAGACACAACAGAGGCAGCAGTCATTTTACAGCTGTCCAAGTGTCTTTAGCTGTCCCTTCAAAATGTCCACAGAGACTCTTATGTCCTGGGGGAGCGCATTCCAGAGTTGGGGAGCTCAAAGGCTCTGGTCCGGGGGCACGACCAGAAGGCCCTGGTCAGAGGACCTCAGTGACCGGCGGCTGACATAAGCGTGGAGAAGGTCACATATCTATGCAGGCGCTTGATCATGTAGGGCTCTATAAGTGAACACAAGGACCTTTAAGTGAATCGGAAATGATACAGGAAGCCAGCGCAGGGAGGCCAGGGTGGGTGTGATATGACGGGACTTTCTTGACCTGGTTAACCCTTTTAACCCTGAAAATACAGTGACAACATTTCAAATATGAATTGGATTTTCCCTATAATACTAGAAAGCGCAGTTTCTCAGCTTTCAGCAAATGTTGGAGTGAGGAATTCTTTTGATTTGTTAGATATTTTTTTTAATATTATTGTTAGATATTTTTAAAATGTTGCCGGTGACGTGGTCGTATTAAAAGGGTTAACATCCTAGCAGCAGCATTTTGGACCAGTTGAAGGGGTCTATAGATGATTTGCTGAGGCAGGTAAAAAGGGAATTACAGTAATCCAGCCGGGAATATATAAAAGCATGGACAGTCATTTTCAACTCTGCACGTGACACAATAGACCTGAGTTTGGATATATTTATAAGGTGGAAAAAGCAGGTGCAGATCAGGGATTTTATGTGCTTGTCAAGGTGCAGTCTGAATATAATGATTGTGTATGATTTTATCTTGTATGTGTGTGTGTGTGTGTGTGTGTGTGTGTGTGTGTGTGTGTCTTCAGCCCAAAAACATACACGTACATACTGGGAGAGCAGATGTGGGTGGAGTACTGGCCCACTGAAGCAGAGTGTCAGACTGAGGACTTCCGTACAACCTGCCTGGGTCTGGAGATTCTGCTGGAGGACCAGAGACTTCTCGGCTGCCCGGACAAATAAACGGCTAAAGCCCGTCCTCTTCTGTCCCCTCACACCACCCCAAAGCCCCTCCCCTTCTGTCCCTCACACCACCCCAAAGCCCCCCTCCTTCTGTCCCCTCACACCACCCCAAAGCCCGTCCCCTTCTGTCCCTCACACCACCCCAAAGCCCCCCTCCTTCTGTCCCCTCACACCACCCCAAAGCCCATCCTCATCTGTCCCCTCACACCACCCCAAAGCCCGTCCTCATCTGTCCCCTCACACCACCCCAAAGCCCGTCCCCTTCTGTCCCTCACACCACCCCAAAGCCCCCCTCCTTCTGTCCCCTCACACCACCCCAAAGCCCGTCCTCATCTGTCCCCTCACACCACCCCAAAGCCCGTCCCCTTCTGTCCCTCACACCACCCCAATGCCCCCCTCCTTCTGTCCCCTCACACCACCCCAAAGCCCGTCCTCATCTGTCCCCTCACACCACCCCAAAGCCCGTCCCCTTCTGTCCCTCACACCACCCCAAAGCCCGTCCTCTTCTGTCCCCTCACACCACCCCAAAGCCCGTCCCCTTCTGTCCCTCACACCACCCCAAAGCCCCCCTCCTTCTGTCCCCTCACACCACCCCAATGCCCCCCTCCTTCTGTCCCCTCACACCACCCCAAAGCCTGTCCTCATCTGTCCCCTCACACCACCCCAAAGCCCCTCCCCTTCTGTCCCCCAGACCATCCCAAAGCCCGTCCCCTTCTGTCCCCCACACCACCCCAAAGCCTGTCCCCTTCTGTCCTTCGGGACTTGCTTGATAAACAAACATGAAATGGAAACATTTAATAGCAGTAAAAAAAATAATACTTTGTGTCACACATTGGAGAAGTCCACTGTTGCTACCGAGATGTATCCTACTACAATGGAGATGCTCATTAAAGTACTTTTGCATCTGTCAGTGTCTCATTGTGTCGTTCGTTCAGCAGGACACCGTACCAGTGTCTATTGTCCCCCTGGAATAAAACCTTCAGAGGCCCTATTCAAAGTAATCTCCAAATCCAGCCACTCTCTTGTAATGGGGGACCTGAATGCAAAGCATATAGACTTCAATTGCAGAGTAACAAACCAAAGTGGCATAGCACTCACGCAGATTCTGAATATAACAAACCTGTGGATTATGAACACAAATGAACCTACAGTACCTATATCTCCCCACAAGCAGGTATCACAGATATCCTAGACTTGATTCTATGCTCGCCAGATCTGGCCACCAAACCAAAGGTTTTCCACTTCAAACCACCTTAGAAGAGACCTTTCACCCGTTCTTACCACATTTCCCTTTGGCTTACAAAGTAACAGTAATTGTAACATCAATTAAGAAGCAACATTTCTTGGTGTAACAAATATTCTACTCACTAGAAACACACCTGTCAATATGTTACACTAGAAGTGGAATGTGTTCTAAAAACATCAATTTGGCGAATTAATTTAATTAATTAACTTGTTCATTCATTCATTCATTTATTCACTCATCCACTCAAGGCTTATTTAACAGAGGGCATATGTGCACATTTGTGTAGACAACTGGCAAGTATTGCATTGTAATGTCCCCACTTTTCAACACTGGCGCACATTTGGGAGCGGATTGGATGAAAGCCATCGTGAATATTCATACCCACGGTGGAGACGAATCGGAAGTGATGAATGGGAGGAGAAATGAAATTATTGGAACGCCGCCGACCTATCACGTTGTCGATTTTCTCAAGGCGGACGCAAAGGAAACCAATCAGCATGCATTTCCGTCTGAAGTCAGAAACGCCAGAGGTGAGTTCAATCTCAAAACATTGCGCACCGTTTTGCTACGGTTTCCGGATTGAGCCACATCTTTCTTCGAAACGGTGTGAACCAAGTGTGTATCTCTACAGGCCCGGAGACTTCGAGGGGGCGGGTCAACTGTCAATCAATTTGTACTTTGGCCAATCAGAGACTGACAATCGTCTTGTCAATCAAAAACTAATTTCGCCTGAAACGGTTGTCAATCACTTTTTAATGTGGCGGATCGCCTTTCTCTGAGGAGAAGGGGCGTGGTGAAAAATGACGCTTGCTAGTTAGCTCAAACGGCTCCACCGCCGTTTCCCTTTTAATAAACGTTTTGCAACGTTTTGTTGGGGCTGAACTCACCCCTGGCTACACGGTGCAGCTGGCGGGAGGAAGACAGCTTTCTCTTCACTCACACACTTTACCTGTCTGCTAGACAGAACAGAGACAGTTGGGAAAGTTCTGCCTCTGTCATCCAACAACAACTCTCTGGTCGGTTGGTAGTTAGACCAGGTATATATTTCACATTTCGGACAACACGCCAATTGAAGTCAATCTAGCCGCTAGCTTGCTAGCTAGCCAACACCATGGCCAAGGTCCAGGTGCTGAACGTCGCAGTGTTGGACAATCCCAGCCCTTTCCGAAACCCTTTCCAGTTCGAGATCACGTTCGAGTGCATGGAGGATTTACCCGAAGGTGAGCATGGATCTAAGTGAGCCCCACATCAAGGTTGATTAGCTTAGCTACTAGCTAGCTAGCATAACTAGCAGGGAAATCAAGACGTGGTAGGTAGCTAAGCTGGAGCTCGTCAAGTCAGATAGATCAGGAAAATCTGTTTTTTAAGTTGGCTGTAATGTCAATATTTGGGTTTTGGCGAGCATGAACGTGATCATGAGCTAGTCTAGCTGGCTAGTCATATGAATTTGGCGCCAGGGCAGAATGTGCACAGCTGGCTGGCAACACCGTCCAGGGTCAGTGATTGGCTCTTGTTGATATTTTCGTCCTTACGGGGTGTCCCTTCCAGTCAGCTGATTGGCCGGGGTGTCCCTTCCAGTCAGCTGATTGGCTCTTACGGGGTGTCCCTTCCAGTCAGCTGATTGGCCGGGGTGTCCCTTCCAGTCAGCTGATTGGCTCTTACGGGGTGTCCCTTCCAGTCAGCTGATTGGCCGGGGTGTCCCTTCCAGTCAGCTGATTGGCTCTTACGGGGTGTCCCTTCCAGTCAGCTGATTGGCCGGGGTGTCCCTTCCAGTCAGCTGATTGGCTCTTACGGGGTGTCCCTTCCAGTCAGCTGATTGGCTCGCTTGCTCCTTGCCAAACTAGGCACGATCAATGCTCACATTAATAAGATACACGAAAACATTACCGGTATTTCACCATCATTCTCTGACTGTACCAAATAAGTAGTCGTGCCCCCCCCCCCCCCCCCCCACACCACCTGCTAGCTGATGGATTACCTGTGTGTGTGTGTGTGTGTGTGTGTGTGTGTGTGTGTGTGTGTGTGTGTGTGT
>NC_140264.1:4795627-4798127 GCF_949987555.1 Borostomias antarcticus | reverse complement strand
CTGCCCGTCAAGGCCCCGCCCCTTGGCCTAATGCCCGATAACTCCATGGACTGCCTGTAGGATGGACAGACACACACACACACAAACACACACAAGGATATGGACTCTCCCCACCCACACTCGCATAACAGGTGTTAACTACTGTCTCACACACACACACACACACACACACGCCACCAGCAGCATTGCCATTGCCTTACCAAGGCCCGTCTCATCTCTTCCCAGTCATCTGATGGAGACCCTCTGGTCCACTAGGGGGCAGTGTGCCCTCATACAGGACCCTCCCTGGACTGTATTACACTACACTGAGGAAGTACCTGGTCTTACTGCAGCCTCCTGCTCCTCTTTCCTCCCTGTCCTCTCCTCCTCCTCTCCTCTCCTCCTCTTCTTGCCCTCATCTCTTTTCCCAACTCCCCCTTTCCTCTTGCCCCCCCTCCTACTCATCTGTCCTCCCTCTCCACCCCCCTCTCCTCTACTCCCCTCCTCCTCTCCCCTCCTCTCCTCCCCTCCCCTCTCCTCTTCCCTCCTCTCCTCCCCTCTCTCCTCCCCTCTCCTCTCCTCCCCTTCTCCTCTCCCCTCCCCTCCTCCCCTCTCCTCTCCTCTCCTCCCCTCTCCTCCCCTCTCTCCTCTCCTCCCCTCTCCACTCCTCCTCTCTCCTCTCCTCTCCTCCCCTCTCCACTCCTCCTCTCTCCTCTCCTCTCCCCAGTAGTACAGAAGGGATGTGTGGATTTGGTTTAGGACAAGGACGAGAGCTGCGACGCGACCCGACCGGTCTAAACACGTGCTCCTCTGCGTGGCCGTCTCCAGACCGCCGGCTCCTCCCGGGGGAGGGCGCAGAGCGGCGCCGCATCACTTCCTGGTCGGTGTGACATCACCAGCAATACGGGTTAGGGTTTAGAGTGCGGCCTCTGCACTGCTCATCGGCTACTTCCTCTCTATCCGCCTCGGCCTCTGATTGGCCGGAAGTCTCTTTATCTGTACATAGGTTTTCCGTCAGCGCTTATTCAGTCTGTGGTGCGTGTTACGGCGTTTAACTCTTCGTGTTGCCGTGCGCCGTATGTAGCGTGTTCCGTATGTAGCCTGTTCTGTATTTAGCGTGTTCTGTACGTAGCGTGTATCGGTTTGTGCATTGACTTTTTTTTTTTGCAGTGACGACGCGAATAATAAACGTTTTGTTTTTGTAAAATGCTCCCTCTCTCTCTCTCTCTCTCTACCTCCCTCTCCGTTTCATTCATAAAACCCAGCGGCTTTGACCCGCGCCAGCTCCATGCAGACGAGCCTCATGTTTCCTAGCAACTGCGGTACGAAAGGATGGGGAGGGAGGGGAGGAGCGTCTGTCGTCGTCGCGGCGCCCCTCTTTCAGTCGCTTTGATCCCTCATTCCGTGAATGAACCGACGACGGTCTTCCATTCACACCCCCCTCCGTCTCCGTCTCCGCCGTCTCATACCGCCCTCCTGTGCTGAGGTCTTCTACCCCACCCTGAGGACCAGCGAAGTGTGTGTGTGTGTGTGTGTGTGTGTGTGTGTGTGTGTGTGTGTGTGTGTGTGTACACGTGCACTCATCTGTTTGTCAACAGTTCTCACAGCCGACAATTCATTACTACGACACGAGAACTCAGGAGTGTGCGACAAGTGTGCTTCTAGTAGCCGAGTTATCCGGAAGCCAGCTAGGAGAGTTTGTTAGAAGATCTCGTCACGTCTGTTGTTGTTATTGTGTGTGTGTGTGTGTGTGTGTGTGTGTGTATGTGTGTTAGGGTGCCCCGTGTGTATCTCTGATTTGGAAGTCCTGCCGTATCGTGGCCGAGTGCATTGAATTCTGACCGAGGCTAAAAATAGCCCGTGGTTGACGTCACTTGCCCGATCATGACTCGGAGGGAGGTGGTGGGGTTAGCGAGGCCATTTAGACTCTTTACAGCCAATCAGAATCCCCCAAACCAGACGGAGCCTGTCGCGACGGGCCAATCCAAAAGCTGGAAGCAGGAAAAAAGTGGGCGTTTACGCGAGAGGGAAAAATAATCCGTGACGTCACGGGTAGGTCTATGGGAGGGGGCGGGATCGTTTTGTTTCTTTTCTCTTTTGACGGGCTGGAAAATGGGCCAATCGTGGCGCCGGAAGGGACTGACGAGACGACGAGCGTCCAATCGGCGCCGTTTACTTGGCCCGTCTGTCAACCGAGCATCGGCGAATGGGACGCCGGAGTGGGGGCGGGACGTTCGCCGGGGCTGTTAGTTCCGTCAGATAGGCTGCACCGACACCTACGGTGTGGCTCATGTGGATTCGGTTGATTTCTCGTCGCTTTCGGGCCCAGTGAAACGAGTCGACCGTCTCGGTACCGGGTCAGGGGGGGGAAAAAGGGGGGCTTGCATTCGGTCGGGAGCACGGTTCCGTCCCCCGAAACCCGGGTGTTTGCGCTGGGGAGCCGTGGGGGCCACGGCGGGGGCTGCACGGAGGGACAGGCGGGGATAGGGGGGCTCCGCGTCGGGGCTGGATGTGCCGGACT
>NC_140264.1:4788127-4790627 GCF_949987555.1 Borostomias antarcticus | reverse complement strand
ATGACTTAGCATGACATAGTACTGCATATTGATGACTTAGCATGACATAGTACTGCATATTGATGACTTAGCATGACATAGTACTGCATATTGATGACTTAGCATGACATAGTACTGCATATTGATGACTTAGCATGACATAGTACTGCATATTGATGACTTAGCAGGACGTAGTACTGCATATTGATGACTTAGCAGGACGTAGTACTGCATATTGATGACTTAGCATGACGTAGTACTGCATATTGATGGCTTAGCATGACGTAGTACTGCATATTGATGACTTAGCATGACATAGTACTGCATATTGATGACTTAGCATGACATAGTACTGCATATTGATGGCTTAGCATGACACAGTACTGCATATTGATGACTTAGCATGACAGTACTGCATATTGATGACTTAGCAGGACGTAGTACTGCATATTGATGACTTAGCATGACGTAGTACTGGATACTGATGACTTAGCATGACGTAGTACTGCATATTGCTGACTTAGCATGACATAGTACTGCATATTGATGACTTAGCATGACATAGTAATGCATATTGATGACTTGGCATGACATAGTACTGCATATTGATGACTTAGCATGACGTAGTACTGCATATTGATGACTTAGCATGACAGTACTGCATATTGATGACTTAGCATGACATAGTACTGCATATTGATGACTTAGCATGACGTAGTACTGCATATTGATGACTTAGCATGACATAGTACTGCATATTGATGACTTAGCATGACATAGTACTGCATATTGATGACTTAGCATGACGTAGTACTGCATATTGATGACTTAGCATGACACAGTACTGCATATTGATGACTTAGCATGACAGTACTGCATATTGATGGCTTAGCATGACGTAGTACTGCATATTGATGACTTAGCAGGACGTAGTACTGCATATTGATGACTTAGCATGACGTAGTACTGGATACTGATGACTTAGCATGACGTAGTACTGCATATTGCTGACTTAGCATGACATAGTACTGCATATCGATGACTTGGCATGACGTAGTACTGCATATTGCTGACTTAGCATGACATAGTACTGGATACTGGTGACTTAGCAGGACGTAGTACTGGATACTGATGACTTAGCATGACGTAGTACTGCATATTGCTGACTTAGCATGACATAGTACTGCATATCGATGACTTGGCATGACGTAGTACTGCATATTGATGACTTAGCATGACGTAGTACTGGATACTGGTGACTTAGCATGACGTAGTAGTTATAGTACATACTGGTGGTAACTTAGCATGACATAGTAGCTACATACAGGTGTCTTAGAATGACACAGTACTACATTCAGGTGACTTAGAATGACACAGTACTACATACAGGTGACTTAGAATGACACAGTACTACATACAGGTGACTTAGAATGACACAGTACTACATACAGGTGTCTTAGAATGACACAGTACTACATTCAGGTGACTTAGAATGTCACAGTACTACATTCAGGTGACTTAGCGTGACATAGTGGTGACTTAGCAGGACATACATCCTGGTAACTTAGCACCACTATTTCATGAATTCCTCACCAGTTTCTGTCAGCTCTGAACTATAGCGCTGCTGTCCTCTGCTGGTGGGAAGTGGTATAGCACCTCGAGGTCAATTTACACCACATTTAAGTCACTCTCCCTCTTCTCTCTCTCTTCTCTCTCCCTCTCTTCTCTCTCTCTCTTCTCTCTCTCTTCTCTCTCCCTCTCTTCTCTCTCTCTTCTCTCTCCCTCTCTTCTCTCCCTCTCTTCTCTCTCTTCTCTCCCTCTCTTCTCTCTCCCTCTCTTCTCTCTCTCTCTTCTCTCTCCCTCTCTTCTCTCTCTCTTCTCTCTCTCTCCCTCTTCTCTCCCTCTCTTCTCTCTCTCTTCTCTCTCCCTCTCTTCTCTCTCTCTCTTCTCTCTCTCTTCTCTCTCCCTCTCTTCTCTCTCTCTTCTCTCTCCCTCTCTTCTCTCCTCTCTTCTCTCTCTCTGTTCTCTCTTCTCTCTCCCTCTCTTCTCTCTCTCTTCTCTCTCCCTCTCTTCTCTCCCTCTCTTCTCTCTCTCTTCTCTCTCCCTCTCTTCTCTCTCTCTCTTCTCTCTCTCTTCTCTCTCCCTCTTTTCTCTCCCTCTCTTCTCTCTCTCTGTTCTCTCTCTTCTCTCTCTCTTCTCTCTCTCTCCATCTCTCTCCCTCTCTTCTCTCTCCTCTCTTCTCTCCCTCTCTTCTCTCTCTCTCCGTCTCTCTCCCTGTATTTTCTCTCTCTCTCTTCTCTCTCTCTCTTCTCTCTCTCTCTGTCTCTGTCCCTCTCTTCTCTCCCTCTCTCTCTCTCTCTGTTCTCTCTCTCTCTCTTCTCCCCCTCTCTTCTCTCTCTGTCTCTCTCCCTGTATTCTCTCTCTGTCTCTGTCTCTCTGTGTATTCTCTCTCTCTTCTCTCTCTCTCCCTCTCTTCTCTCTCTCTTCTCTCTCTCTCCCTCCTTCTCTCTCTCTTCTCTCT
>NC_140264.1:4776164-4778664 GCF_949987555.1 Borostomias antarcticus | reverse complement strand
TAGTCTCTACTCGACTCCTACACTAAACCTGGGCTGAGTCTCAATAGTCTCTACTCGACTCCTACACTAAACCTGGGCTGAGTCTCAATAGTCTCTCCTCGACTCCTACACTAAACCTGGGCTGAGTCTCAATAGTCTCTACTCGACTCCTACACTAAACCTGGGCTGAGTCTCAATAGTCTCTACTCGACTCCTACACTAAACCTGGGCTGAGTCTCAATAGTCTCTACTCGACTCCTACACTAAACCTGGGCTGAGTCTCAATAGTCTCTACTCGACTCCTACACTAAACCTGGGCTGAGTCTCAATAGTCTCTCCTCGACTCCTACACTAAACCTGGGCTGAGTCTCAATAGTCTCTACTCGACTCCTACACTAAACCTGGGCTGAGGCTCAATAGTCTCTACTCGACTCCTACACTAAACCTGGGCTGCACTACACCGTTGGCTATATTTTCTGTACAGATAGTTATGACTCCCCTGGACCTATTTATTGCATATATTGGATTTTTATTTTATTTTATTTATTTATTTATTTTTACAAAAAGTGCAGTAAATCGAACAGAGCACTTTAATAACCTCGGTGTGTAGCTGAACAGCGCCAAGCTCACGGCTGCCTTAGAGGGCACTAGAGCTTAGAGCTAAAGCTTGGCTAGGCTACCGATGTTTTAAACCTACGTTAGCACCGACGGTCGTGTTTTTCCAGACTGGAGTATTAACTAGCTAAGTTAAGATAGCTAGCTAATGTTAGCTAGCGCTAATGTTTACTGTTGGCAGTCTTGCCAGAAATCGACCGTCGTCATCGTCAGAACAGCCTTTTACATCCTAGCTCCAGCCCGAAAAGTTCAACTTTGTTCAACGGAAAAAAAAGCCTAGAGCTCATGGGGCTACAGCTCTCGTCTCTGGAGCAATAGAGCTCATTAACCAACCGACGTAAACAACGAGAAAATACAGCTCGCCGGCGGACAGGCACCCTGAGTCTCAAAAGTCTCTCCCGACTCCTACCAACACGCCTGGGCTGAGTCTCAATTGTCCCTCCTCGGCCCCTACCACACGCCTGGGCTGAGTCTCAATTGTCCCTCCTCGGCTCCTACCACACGCCTGGGCTGAGTCTCAATTGTCCCCCCTCGACTCCTACCACACGCCTGGGCTGAGTCTCAATTGTCCCTCCTCGACCCCTACCACACGCCTGGGCTGAGTCTCAATTGTCCCTCCTCGACCCCTACCACATCATCCTTCTGTACGCTTCAACCGTCCCCCTCCGATGACCTCGTCGTCGCTCCTGTGTTGCCAGGCGACATCTTCCTGGTGAGGGGGGGCATGCGGGCGGTGGAGTTCAAGGTGGTGGACACAGACCCCGCCCCTCACTGCATCGTCGCCCCGGACACCGTCATCCACTGCGAGGGGGAGCCAATCAAGAGAGAGGTCTGAGAGCGACACCTTCCTCAACCAATGCTACGACGGCCTGCTAGAGCATGTGCCAAGAAACGCTGTCACCAAAACATGAATCATTTCCTACTCTGTGAACATCCGATCGTCCGATTGGTCTGAATTCCTGAGGGGATGACAGAGGTGTGTGGTGTCCCCTAAGCCCCGCCCCTCTGCTGTCTCCTCATAGGACGAGGAGGAGAGTCTGAACGACGTGGGCTACGATGACATCGGGGGCTGCCGCAAGCAGCTGGCCCAGATCAAGGAGATGGTGGAGCTGCCACTCAGACACCCGGGGCTCTTCAAGGCCATCGGAGTCAAGGTGACACACACACACATACACACATACATATACACACACACACACATACATATACACACATGCACACGCATACACACACACACACATATACATATACACACATTCTATCCATTATAGTACATACTCACTATAACCCCTCTTCTGTGTGTGTGTGTGTGTGTGTGTGTGTGTGTTACCAGCCCCCCAGGGGAATCCTTCTTTACGGCCCCCCAGGTACAGGGAAGACCCTAGTTGCTCGCGCCGTCGCCAACGAGACCGGAGCATTCTTCTTCCTCATCAACGGTACGGTTATTGGTCCTGTTTCCTGTTTCCTGTTTCCTGTTATGTCCATTACTGACCCTTCAGTGGCTCAAAACCTAAGTTTAACTCACTCCCTAACCCTAACCTTAACTAAGGTATTAATTAACATTAGTAACCTAACCTAACCCTAAATAAGCACTAGTTAACAGTTAACTAATGTTTTGTGTGACCCTTATTGTAAAGTGTGACCATTTTTTTTTTTAAACCATGTGTACAAGTACAGTGTACAATATACAGTGAAATACCAGCTCTAAAGATTACGTAAGTAGTACTTAAATCTGTACGTAATTACAAATACACAATTTACAAATTACACAAAGCTATACAAATCTATACAATATAAAGATACCGGTAGGGAGGGATTATGTACACGCTATGAATATAGATATGAATAAACAGGAGGGGTTGTACTGTCTGTTCAGAGAAGGCATGGGGGTATTACAGTATGTACA
>NC_140264.1:4763664-4766164 GCF_949987555.1 Borostomias antarcticus | reverse complement strand
GAGGGCGGACAAATACAAAGTATAAGCACTCAATGAATACAAAACGTATACAAAACACTAGAAGAACGTAGGAGAGGGGGCGTATCTATCAAAAGTCAATGGGACAAAGTCTATCAATACTGTCAATATAATAAATGCAACATCATGGACATAGTATAGGACAGACAATTACATGGGATCAGTGCAAATAGGTAGAATGTACCTTAACAGTCGGAAGCCTACAGAGCTGCACCTAATAAACGTCCTCAAAATGCCTCGTGTGCTCCAGTAAGTCCATACTAACTCTGTTTATCACTAGGAGTAAGTCCATACTAACTCTGTTTATCACTAGGAGTAAGTCCGTACTAACTCTGTTTATCACTAGGAGCAAGTCCATACTAACTCTGTTTATCACTAGGAGTAAGTCCATACTAACTGTTTATCACTAGGAGTAAGTCCATACTAACTCTGTTTATCACTAGGAGTAAGTCCATACTAACTCTGTTTATCACTAGGAGTAAGTCCATACTAACTCTGTTTATCACTAGGAGTAAGTCCATACTAACTGTTTATCACTAGGAGCAAGTCCATACTAACTCTGTTTATCACTAGGAGCAAGTCCATACTAACTCTGTTTATCACTAGGAGTAAGTCCATACTAACTGTTTATCACTAGGAGTAAGTCCATACTAACTCTGTTTATCACTAGGAGTAAGTCCATACTAACTCTGTTTATCACTAGGAGTAAGTCCATACTAACTCTGTTTATCACTAGGAGTAAGTCCATACTAACTGTTTATCACTAGGAGCAAGTCCATACTAACTCTGTTTATCACTAGGAGCAAGTCCATACTAACTCTGTTTATCACTAGGAGTAAGTCCATACTAACTCTGTTTATCACTAGGAGCAAGTCCATACTAGGTGTTTGTAATGAAATCAGATGCCTGGACCACTTCATTCCAGATCACGTGTGATAACGATCACATGCATACGCAGCGGTGTGTGTGTCCTATGCTCAAGCTAACATGCGGACAAGAAAGTTCCGCACGTGTTCTTCCGACCACATTAAGACGAGTCTCTTTAGAGCATGGGTTCCCAAACTCCATCAATGTGGGCCTCCCCTCTGAAAACAGTGACGCACCCGCGCCCCCCCCAACCCCCCAAATTAGTCCATAAAAAAAAAAGACCTTTAAAATCACGTTTCATTCACAAAAACAGCTGTACGATAGCCCTCGCCTCCGGAAAACATTGGTATAACCGTCTTTTCTAAAACGCTGGATTTTTTGTGTGTGTATTCTTTTCTATCTGTGTTTGTTTGCTAGATTCTTGTCAATAAAGTTGACTCTATAAACCAGTTAGTCTCTGCTAGCTCCAGTGTCCCGCTAACCCCCCCCCCCCCCCCTCTCCTGTCTCCATAGCTACGTGATGCGCATGAAAGAGTACGAGAGGGAGAGGAGGCTGCAGCTGAGGAAGAAGAGGTTGGAGGTCCAGGCCGAGGCCGCATGAGGAACGAGACCGCCGCTACCTCCGACCCCTCCTGTGTACATACTAGCTGCTCGCCCCAATAAAAACCTAACGACCGATACGCTCGGCCCTGCGTCCTCTCTAACGAGCTGCACTCGCACGACACTAAGCGTGTGAGATTGTGTGTTTGTTTGTGTGTGTGTGTGTGTGAGAGATTGAGAGTGTGTGTTACTGTTTGCACATCATCTGTCATTATAAAATCAGAAACAGTTTTTTGGGGGTTAACCTTTTTATTAATAAATTACCTTGGCAGACACCAACACAATGAAAGAGAACAGCCGACCGTTTCCAAATGTCAGATTCAGCGGGTTCTGGGATAGCAGATGGGATTGTGGGTAATAGATGATGCTGTTGCTCCTACGGTCTGTATTCTATAAGCTGCGTACGACCGTCGACCGTCGGATCAGCCCAGATGAGAGAGACCACGTTAAAGAAACCTCAAGCCCAGATAGAGATATTGCGTTAAAAGAAACGTCAAGCCCCGGGGATACATACGGAGATACCGCCTTAGAGACGCCGGTCTCTCTCTCTCTGTCCCCGGGCGTCGTCCCAGTCCGGGGGGGGGGGGGGGGGGGGGCGGAGCTGGGAGGAGACCGGGGGGGGGAGATCTGAGCCAATCGGCGGTGAACTCTGGGAGAGGGGGGAGGGGGAAACCCCGGCGGCCAATCGGAGCAGACGTTACGCCTCGGCGCGGGGGCATCTGGTCCAGCGTAGCGGAGGTCTACTGGGGTAGTAGGAGGGGGGGGTAGTTAGAGGATGAAGGGGAGGATGGGCGAGCGGAGGGGGGGGTAGTCGCGGAACTCCTTCAGGTAGCTGCGGTGCTTGCCCTTGGCCCACACCGTCATCTGGATGAAGCCCACCAGCGTGAAGAAGGCCACCGGCACGCACTGGGTCATCACCGTGAACCCCAGCCACGACCCCAGCTACAGGAGACGGAGAGAGAGAGGTTACACACACACACACACACACACACACACAGGGTCATCACTAAAACCC
>NC_140264.1:4746164-4753664 GCF_949987555.1 Borostomias antarcticus | reverse complement strand
AATACACGACACACACATCGGCCATCACCCCGGCGCACCTTCACATGACAATAAACACACACCAGGCGCTAACGCTGCCCTCCAGAGCCACATGGAAGCAGAGCAACACGGCACGACTACAGGTGTGGGGTGTGTGTGAGGGCCTCGGCCTGGGGGACTAGCCCTCCTCACACACACACACACACACACACACACACACACACACACACACACACACACACACACACACACACACACACACACGCACACACACACACGCACACACACACAGTCACTCACCTTGTCCAGGAAGCAGAGCTTGTCCTTGGTCTTGGCGTCGAGTATCTCCACCTCGAAAAAGACAACGGCTTTCTTAGCTTTTTTGGCGGGCTTACGCTTGGCGGGGGCCGGGCCGGGCGTCGCCGCCGGCGACCCGTTCTTCTTGGGGGCGGCGGCGGCCTCTAGGGCTAAGGTGTCCATGGCGACCGCGCTCCTCCACCTGGGGCTTGTGACCTGTCCCTCGTTCTTTCTCACACACTCCTTCTCTAAATCCCTCTGTGCTGCCTACAGCCCTCGACTGACTGACCCTTCCGGAGAGAGAGAGAGAGGGAGAGAGGGAGAGAGAGAGAGAGAGAGAGAGAGAGAGAGAGAGAGAGAGAGGAACGAGCGCTCAGCTGTGGAAATAAATCTGGAGCTCTCTCTCTCTCTCTCACTTCTCTGCCCCTCCCTCTTCCTCCTGCCTTCCTCTCATTCTCTCACTCTCCCCTCCCTCCCTCTCTCTCTCCCCCTCTCGTCTCTCTCCCTCCCTCTCTCTCTCATTCCTTCTCTTCTGGCACACTGCTTTATTTAACTCTCTCTCTCTCTCTCTCTCTCACACACACACACACACACACACACACACACACACACACACACACACACACACACACACACACACACACACACACACACACACACACACACACATTCCTTATTCCGCCCGAGAAACTGTTGCTAGAAGATGTTGATCTTGTAAGACATGTATGCAGGCGTAGCTGGCTTTGAAACTCAACCCCCTCCCCCCCCCCCGCCCCCAATGACACCTGAGGACCCCCCCCCCCCCCCCACACCCCTCCCCCCCGGGGAGATACGATTGAGGTCAAACAGCAGCACCCCCCCCAGCTAAATATATCCCCTGTACTGTCACCCTCCGCCGCCCCCCCCCAAAAAAACCTTCACCCAGCCTGCCCCCCCAACTCAAAGATCCCACATAATATAATATACCCCCCCCCCCCCCCTCCTACTCCGCAGGCCATGTTACCCCTCTGTCCTTTCGGTGCACCTAACCACGGATCACACACACACACACACACACACACACACACACACACACACACACACACACACGCGCGTACGCCCACTGGGTGATAATACCCTGGAGACTCTGGTGGCTTAGTCAGGGCATTCCCCTGAGTGTGTGTGTGTGTGTGTGTGTGTGTGTGTGTGTGTGTGTGTGTCCCCCATCCCCGCCCCCCTCCCCCCATCCCCGCCCCCCTCCTGAAGATTTACACGCCAGGATGCAGGGCTAAGCAGCCTTTCACTGGGTACAGTAAGATGCCCTGGCCAGTGACCCCCCCACCCCCCCGAACACACACACACACACACACACACACACACACACACTAACCTCAACCCCCCCCCCCCCACCCCGTCTATATATAAAGCCTGGTCTCCTCTCTTCACTCTCTCCACATCCGATCCTCGCTCACTCCTCTCCTCTCCTATCCCCTCTCCTCCTCTCCTCTCCCCTCCTCCTCGGTCCAGCAGTACTGACCGACAGACCTCTCTCCCGCGGGCTCCCAGTCCCTCCAGGTCAAGGTTCTGCATTAGGCCCGACCCCAGCGCAGCTACAACAGACAGATCCAGGACCAGCTCTATCTACGCCTCTCTTAGGGAGAGTCACGGCTAGGCCTGTTCCCAGATCAGTGGCTAGGCTCTTACTGGACTCCTGTTAGGGGAGGCAGCCGGTGTCATTCCTCTGTCCTGACCTCCGCAGATCCCTTTAACGACACTCTGGCGCCCCCTCGTGGCAGCGCACCAGTACTAGGCTCCTAGTTTTTCCTGTGTTACGGTTCCAGTATATTGGCTTAGCAACGGAGGTAGCAAGAGCCAGGAGCGCTGATAGAGATTTTAGGTCCTATAAGAAAGAATATAATATTGTGCCCACATATAACCTACACCATAATAAAAATAATAGTGGTTTATGGGAAACCCTGTTAATGCAGGGCCCTTGGAATCATCCTCAATCATCCTAGTAGTGGGTAGATAGAGGGAGGAGTGGGGACGAGACCTAATAACCTACTGGTTGGGCCAGTTCTGCCCAAACCTCCACCAACAGGCTGCTTCAAATCCTGCCCGGTGGGTTTTGCTGTGTCTGGCGAAACTCTGCACAGCCGTGCCTTTCCATGTGCGTGTGTGTGTGTGTGTGTGGGGGGGGGTCTTGATTTTTTTTGTTGTTGACATGAGGTGATTGGACTGGGTTCCACTGCCCCGGGGTACGTGATTAGAGTCCAGTAATCACCCCATTACGTTGTGAAACCGTCCCGACGACGTCGCCTGGGCGTCTGACCGTTCACCTGCATAGACCGGAGCTTATTGCGCAATAACGAGATAAAGAGCTCGGATTCGTCAGAGGTGGCGACACGCATTGCCCCTCGACACTGTGCACGAAGGGCTTTTCTAAAATATAAAAGCACGTCTGTATTTGAATACTAAGGCACTGTTTGAGGGGAGATGCCAGCTGATAATATGTGGTTGTGAAAAGCAACTTCGTAAGGCCACAAAGCCTCCCATCCAGTCCGTGCGAGGGACAACAGCGTGCTATGCGACCTGCATGCCTTCTGGATGAACCCAGCCGCTCCCCAACCCTGCCCGACCCGAAGAAAATACACGGACACACCGGTCAAACACCCGCAAACAGAATAATGACAGTTCCCCCATTGAAGGTTTTGAAGTTCCAGCGATTTCCAACGCGCTCTTACCTCGTAGTGCTTCATCTTGTCAGCTCGCCGCTCGTCTCGCTTCCTCTCATCCGAGCCGAGTGACGGGAGAGCGAGCCAATCGCGGGGGGGGCAGGAAGCGGTGGCAGCGTCCAATGGGGGCGGCGCCTCGCTCGGCCAGTCAGCGCGGAGGAACGCCGAGACGTCCCGCCCCCTCCAGGGATGGACCGACTCTGGACAAATGGACACGGGGGGAGATAAACGGTATTAGCGGGTGGTTCTGTCATTGAACAGTAATTCCTCCCTCCATATGCGGGCCCGAGCTGAGGCTTAGATACAGCAGCGACATCGAGGCTGGAGATTAGGCCATAGGCTGTTTATAGGCTCTATTGCCCAGCAAACACGCAACGTCAGGGAGACGTTCAGATCATGTCTTAATAACGTCCGTCGGTCCAGAACCCCGTGTGTTCGTCTGCTGGACCCCTCAATATTCACACGTCTGGCTTGGACCCCTCTAAGACATCTGTGGACGTGCAAAACGGGTTCAATATCTGAACGTAAAAAACAACAACATTCATTCTGGCTCCTAATTGGATGTTTATGGACGTCCGAAAAAGACAAAAAAGACATCTAAAAGACGTCTTTTAGACGTGTCTTTGCTCAGTGGGTGAGAGAGTGTGTCAGCGTGTGCGTGGACCGAGCTGCTCTTGGAAAGACAGTATGAGTATCGAAACCTCAGTCAGTGGTGTGTGTGTGTGTGTGTGTGTGTGTGTGTGTTCCAAAGGCAAAAAGACGACCAAAACAAATATGGAGTTCATCATATTCAACAGAACATAAGACATGGTTAAATCAAGGAGCTTGTCAGGGTTGTTGAATCACACATAAGTCAAATATCAGTCATACGCTACCGGTTCATATAATGTACTTGTTAATGTTTTCTTAAGTCACTGTACTGTGACATACTTTCTGCTATGCCCTGGTCAAATTCCTAGTATGTGTGAATCATATACACATGGCAATAAACAGATCTTGACTGCTGTCCAGGGGTGAGTTCAGCCCCGACAAAACGTTTATTAAAACGGAAGCGGTGGTGCGTTTGTGTTACTATTGCACCTGAGAAACAACCGGCGAGGTTTATATATCAGTCTGCTGATTTGGTAACACCGCTGACACACCCACCAAACCGAGAGAAAACCCACCTCAAAAAGAGAGAAAACCCCGTCGCACACCGTTTCGAGTAAACACGTCGTCCAATCCAGAAACCGTAGCAAAACGGCGCACACCGTTTTCAGGTCGAACTCGCTCCGGAGGCCGAGTCCAAACAAAGCCCGTGACGCACAGGTGGGCGGGCCCTCCGGGGGATGATTGACAGACGTGCAGACAGAGACTGTTCTGGACGGTTATGGTGTCTTCTCGAACTTTCTGGACCCGTACAAAAACCGAATGGCCGCATTATAAGTCATTCCTCCGCCTCCCTGTCAGTTAGAAGTGGTCGCAGCGGCAATTTAACACTTTAAAGCCCAGAGTTGCGGTTCTCTCGCGAGCCTACTTGACTATAAATATTATCCAGTGCGCAAGTGTTGTTGTTGCTTGTTGCTTGTTGCTTGTTGCTTGTTTTTCCTCCCAAGCGAACCGAACTTATTTCAACTAGATGGGCAAGATGAGCAAGGACTACTACGGCGTCCTGGGGATCCAGAAAGCAGCGTCCGAAGACGAGATCAAGAAAGCGTACCGAAAGCAGGCTCTCCGGTTCCACCCGGACAAGAACAAGTCCCCGGAGGCCGAGGAGAGGTTCAAGGAGGTCGCCGAAGCCTACGACGTGCTGAGCGACCCCAAGAAAAAGGACATTTATGACCGGTTCGGTGAAGAGGGTGAGTGTTTTCAATGTTGTTATTTCCGACCCTGTGAGAAATTATTGTTAATTTGTTAATTAAAGAGAGTCTGTTCTGTTCTTTGGGTCATTGGTCAACGTTACAGCCAAGGTGAAAAGTTATGTAGACAGACTGTATTTACAGTATCGCTCAATGATATAAGAAGGTTAATTTGTTGCAAGTAGGGCCTATTGGTAATGATACATAGCTAACGAAAACAATAATGATACTAATAATGATACACAATTATAATTATACAGTCCGCCGGTAATTCAAATAGGTGTCGTGCGTAACTCTATAAGCTCCAACCGTTGACTTAACAGCCTGCGAGATATGAACCTTTTATCGCGATAGTACCACTCCCAAGCAAGAATTCCCAGTTGCGCAATCCCAAAAAAGATTGGGGGGGGGGAGAGAAATATGTATCAACAATGGTCTGTGTTTGCAGAGCCCTGATTGGCTGGGGCAGGTAGGGCCTTTTTCTGGAGAGGCGCGCGCCTGCTGGAAGTTTCTGGGCGTGATGACGTCACGCCGTGGGTCGGAGAGAGTGACGTTTTGACAGTTTGACGCCCGTCGGCAACGTCGCCGCATCCAAACAGCCTGTATATAGAGACACCAAAAGTAGACATTAGACAACATTGTCAGGGCACGCTGTCTGTGATAGGGGGAAATAGACTACAAGTGTTATCGCGCGCACACACACGCGCACACACACACACACACACACACACACACACACACACACACACACACACACACACACACACACACACACACACACCACCTCTCTCTCTCTCTCTCTCTCTTAATATGTCTAGGCTATTCAAACACGGCCATAACAACAACAAAAGAACACAATAGTTGCAGCCTAACAAGCATAATATTAATTTATAGGGCTATAGCAATTTCATTTTGTAAACGTTAAACTTACTTGAACGCTATGCTTGGATGTTGTCGCCAATCACCTCGGGGACAAAGAAAATTTGCGGGCTGAGGACTTTTTATCTCTTCATTGTATTATTTTAAATTTAAATACTATTTTTGTTGGACACCAGCGGTGTCCGCTTTGAGCTGGATAAAGACATGAAGATCTTCCACATCGTCCTGCTGTTCGTCTAACAATTATGGTTAAAATAAGGCTATTTTCAATACATTTTTAATTGTATTTGAAATGAGTTATGACCCCCATTTTGGGGACCACTGAGAGATGCACGAATGGAAAGATTAAACCCCAGACAAAAGAAGAAGCCTGCATTCCAAGACTGGGCACACAATACAACATAACACCCAACGATACCCCCAAACTGTTCTTCTAAATGTTTCCTTCTCCCCTCTCCTCTCCTCTCTCCTTCCCTCTCTCTCTCTCCCTCTCCCCCCCCCTCCTCTCCTCTCTCCTCTCCCCCAGGTCTGAAGGGCGGCGCCCCCTCAGGGGGGGGCGGCGGGGGCCCCAGCTTCAGCTACTCCTTCCAGGGCGACCCCCACGCCATCTTCGCCGAGTTCTTCGGCGGGCGCAGCCCGTTCGACCACCTCTTCGGCGGCGGCGGCGGCATGATGGACGAGAACATGGACACCGACAACCCCTTCGCCCACTTCGGCATGAACATGGGCGGCGCCGGCGGCTTCCCGCGCCCCTTTGGCGCGGCGGCGGGGACGGGCGGGCGCGGCGGCACGCTGGCCACGCGGCCCCAGGACCCGCCCGTGGTGCACGACCTCCGCGTGACCCTGGAGGAGGTGCTGGCCGGCTGCACCAAGCGCATGAAGATCTCGCGCAAGCGTCTTAACGCCGACGGGCGCGGCGCCCGCAGCGAGGACAAGATCCTGGAGGTGCAGATCAAAAAGGGCTGGAAGGAAGGCACCAAGATCACCTTCCCCAAGGAGGGCGACCAGAGCGCCACGCGCGAGGCCGCCGACGTGGTCTTCGTGGTGCGGGACAAGCCGCACCGCCTGTTTCGCCGCGACGGCTCCGACATCGTCTACCCCGCCAAGGTGTCCCTAAAAGAGGTGAGGGGTCGGGGCGGGGTGGCGAAGGGGGGTGGGGGGCGACGGATTCAAAAGGCTGTAACCTCTTAAGAAAGAGATTTTTTGGGGCGCCTCGGTAGCTCACCGGGTAAGGCGCGCCCCATATGAAGGCTAGTCCTTCGCGCGGCGGACCCGGGTTCGATTCCCGGCTCGGGTCCTGTGCCGCATGTCCTCCCCTCTCTCTCTCCCACGTTTCCTGTCTCTCTCGACTGTCCTGTCCCATTAAAGCTGAAAAGCCCTAAAAAAATATCTTTAAAAAAAAAGAAGAGATTTTTAATGAACCCTCACCCTCTTCTCCACAGGCGCTGTGCGGCACCACGATCCACGCCCCCACGCTGGACGGCCGGACGGTCTCGGTGTCGACCCACGACGTGGTGGTGCGCCCGGGGATGAAGCGCCGCATCACGGGGGAGGGCCTCCCGCTGCCCAAACGCCCCGACCGCCGCGGGGACATGGTGGTGGAGTACGAGGTGGTGTTCCCCGAGCGGCTGAGCCCGAGCGTCAGGGACGCCATCGCCCAGGTGCTGCCCTCCTGATCGCTCACACACACACGCACGCGCGCACCGTCCCCCGCCGCACGCCGACCGTCGGACCGGAGAAACTTCCAGAAGCTCCGGTGAGCGAGGGGGAGAGAGACTTCTGGAAGACTCGGA
>NC_140264.1:4728864-4738464 GCF_949987555.1 Borostomias antarcticus | reverse complement strand
GACCAAACACTCAGGAAGCACTGGACAGGTGAGAAGGGGGGGTGACATGTTTTTTAAGGGGACGTTCACATGTAGATGAGGTCAGTTCAGCTCTCTCCACCATCTGTAGATGAGACCAGTTCAGCTCTCTCCACCATCTGTAGATGAGACCAGTTCAGCTCTCTCCACCATCTGTAGATGAGACCAGTTCAGCTCTCTCCACCATCTGTAGATGAGACCAGTTCAGCTCTCTCCACCATCTGTAGATGAGACCAGTTCAGCTCTCTCCACCATCTGTAGATGAGACCAGTTCAGCTCTCTCCACCATCTGTAGATGAGACCAGTTCAGCTCTCTCCACCATCTGTAGATGAGGTCTGTTCAGCTCTCTCCACCATCTGTAGATGAGGTCTGTTCAGCTCTCTCCACCATCTGTAGATGAGGTCTGTTCAGCTTTATAGTTTGTGTTTTTATTCTCTCTTTCAGGTGAGTCAGGATTATGAGAATGACCCTGCTGCAAACGCTGTGGCGTTCGACCGCATCAACGATGCTGTTTATCAAACCCTGCACCCCCAAACCACCAACCAGGACTCTCTCTACCAAACCCTGCACCCCCAAACCACCAACCAGGACTCTCTCTACCAAACCCTGCACCCCCAAACCACCAACCAGGACTCTCTCTACCAAACCCTGCACCCCTAAACCACCAACCAGGACTCTCTCTACCAAACCCTGCACCCCTAAACTACCAACCAGGACTCTCTCTACCAAACCCTGCACCCCCAAACCACCAACCAGGACTCTCTCTACCAAACCCTGCACCCCCAAACCACCAACCAGGACTCTCTCTACCAAACCCTGCACCCCCAAACCACCAACCAGGACTCTCTCTACCAAACCCTGCACCCCAAACCACCAACCAGGACTCTCTCTACCAAACCCTGCACCCCCAAACCACCAACCAGGACTCTCTCTACCAAAGTCTGCACCCCCAAACCACCAACCAGGACTCTCTACCAAAGTCTGGACCCCAAAACCACCAACCAGGACTCTCTCTACCAAACCCTGCACCCCCAAACCACCAACCAGGACTCTCTCTACCAAACCCTGCACCCCTAAACCACCAACCAGGACTCTCTCTACCAAACCCTGCACCCCTAAACTACCAACCAGGACTCTCTCTACCAAACCCTGCACCCCCAAACCACCAACCAGGACTCTCTCTACCAAACCCTGCACCCCCAAACCACCAACCAGGACTCTCTCTACCAAACCCTGCACCCCCAAACCACCAACCAGGACTCTCTCTACCAAACCCTGCACCCCCAAACCACCAACCAGGACTCTCTCTACCAAACCCTGCACCCCCAAACCACCAACCAGGACTCTCTCTACCAAAGTCTGCACCCCCAAACCACCAACCAGGACTCTCTACCAAAGTCTGGACCCCAAAACCACCAACCAGGACTCTCTCTACCAAACCCTGCACCCCTAAACTACCAACCAGGACTCTCTCTACCAAACCCTGCACCCCCAAACCACCAACCAGGACTCTCTCTACCAAACCCTGCACCCCTAAACCACCAACCAGGACTCTCTCTACCAAACCCTGCACCCCAAAACCACCAACCAGGACTCTCTCTACCAAACCCTGCACCCCAAAACCACCAACCAGGACTCTCTCTACCAAACCCTGCACCCCTAAACCACCAACCAGGACTCTCTCTACCAAACCCTGCACCCCCAAACCACCAACCAGGACTCTCTCTACCAAACCCTGCACCCCCAAACCACCAACCAGAACTCTCTCTACCAAAGTCTGGACCCCCAAACTGGACCTTAAGTGAGATTTGAGATTCTTCCAGCCCAATCAGATTCAATCCAGACTCCTCCCCTTCTGCTGTGTTATTGTTTTCAAAGTCCCCTTCGCTACATGAAACAACAAACTCAACAACAACAACTCCTAGTTAGCAAATGTGGTTTGCACAAGACGATTGCGATTGGTTTGAAGAAATACAGAATCCCCCCCCCCCCCATCTCTGAACGGTAATAAGACCAGCCAGACCTTTCTCCAGCGCTGGTAGAGAGACGTGTGGAGATACAGTAGGTCTGGCTATGAGAGACCAGGTTCAGTCTCACTCTGTATATGAAGACAATGAAATATATGGTGTTTCTCATCCCACTCTCTCCAGGATGACTGTGAGTATGACAGACAGGCAGAGAGACAGACAGACAGACAGACAGACAGGCAGAGAGACAGACAGACAGACAGAGAGAGAGACAGACAGAGAGACAGACAGACAGAGAGACAGAGAGACAGAGAGAGAGAGAGACAGACAGACAGACGGACAGAAAGACAGACAGGCAGACAGACGGACAGGCAGATAGACAGACAGACAGACAGACAGACAGACAGGCAGACAGACAGACAGACAGACAGACAGACAGACAGACAGACAGACAGACTGTCCTGTCTACTGTTTTCCTGCTCTGTAGATTTTAATGTTTATATTGTATTGTATGATTTTATGTTTTTATGTTGTTTAATATTTTAAGTTTTAACTTTTCCTATCTTTCTTCAATTGTACAGCACCTTGTACCGCTGGTTTTGAATGGTGCTTTATAAATAAAGTCATTTAATGTCAACCTCTAGTTCCTGTCACCTGGTTAACCTTCTAGCCAAGCTGACCCACTTTATTCACCCTGTAGTGTCTATGCTAATGCTAGTGTGGATATGTGTGCGTGTATGTTTGTGTGTGTGTGTGTGTGTGTGTGTGTGTCAGTCATACACTACTATGCCTGACCAAAGAGAGAGTGTGTGTGGGACTGGTTGTCATGGCGGGTCATGATGAAAATCCTTAAGGCCCAATGGTGCTCCCCCCAATTGACTTGGGGCCATAGGAACCATGTAATGGAACACAAGGGGAAGGGTTGTGACGCCGGACCGCAACAGTGAGGATTTTGACATCATGGCGGGAGAGTTCCAAGGGGACACCCACGCACCCTTCCTCTTTATAATAGTCCTTGCCTGAGTTTCCCAGAGGCATCGTAGCGCTACGATGAACGCCGTAGCTCAGGATGAACGCCGTAGCTCACGATGAACGTAGCGCTACGATGCCTCTGGGAAACTCCCTGGACTACGCCCACGACATCAGCCAGATATCTAATCTAACCACGTGAGGCTGGCACAAGAGCTCCTGACCAGAGCGGGAAAGGAATGTGCCAACGTGGGTCTTGGACTGAACGCCCACAAAACTGAGGTCATCAACCATAACATCCCGGAACATCTGCCCCTAATGGCAGCTGAAGGTACTGCTCCGGCCATTCACCTCCATTCATTTTTTGGTCCTGGGCTCAAGAGAGAAATATCCCTATTTTATAAATAAAATACCCTATTTCGTTGTCAATGGGAGGAATTGAAACGGCCATATCTCGACATGGGAAAGGTCACAGAGATACAGGGTTTGGACTAGCATAAAGCTGTCGACCTAACGAACACAGCAATATCAAACATGTCCTGCTCACATTCGCATGCACAGAGCCACAGAATGCATTCATGGGCAGAGGTCTTTACTCTCCGAGCACCATTTCTAGTGTTTACATTGCTACTGTACATAAGACGGACATCTTATGGCTGTTCTGGCCATGAAACAAGTGAACCTGAACGCTGCTGGTATGATGTCAGAACGTTCCGGGTCAACATCAGCACCGCTATCAAAGAGCTAAGTTTGTATGTATGTGGTACTATTTTTTTTATAACTACAAGTTAGTGTGATTGTGTACATGTGTGAGTGTGCGTACATGAGTGTGTGTTGTCACTTCACTGACGTGAAATGAGGCCCTTCCACATCTACTGCTGTCTCTTATCTTAGTTTAACTTCAGTATTTCTTTCTTTCTTTCTTTCTTTCTTTCTTTCTTTCTTTCTTTCTTTCTTTCTTTCTTTCTTTCTTCTTTCTTTCTTTCTTTCTTTCTTTCTTTCTTTCTTTCTTTCTTTCTTTACTTTATGCATCATGTGTCCTATGTTGTTGTGATCCTGTTGTTACTCTGTTCTGACAGCTGTGTGTTTGTAGTGATATGAGAGTGTCTTCTGAAGACAGGAAGTTAGGAAGGGCCATGAGAGGAAGTGACAGGGCCACCGTTCAGAGAGGTGACATAGTGTGGCGTCAGCAATATCCTTATGTTTGGCACATATTATCTCTGTCTGTCTGTATCTGTCTGTCTATCTATCTATCTATCTATCTATCTATCTATCTATCTATCTATCTATCTATCTATCTATCTATCTATCTATCTATCTATCTATCTATCTATCTATCTATCTATCTAACGTTCGGGGGGGGGGGTGTTAATGCTGTTGTGTGTGTGGTTTCACATCTGGGTGGAGTCGGGTGTGAAGCTGATCCGAGTCCCATACTGTAGAAACAGAGGCATGTTACAGGTACCTGTGGTAAGTGGGGCTGTATGTGTAAGTGTGCATGAGTGTTTATGCGTGCGTCTGTGTGTGTGTCTGGGTGTGTACGTGTGTGTGTGTGTGTGTGTGTTGGGAGAGGAAGCCATAGCTCATTAGGTCAGAGGAAGAGGGAGGAGCAGTCTTGTAACTTCACTGGCGTCTGACTGACAGGAGTGTGTGGTCGGGTTATTTAACTAGACGAGGAGTCTGTCTAAGTAGCTACATCGGTCTTTGAAATGAAACACTTCCACATCTATTGCTGGCTCTTATCTGGTGAGTTTAACTTTAGTCTGTTTTTCTGTGTGTGTGTGTGTGTGCGTGTGTGTGTGTGTGTGTGTGTGTGTGTGCCTACGTGCGCGCGTGTGCATGTCTGTCTGTCTGTCTGTCTGTCTGTCTTTGTGTCTCATGGCCTAGGCTTAGACTGTCTGCCTGTCTGC
This sequence comes from Borostomias antarcticus, assembly GCF_949987555.1. NCBI lineage: Eukaryota > Metazoa > Chordata > Actinopteri > Stomiiformes > Stomiidae > Borostomias > Borostomias antarcticus. The sequence continues at coordinate 4,733,599 of NC_140264.1, read as the reverse complement.
CTGCCTGTCTGTCTGCCTGCCTGTCTGTCTGTCTGCCTGCCTGCCTGTCTGTCTGTCTATCTGTCTGTCTGTCTGTCTGCCTGTCTGTCTGTCTGTCTGTCTGTCTGTCTGTCTGTCTGTCTGTACATACCGTATATTTGTCTAGACCAATTCATTATGAGTCCTGTTTGTCACTTTGTTGTGATCTTTCTCCTGTTCTGACAGCTGTGTGTTTGGTGGAGGCAGAGATGAACGTTCAGGGCTACGAGGGCGAGTCCGTCTCCTTCCAGTGTTCACACTTCATTGCAAAAAGTAACAACAAGTACCTCTGCCAGAACCACTGTTCAATTGACCAAGACATCCTGGTTCAGGTTGAATCGGGGGGAACGGCAGAGAAGGACAGAATTTCCCTCCAGGACTCTGGATCTGGAGTCCTGAATGTGACCTTTACCGACCTCCAGAGGTCAGACTCGGGGACGTACTGGTGCGGAGTGGACAGACCAGGAAAGGACACGTATCAGGAGGTGCTTCTTAAAGTCCTGGACGGTGAGTTGTGAAGAAATGTTCTATTTTTTTCAGAAATTTGAATTTGAAAATTTTCTGAAATTTGAAAAAGTCCGATGGCAAAAGTGAACATGGACTATGTTCTCCTTCGTCTTACACACACGCACAGCACCGAACCCGACATCCGCCGACGACCCCGCCACGTTCCCCGACGACCCCGCCACGTTCCCCGACGACCCCGCCACGTTCCCCGACGACTCTGCTACGACCTCAGCTGGGCCTGGAACCCCGCATATCACAACCACATCGCCAGGAGGAGGTAGGAGACGTTTGTCCTCACTGCTGGGGTCACAGAGAGGTCAGGGTGGGAGTGCTGACCCTGGGTCAGGTCTCTCTGCAGGTCAGAGAGAATGAGAGGATATGGACTATCATCTATCTATCTATCTATCTATCTATCTATCTATCTATCTATCTATCTATCTATCTATCTATCTATCTATCTATCTATCTATCTATCTATCTATCTATCTATCTATCTATCTATCTATCTATCTGTTCAGGTGGTTGGGTGCTATATGCCACTGTGGGGCTGGTTGTCATGGTGACTGGTCATGCTGGTGTACTACAGGAAGTGAGAGGAAGTAGAGGAAGTAGGGGTATGTCTCTCTCACAGGCACGCACACACACACACACACACACACACACACACACACACACACACACACACACACACACACACACACACTCATACACACTCTGTTGCTACATCACCAGACTAACTCGTCTTTTTCTCAGATATCGCCTCCTCCGTTGTACAGAACGTTGACTCGGCTCCCACAAGAGAGGTGAGAGAGGAGGTGCGGTAGAGGGAGGAGGGAGAGGAGGTGTAGGAAAGAGATGGGAGGAGAGGGGAGGCGGGAGAGGGAGGGGAGGTGGAGGAGAGGAGGGGAGCGAGGCTATGAGATTGAATCGTGGCATATTTATGGTCTGTGGCGACCTCTAGTGGACTTGTAGGCTTGTAACACCTCTTAGAGGGGTCTGAGGCTTTACTCTGTATGTGAAGACAATGCCATCTCTGGTTTGGTTCAATCTCACTCTGTATGTGAAGACAATGCTAGCTCTGGTTTGGTTTCATCCAGGCTGATATTCCTGTGGTGCTTCTCTAGGATGACTGTTTGTATGAAGAGATCAGAGAGGAGGACATCCAGACAGACTCCCTCCCTGCTGCCGTCTCTCCTGCCGTCTCTCCTGCCGTCTCTCCTGCTGTCTACTCTACTGTCTACTCTCCCCCGGAGTCTCCCCCTGGTTCCTCTCGTGACATTAGCCCTCTTAGCCTACACTGTGCCGTCCATGCTAACGCTACTAGTAGCTTCCATAAAGATGCTACAGATTCTATCTATTCCAATCTGGCCTCCTTCAACTATGATCCAATTATGTCCATCTACTCAAACACAGAGTTACCGGAAGATTCTAGAACCCCGCCATGCCCTCCGACCTTGAGCTCACCCTACGGAACTCCTGATGACCTCGTGTATTCCTTTGCCCAGTTACCCAAAGATGCTATAGAACCTACAAGATCTCCCACTCCAGGAGAAACCAAAGATGCTATAGAACCTACAAGATCTCCCACTCCAGGACAAACCAAAGATGCTATAGAACCTACAAGATCTCCCACTCCAGGACAAACCAAAGATGCTATAGAACCTACAAGATCTCCCACTCCAGGAGAAACCAAAGATGCTATAGAACCTACAAGATCTCCCACTCCAGGACAAACCAAAGATGCTATAGAACCTACAAGATCTCCCACTCCAGGAGAAACCAAAGATGCTATAGAACCTACAAGATCTCCCACTCCAGGAGAAACCAAAGATGCTATAGAACCTACAAGATCCCCCACTCCAGGAGAAACCAAAGATGCTATAGAACCTACAAGATCTCCCACTCCAGGAGAAACCAAAGATGCTATAGAACCTACAAGATCTCCCACTCCAGGACAAACCAAAGATGCTATAGAACCTACAAGATCTCCCACTCCAGGAGAAACCAAAGATGCTATAGAACCTACAAGATCTCCCACTCCAGGAGAAACCAAAGATGCTATAGAATCTGGATGGAGTATGGAGGGATGATGACAGAGTGTTATTGTGGGTATGGAGGGATGATGACAGAGTGTTATAGAGCGTATGGAGGGATGAGTGTTATAGAGGGTATGGAGGGATGATGACAGAGTGTTATAGAGCGTATGGAGGGATGATGACAGAGTGTTATAGAGCGTATGGAGGGATGATGACAGAGTGTTATAGTGGGTATGGAGGGATGATGACAGAGTGTTATAGAGCGTATGGAGGGATGATGACAGTGTTATAGAGGGTATGGAGGGATGATTACAGAGTGTTATAGTGGGTATGGAGGGATGATGACAGAGTGTTATAGAGCGTATGGAGGGATGATGACAGTGTTATAGAGGGTATGGAGGGATGATTACAGAGTGTTATAGTGGGTATGGAGGGATGATGACAGAGTGTTATAGTGGGTATGGAGGGATGATGACAGAGTGTTATAGTGGGTATGGAGGGATGATTACAGAGTGTTATAGTGGGTATGGAGGGATGATGACAGAGTGTTATAGAGCGTATGGAGGGATGATGACAGTGTTATAGAGGGTATGGAGGGATGATTACAGAGTGTTATAGTGGGTATGGAGGGATGATGACAGAGTGTTATAGTGGGTATGGAGGGATGATGACAGAGTGTTATAGTTAGATTTTTTTTTTTTAGATTGTAATATATATATATATATACTACATAAGCCTTTTGTTTTGTGGATGAACATTGTTGACATATGTATGCAATACATATGTTGATTTGTTGTTTATTTGCTTTCTTTACTTGTATCTTCTGAAATATGTTGTTCTGTCTCAGACATTAATGTTATGTTATGAGAACAATAAAGATGTCATGGACACAGATCAGGTGTGTGTGTGTGTGTGTCTTTGTGTGTATGCACAAATGAAACTGTTCTTGCGTGATAAAATGACCTTATGAACAGGGGGAGTTTTTCATGTGTTGAAATAGAGAGAGAGAGAGAGAGAGAGGGAGAGAGAGAGAGAGAGAGGGAGGGGGGGTGGTTGTTGGTATAAAAAGAGAGTTTTGAGGAAGCTGATCAGAAGAGAAGACGGACACGGAAGAAGGAAGGATATCTCAGGTCATCCTTCTGTAAAAGAGAGAGAGAGAAAGAGATGACGGGCATCATGGAGACTGTTTTATTCCTCGTGGTCGCTCTGTGTTTGAGTAAGTTCACTCAGTTTTAGTCACGCTGTATTCTGTGTGTGTGTCTGTGTGTGTGTGTGTGTGTTTATGCATGTGTAAGTGTGAGTGTTCACTAGAGTGTGTTCACTATAAGAACATCTACAGTCTCTGCAATATTGCCTGTGTGTGTGTGCGTGTGTGTGCGCGTGTGTGTGTGTGTGTGTGTGTGTGTGTGTGTGCGTGTGTTACAGCAGGTCCGGCTCGGGCAGAGCACGGCGTCGAGGGGGGCCAGGTGTCAATCAGCTGCTCTCACACCTTCGCGGTCAACAACCGCAAGTTCTTCTGCAAGACGCCGTGTAACGACGACCAGGACGTCCTGGTCGAGACGGACGGGACGCAGAGAGAGGCGAGGAACGGGAGGTTCTCCCTGGACGACGGCGGAGACGGCTCGCTCACCGTGACCATCTCTGGACTGAGGAGGACGGACTCGGGGACGTACTGGTGCGGAGTGGACAGACTCTTCAAAGACACGTACCAGCAGGTCTCTCTGACCGTTACGGGCGGTGAGGGCTCTCATCTTGAATCTGGTGTATAGATGAATTTGATTTTATACATTTAATTTTTCATTTAATATAATTTGTATGTGTGGATATATATTGTATATATATATATACACCCACATACAGGATATATATATATATACACACCCACATACAGGATATATATATATATTCTTTTTTTTTCATTTTTTTTTTTCAATCAAATGTCAACATTAAATATCAATTAAATTACAGTTGGGTTGTTTTGATTAAATAAAGAAGACTCTTCTTTATTTAATCAAAACCATCAAACTGTAATTTAATTGATATTAAATGTTGACATTTGATTGAAAAAATGATTCATCAAAATGTATCAAAATGCACATATCTGTTTTTGCAAATGAACTCTTCATATATATATATATAATTATCATTACTACTTCTGTGCACCATTCACATCA
>NC_140264.1:4433864-4723864 GCF_949987555.1 Borostomias antarcticus | reverse complement strand
TAACGTTACGTTCGGAGGTCTCAGATGTATTTCAATTTTAACAATGTTGAGCATGATCAATGTGACATTGTTCATACATTGATTACAGTCTGTAATCTTGTCTGGCATTATTTAGCTATAGTGGGCTGATGCTTGCTGCTGCTACTATAGCATTTGCCACATTATACATCAAATTAATCAAGCATAGTGTTATTACCTGAAGGCATTATTACCATTGCAAGTAAGCATGCCATGTATATGCCATGCCTGGAAATCAAATTAATAGTGTAATTATTCCCCATCATAGCTCATTGTACACTGATATAATCATTCTCCTTGCCTTTGCTAATACTCATCTCTTTTATCAAACTTTGTGCTAGGAAAGAAATCTGGCTGTGATTCGTCGCTAGTGCTCATCCAGGCTGTTGTCATCTCCCGCCTGGACTCCTGCAACTCCCTACTTGCTGCCATCCTGCAGCGTTGGCCATCAGACTCCTGGAGAAAGCTGCTGCTGACCTGGTGTTCAACAGCCCCATGCTCTTCCACAAAACTTCCCTACTCTGTTCTCTGCACTGGCTCCCTGCGCTGTCCCATCCAGTTTAGGACTGTGGTTCAAGCCTACAGGGCAAATGAACAGCTCCCTCCTACCTCCAGGCTGTGGTCAAGCTCTGCTGCCTTGAGGTGATTGGTTCCCCAGTTGCTCCAAGCCCCCCTACGGCAGATTGTAACGGCCATGGCTTTTTTCTGTCCTGGCCTCACAGTGGTGGAATGAACTGTGCACTGATGTCAGAACAGAGCCAATAATACACACTGTTCATAGTGAGCCTAGTTATTATTGATTAACTTGGACTGTTTCCTCTCTCCTTGTCAGTCATTAAAATATGTTCAGTGTTTCACAATACTGATGTATAACATTTCATTATTTTGTCTCAGACCATTTCTGAAACAATCATCAGTGTCAGTATACATTTCCCTCCAATGTTATTGCTTGCCCATTTTTAACCATTTAACTACTAGACTGTACAAACGAATTGCACAACTATAGTATTTTCTAGGTATAGCCTACTTCTCCACTTTCTCTTAATGTTGGTATGAAATGGCAGTCAAACTATGCAATGATGTTCCACACTGTTTCCACCCAAATTCCCAACAAATGTGGCCACCACACTGTTCAGGACATTCACAGGTCTTGCTCTCAGGGATCGGTAAAAGAAAGGGACATGGTTCCTCCATAATGTGCTAAGGCTCTGCTTAGATCAAAGGCTTGGTCATCAGAAAATATCACAAAGACAGTGATCACAAAACAATTAAAAACATGTCACCAGTGTATGCCTTAACCCTAGTCAAATTTCTAGTATGTGTGAACCATATACATGGCAGTAAACAGATCTTGAGTCATACAAACTGGAGGATGCTTGACCCATACAAACTACTTTAACTCAATTTCAATAAACAACTCCAAAATATGGCAGACAGAAGAGCTGAGCAGACTTGGTAGATGACTGGATGATCTTACAGAGAACCAAGGGAAATTGACTGGTATTAATGCTAAGAGTAATGAGGGATGAGGTGCAGCTGGGCAGAGTGGAGACAGGTGGCAGGTGATGCAGGAGATGGGAAGGTGAGTAGGCAACAACCAAGCATGAACAGGAACTGGACCACTGGCTCCCCTTGACTGTCCAACCCATCCATCAGCGCCAGCAGAGTGGACACGATAGAGCCAGAGAGAGAGAGACAAATGCAACGCAAGGTTAGTTTAGTTCCAATCGCCCATGTGCAACATCAATCAAGTACGCAGCCAAGCTGAAGAACCGAGTTACATCAGAGGCGGAGCGAGGCGGTGGCTCCGTGACAGACAGGCCTCACCTGTGTATCTGGTCCTGTCTGCTGGAGCATACTGGGGCCAGCCGGTCTATCTTGTGGAAGAAGATGAAGGAGGGTCTCATTAGGTTGACCTTGGGAGAGACCAACAAACAGCCATCACAAGCTCTCAGTCAACACTGAGGATGATGGTCAGGTGTCCTGTCCAATAATTATACCCCCCTCCCCCCACCGCCACAGTTGCCCCATTGGCTAACCTGGTCAAAGAGAAGGCAGAGCTGATTATGTGTTCTGATTCACCAACCCACTTGCTAAGGCAGTCAGCTCCTTTCCTTATAGACACCTTTGTGTTTCCCTGCCTACACTCGTTAGTCTGCACCCGCGCCACTGGGGTCTTGCCTGTACTTGGGGGACTGTAGATCAGAGCACTACACATCTGTAGGTGGGGGGGGGGTTGGGGGGAGTATGTGAAAAACAGGGACTTCACAAGACAGCTCAAATTAGACAAGACAGCTTAAATACGGCTGGGTCTTCATATGTTTACTGGAGCAACGTACTGTAGTGTGGTCTCACCTAGGAGGTTCTTCTATCAGGTGATCGAACACAGAGGGGTTGCTCTGCTTCCTGTTCACTGACTGAAAAAGCAATCACAGTGGGATTTAGTGACATCATTATGCACATCAGGAATTCATTATCTCATCTAGTCAGTCAAAAAATGATTTTGTCCTCACCAATAGGTGGCGCCTCATATCACTGCATTTATCTTTTAAAACAGCAAACACTATGTGTAAATAAGGTTTTAAACTTCATCAACATCATTATAAATAATCAGCCCCTATGGCTGGATACAGGCGCAGCAGAAGTCGAGGGTGACAGTACTAGGTTTTTTAGCTGGCAGGTGCCCGTCAGGCTCAGTGAATATCTGGTTGAACTGGTTTAAACTCTGTCCTCAGTATTAGTACTGCCCATGTGCACAATTGATTCGCTAGCTTTTCATTGGGATAGCTGGTGGCAGTGTTCTAGAAAGGTGGTCATGTGCGTTCCTAAGTCAGAGGACCCGGGTTTGAACCCAGTGTGGGCAAGTGTGGTGGAATCAATACACCTGTTACAATCGCAGGAATTTTATGGGAAGGAAGGGGCTTCTTTTTTCTTTCTTTTTTTAAAGGTTTTGTACCTTCAATATTAGACACTTAAGCAAACAGAAAAACACAAAACACAACTATAAAAGGCCTGGCTTGGTTTAAAGCCCACTCACCACGTCAAGGTGCAGGCCAAGAGTGGGGACACGACAATCACTAACAGACAAACCCTGACAAATACACATGTAAAGACATGTAAAGAAACACGTAAAAACATATAGACTATACATATAGGAGTAGGGAAGTTGTGTGGAAGAGCATGGGGCCGTTGAACACGGGATTAGCAGCAGCTTTCTCCAGGAGTCTGATGTCCAACGTTGCAGGATGGCAGCAAGTAGGGAGTTGCAGGAGTCCAGGCGGGAGATGACAACAGCCTGGATGAGCACTAGTGACGAATCACAGCCAGATTTCTTTCCTAGCACAAAGTTTGATAAAAGAGATGAGTATTAGCAAAGGCAAGGAGAATGATACTATCAGTGTACAATGAGCTATGATGGGGAATAATTACACTATTAATTTGATTTCCAGGCATGGCATATACATGGCATGCTTACTTGCAATGGTAATAATGCCTTCAGGTAATAACACTAACTATGCTTGATTAATTTGATGTATAATGTGGCAAATGCTATAGTAGCAGCAGCAAGCATCAGCCCACTATAGCTAAATAATGCCAGACAAGATTACAGACTGTAATCAATGTATGAACAATGTCACATTGATCATGCTCAACATTGTTAAAATTGAAATACATCTGAGACCTCCGAACGTAACGTTAGCATTAACTAACGTTAACCCTAAGCCGTTAGCATTAGCTACCGTTAGCATAGCTCCCTAGCCTATCAATATAGTTGATGTTAATATAAAGAAATGTAACATTAGATAATGTTAGCTAAGTTATTCAACATTGACCCACTTACCCTCTAGATCTTTTCCAACGATGTCCTAAAGTAACCACATGTCATGATCATTTGCATCATAGACATACGTTCTGATTAGCATGATCATAAGCTTCATTGCTAAAGCATAGCAAATGTTAGCGACGTCATTACATGACTTCCTATCCAATCAGAGGCAGAGTAGGGCGGGTCTTCCTATGGTCACGTGCTTTCCCGAGTTCGCAGGACTCACGAACGCGCGACCAGCGCGTCCCCGAGGCTCGTGCACAGCACATGTTTAAATGGCTCGATACAGGTATTGGTGGCTTCAAAAACCCCAAAACCCCATTGAATTAAAAGTTTATATTGATAAGATTGGTCTCTGATGCTGAATGATACCCAGAAAAATTTTGTTTTCCTTTTCTAGCCCTATCTATCATCATCCACTAACATGGGAAATAAGGGTTCTTGGGCCGCATGCCGTGACATGACTTGCAATACCGGGCTTGGCCTGAAAGCCCATGGTGGCTTCAATGCGCCAAGCTGATCCTGGGGGCTTGCCTAAAACCAGGCAGAAATACACACACACACACACACACACACACACACACACAAATACAAATATCCAGATGTATTCTGTTCTTTGTCACATGTGTATCCCTTGTGAATTTCCTTGTTTTCAGTGAGAGTCAGACACACCTTAGAAAACCCTGAATTTGATTCCAGATACAAACGCATACCAACACAGACACACGCGCACACACACACACACACACACACACACACACACACACACACACACACACACACACTGAGGGTCTCTGTGGTCATGGGCGATTTTATAGGGGGGGCAGCCCAACTCTGCTCAAATTCTTAATTTTTTTTTTCTTTTTTTTTCTAATTAACACAATTATTAAATACATAGTTGTGGTTTGTACCAGTTTGTGTTAGGTCATCATTCATTAGTTCATCAAGTTTGTGTTAGGTCATCAACAAAAAAAGAGATCTGACTGTAGCCTACTGCTCAGTGCTCAACAAGCTACAACTAGCCAAGCTGCTCACGATGGCGAAAAGAGCTATAAAAACAATTGACCACTTCTTCATAAAAAAAATAAAACTGGCAATGCTAATGAAGAAGCTACCACTCGAAATGACACCACGGCAGGTGCAATCAAATGCAAAAGTGCTCCAGAGGCTATGGAAGCTAGCGCTAGCACTAGCACTAGCAACATCACCATCGGCGAAGCTAGCACCAGCAGGCAGTTGGAGTTTGATGTTGTGATGTTAAGCTTTCAAATCAAAGGTTATTTGTACAGTGCATTTCATACACAGAGGCAACACAATGCACTTTACAGAGAACTAGGTGGGCATACGTCCCACCCCTACATATTCCAGAGGGAAGCAAAAAAAACAGTAATCACCCGGGGGCCAGAAAAGTGAGCTGTAAAAATTCTTCCCTGACCCCTCTCAACAAGGCGATCGAGCAAGCTCCTGGAGTATGTTTGTCTAACGGCTAAGAACATTTATAAAGCAATAAATTACATTAAATTGCATTTTCAGAGTAAGAAAGGCTAAAAAACATCATAGGAGAGACATGGCAAACACTGGTGTATGTCTGTGTGTGCGTGAGTGTGAATGTGCCTGGGCCCAGATAGAGGCGAATATAATAATCGAATATAATATCGGAAAATATTAAAGAGAGAAGGTCGAATATCATTTCTGAACTCAGTTGACAGCCACAGAGCCACAAAATGCATTCATGGGCCTCTGTGCTCTCAGTCGTACTTGAGTACAACTCATTTCATAACTTTCTCCTTCCTCTTCTGGGTTTTGTTTAAGTTGTGTGTCTGACACTACTGAGTGAAGAAACCAGGCACTTCCCTTTTCCACCCCAATCCCACAACTCTCACATCCCCTGCAACTCATTGGGACAATTGCTCAACTTCCTGCTTGGAAGAGCACAGCTCAGCGGAACACTCCGGAACGCTCTCCTCACAAGGTCACATGTAGGGTCTGGTCCCTCTCCTCACAAGGTCACATGTAGGGTCTGGTCCCTCTCCTCACAAGGTCACATGTAGGGTCTGGTCCCTCTCCTCACAAGGCCACATGTAGGGTCTGGTCCCTCTCCTCACAAGGTCACATGTAGGGTCTGGTCCCTCTCCTCACAAGGTCACATGTAGGGTCTGGTCCCTCTCCTCACAAGGTCACATGTAGGGTCTGGTCCCTCTCCTCACAAGGTCACATGTAGGGTCTGGTCCCTCTCCTCACAAGGTCACATGTAGGGTCTGGTCCCTCTCCTAACAAGGTCACATGTAGGGTCTGGTCCCTCTCCTCACAAGGTCACATGTAGGGTCTGGTCCCTCTCCTCACAAGGTCACATGTAGGGTCTGGTCCCTCTCCTCACAAGGTCACATGTAGGGTCTGGTCCCTCTCCTCACAAGGTCACATGTAGGGTCTGGTCCCTCTCCTCACAAGGTCACATGTAGGGTCTGGTCCCTCTCCTCACAAGGTCACTATCTCTCTCTCTCTCTCTCTCTCTCCCTCTACTTGTGAATCACTGGTAAAAGATAAATGCACACACACACAAACATAGATAATTACAAATATGTAGAAGGTTTGGATTCCATTCTTAGACAGGTACGTCTATTTACATGTTGTTGTTCTCAGAGAGATTCAGACATTTGAAGAGACAACCTTGAATCTGCAGCAGTCAGGTGAGAATCCTACATTAATACAGTCAATATATGACACTGTATCATTTACATCATAGACATTCCTTCCAACACTAAGATCAGGTCAGAGACTAATGTGTTAGCACATCTGCTAAATGTCTACATGTAAATGTGTCTGCTTGTTATGATCACACCCCGAAAACGTACCACGTTTGCAACGGTATGCAAGTCGTCGTTAATACAGGATTGTCCCGTAATGAAAAAAATAAAATGCACTTTCAATACTGATTCAATAGAAGACAGGAGGATTGGCTGATGGCCGTGGGGCAGAACCAGTAGAAGACAGGAAACCAGTCTGGACCCGTATAGAGAGGTCATGTGAGGGCATCGGCACAGATATCTGAAGCTAGTAGTGACTTGTTGTGGATTTAGCTGCTCTACAGTGCTAGAGGGTGAATGTGTGTGTGTGTGTGTGTGTGTGTGTGTGTGTGTGTGTGTGTGTGTGTGTGTGTGTGTGTGTGTGTGTGTGTGTGCGCGTGCCTGCGTGTCCTTAGTCAGTTGTGAAAATCATTTCCTTGTTCTCAGAGAGATTCAGACAGTTGACGAGACAACCTTGAATCTACAGCAGTCAGGTGAGAATCCTACATTTCTACACTAAATTTGTTACATATTCCTTCCTATGTACTCTAAGATCAGACAGACAAATGGGTTTCAAAATAAAAGACCCTGCATCATCAGTGGGCTGCGTCTTGCTATAATGATGGTCTAAGAGACATATTCACACATACTAGTGGAAGTCTGATCCTACACACACACACACACACACACAAATGTAGCATTACGTAACGTGTTTTTGCCTCCAAAGCGTGTTTATACGAGTGTAATGACACTCCTTGCCAGAGAGTTGAAGAAACAACCTTGTTTCCGCAGCAGACGTGAGAATCTTAAATATTTGCATATATACACATATACTGGTATATCTATTTTGTTGAACATTGTTTCTGGAACGTTCTTAGTTCAGTACACCCCTGTGTGTGTTCTTGGTTGAACAGAACTCAGATCAGATCAGAGGCTAGAATGGTGTAGCAGGAAGTCTGCTGAGCGTTTCATTACCAGAAGTCAGTTTTAGTATTTAGAATAATGATTCATATGGAGGTAGATCCTATGAGACTACGTGTGGGAGAATACAACCATTTCATCCCACTGGATACAATTATTTACATTTGAACATGTTCTAAATGAATGGTACATGTGTTGGTCAGTAAATGTTTGTGTATAATGCTTTGTAAACGTCATGAAGATGCAGAGAAAGGAAGCTGGTGTGACATTGTGGATTGTTACATTTGCATTAGAAAGTTCTATTGGAATTAGAATGTGTTGTTGCGTGACAGTGAACAGGAAGTATGTCTCTGTCTCTCTCTCTCTCTCTCTCTCTCTATCTCTCTCTCTCTCTCTCTATCTCTCTCTCTCTCTCTCTCTCTCTCTCCTTGTGTGTTGTAAAAGACACATGCACACACCCACAAACATAGATAAGCACAAATATGTAGGTCTGAAGTCCCTTCTTAGACAGGTGAGTCTATTTTTATGTAAATTATTTCCTTGTTCTCAGAAAGATTCAGACATTTGAAGAGACAACCTTGAATCTGCAGCAGTCAGGTAAGAATCCTGCATTTATATACACTAAATATTCACATGACAATATCATTTACATCATAGACATTCCTTCCTATGCATTCTAAGATGTCAGAGACTAATGTGTTCACATCTGCTAAATGGCTGCATGTAAATGTCTCTGCTTGTTATGATCACACCCTGATTAAAGGGCAATGCTCGTTTTTGACAACCTGGACCTTATTTACGACATATTATAAGAAGTTTGACTCACCGAGATCACTTTTGTGTAGTTCGGAGGCCTGTAGAAGAAATTTAAAATCCAGCGCGAGCCAGTATATCCATGTAATGACGGTGATCGGGGCACCGAGAATGCAGTTTCTCAAAATCTATTTTCGGCCGCTAAACGGTTGTTTTCATCAATCAGATTGGATGAATCGACAGTTGAGATTCCTCAACGCGAGGCATTGTTGTGGTTTTCAAATACGGGGTCTTTAGCCTCTGTAATATGATCTTTACACGCCTTTCCCCACTTGCTCCAGCACGCATGCGCACAGGCCAGTGCGCAGACTGGCTATTCTCCGGCTCACATTCTCTGCGCTACGATCGTTGTTGGTGCCGAGAATATTGTCGTCGTCATTCGTCAGCAACAATCCGATCGTAGCGTAGAGAATGTGAGCCGGAGAATAGCCAGTCTGCGCACTGGCCTGTGCGCATGCGTTCTGGAGCAAGTGGGGAAAGGCGTGTAAAGATCATATTACAGAGGCTAAAGACCCCGTATTTGAAAACCACAACAATGCCTCGCGTTGAGGAATCTCAACTGTCGATTCATCCAATCTGATTGATGAAAACAACCGTTTAGCGGCCGAAAATAGATTTTGAGAAGCTGCATTCCCTATGCCCCGTGCGCCGTCATTACATGGATATACTGGCTCGCGCTGGATTTTAAATTTCTTCTACAGGCCTCCGAACCACACAAAAGTGATCTCGGTGAGTCAAACTTCTTATAATATGTCATAAATAAGGTCCAGGTTGTCAAAAACGAGCATTGCCCTTTAAGGCACTATCTCCAAAAGAGAGATGAGTGTGTGACTGTGTGTGTGTGTATTTGTGCTCTGTGTTTACTCTTTAGTGCTACTCTACAGCCAGCATAGCTTTAGAACAGAGTCTCTCTGCCTCTCTATCCTGGACTCACTCAGTGCAACTAGAAGTCACATGTTATGTTGACTAGATTTATGGACATCAGGGCTTCAGGGCTTTTTAAAACGCCTGTGAATGTCTCTTACAGAATCCAGTCTGTTCAGAATCCAGTTAACTCTTGTCAGGTGAAGGAATTAGGCATGAGTGACAAACAAGCTTAACAGGTGTGTGTGTGGAGAGCGAGAGAGAGAGAGAGAGAGAGAGAGAGGGAGAAGCGGAGGGAGAGAGAGAGAGAGAGAAAGCGAGATAGAGAGGGAGAGAGAGAGGGGTGGGGGAGAGAGAGGGAGAGAGAGAGGGGTGGGGGAGAGAGAGGGAGAGAACGAGAGAGGGAGAGGTAGAGAGAGGGAGAAAGAGAGGAGTGGGGGAGAGAGAGAGGAGTGGGGGAGAGGGAGAGGGGTGGGGGAGAGAGAGGGAGAGAAGGAGAGAGGGAGAGGTAGAGAGGGCTCCCCCCAGTGGCAGAATGACAGTGTTTCTCTCTCCTCTAGACAGACAACCTCTCAGTGCATGAGGATGGATGTGTGATTTACTGTCTGTCTGTCACAGCACCTCTGGTGGTGTGTTTCAGTCCTCTGAGCTGTAGGGGGCGCTCTCACTCTGTCTCAGTGGTGCAGCAGGGCCATTGCAACACCTAACGCCAGGCAGAAACACACACACACACACATACAAATATCCAGGGCCCATGTTGACGCCAAAACATATTTCTTACTATTGTAGGTTTGGCACTTTTTATTTTACTTTTCAATTTTAGTTTTTTTTTCTTGTAGGAACAGAACCTCTCTACCCTGGACTAACCCTAGAACAGAACTTCTCTACCCTGGACTAACCTTAGAACAGAACCTCTCTACCCTGGACTAACCTTAGAACAGAACCTCTCTACCCTGGACTAACCCTAGAACAGAACCTCTCTATCCTGGACTAACCTTAGAACAGAACCTCTCTACCCTGGACTAACCTTAGAACAGAACCTCTCTACCCTGGACTAACCTTAGAACAGAACCTCTCTACCCTGGACTAACCCTAGAACAGAACCTCTCTACCCTGGACTAACCCTAGAACAGAACCTCTCTACCCTGGACTAACCTTAGAACAGAACCTCTCTACCCTGGACTAACCTTAGAACAGAACCTCTCTACCCTTGACTAACCTTAGAACAGAACCTCTCTACCCTGGACTAACCTTAGAACAGAACCTCTCTACCCTGGATTAACCTTCAAAATACCTGTTCAGAATCCTGTCCATTCTTATCAGGTGAAGAAGATCTTAAAGTAGATGTGGTTTGTGTTCGCCAACAGGTTCTGCAGAGGAACTGAGAGAGAGAAGGGTACAGTAAGAAGAGAGAGAGTGAGAGAGAGAGAGAGGGAGAGAGAGAAGGTGACAGAGAAAAGGAGAGAGAGTGGGGAGAGGAGATTTATATAAGGAGTAACTAAATTAAATGCATGGTGTAAGGACTGAGGAGATCAGACCATGGGGAGAAATACTTCCAAATATCGGAGTGAGGAGAGGGACTCTCAACGGAGGACTGAACAGAGAAGAGAAAACATCATCATTTCCACAGCCCGCAGAAGAAGTCTGGAAGAGATAGAAAAGAGGGAGGTAGAGAAAAGAAAAGAGGGAGAGACAAAGAAGAAGAAACAAGATGGGAAGGCAAAAGAGAAGAGAAAAGCAGGGGGGAAGACAGAGGAGGACAGTGGAGCAGCATCTAATGACCAGAGAAACTCAAGGTGAGTTCAGTTGTCAGTCAGATTATATCTTGTTGATGTTGCCCCTGTGTTGCAGTACCAGAGTGTGAATATAGGGGGCAGTGTCAACATTGCTCCTGGGTTGTAGTACCAGGGTGTGAATATAGGGGGCAGTGTCAACATTGCTCCTGGGTTGTAGTTCCAGGGTGTGGATAATCTTACTCTCTCCTGTGAAATGTATCATAATCCGAATATTTTTAGGTGTTTGGCATGACTTGAACATAGTCCTCCATGGGAGCAGTGAAAACAAGTGCCAGGGGAATGCTTATGTCCAAGCCATGCCAAAAGTACAAATATTAGGATTGCAATACATTTCACAGGAGAGCATACTGAGACTGGTAAGCCTACACCCACATTCACAGGTGCCCCATTGACTTCCATTGTAGTCCAGTGAGAGCTTGCATAAGAACTGCAACTAGCTCAATATTGGAATGATCAGTGAAAGTATGATCTCTACGTTTCAAGTAAATGGTATACAGACCACAAATAGGACTAAATGTCCAAAATAGCACAATATCCCTATAAATAATTACTAGCTTCTTCTATCACAAAATGTAACTAAGAAATACTTGACAAACGTGTCTTCTACTCTCAGAGGGTAAAATCGCCTATTATATACCACAGCTATGTTCGGAATCGCTCCCTATTCACTGTATAGTGCACTATATAGGGCGTCAGCCATTTTGTTTGTAGTGTCCAAATTCTCCACGGAATTTTCGTTCCCTATATAGTCCACTATTTATTACCCACAATTCACCTTGATTTGCAGGGAACAGTGCATGTACCCTACATTTTCTCTGTTCCCTAGGTAGTTCACTACATGGTGAACCCTATATAGGGAATAGGGAGTGAGGGAACGAGGGAGCGATCCCAAACACAGCTCACGTCTCTCCATCTCTATAGCCAGCCACCCGTCGCTGTGTGTTGTGCCTTGAGGGAGAAAAGCGGTGGCTTGCTTGGGGAAAAAGCGCCATCTGCTGTTGTGAATGTATAATTACATTTAAAAGTCTAGACTCCGAATATAAGACGACACCTTTTTTTCAGATGTTTTTCTAGGAAAAAAATATTGTCTTATATTCGGGACAATACAGGAATTTCTTTCTTTAATTTGTTCTTCTTCCTCAGGCCCTCCACCTCTCATGATGGACAGAGTGAGACAGAGAGGACAAGAGAAGACAGAGGTGAGGCTGTGTGTCTGTACTGAGGTGGAACACTGGACATGTTTAGAAGTACAAGCTACCAGTTTACCATTCTCTTCTCTCTCTGTGTGTTTGTGTGTGTATTTCTCTTCTCTAGAGGCAAAGTTTGTGGACACACATCGGTCTAAGCTCATTCAGAGGGTTGCTGAGGTGATGTCCATAGCAGATGAACTGCACCAGAAGGGTATGATCCCTGATGAGCTCTACTCTGACATCCAAGCAGCCCGGACCAGACAGAAGAAGATGAGGGAGCTGGACAACGCCTTAAAATCCGGGGGAGTCAAGGTCAAATCAGCCTTCTACAGGATCCTCCGGGAGAAAGAGCCTCATTTGGTCCAGGACCTTGGTAAGCTCTGTTGTTAGATTATGTTTATTTAATCTTGTCACAATCAAATATATTCTGTCACTTACATTTATCATCCCTGAGGTTCTGTAGGACAGTATCATCCTTTATCATCCCTGAGGTTCTGTAGGACAGTATCATCCTTTATCATCCCTGAGGTTCTGTAGGACAGTATCATCCTTTATCATCCCTGAGGTTCTGTAGGACAGTATCGTCCTGGTCTTGGACATCATGGGTCTTGTTTTTCCTTATCATTTCAGAAGGCGTAGCCACAGCCCCACAACGCAGTGTCACCAAACAAAGGTGAGATATGTAAAATCAGGATAAGCAGTTTTATCAGAGAGGTCCATTGTGTTTCATGGATCTATACTACACTACTGTATGAGGATGTTGTATTATGCTTTTTACTTGTTATGCCTTACTCTACGTTTTCAATTTCTATCATTTCTCTCCCTTGCCGGACCAAAAAAAGAGTTAAAGAGAAACTTCAAGACAGTTTGAAGAAAAAGTACAGAGTCATGTTTGAGGGCGCAACACAACAGAAAACTCTCCTCAACAGCGTCTACACAGAGCTCTACATCACTGATGGGGAGAGTGAAGAGGTTAATACAGAACATGAGATCAGGCGGATTGAATCACTCCAAAAATCATCAGCTACTTCTATCTACTGTAATGACATCTTCAAACCCCGTCCTGAACAAGAAGAATCCATCAGAACTCTGATGACGAAGGGCTTGGCTGGTATAGGAAAGACAGTCTCAGTGCAGAAGTTCATCCTAGACTGGGCAGAAGGGGAAGCCAATCAGGATGTAGATTTCATCTTTGTGCTTCCATTCCGAGAGCTGAATTTGATCCAGGATGAGCAGTACAATCTGCATGACCTTCTGTGTTACTTTCACCCTGAACTTTTAGAGATAGCAGACGCAAGCATGTTTGCATCCTCTAAAGTCCTGTTCATCTTTGATGGACTGGATGAAAGCAAACTTCCATTCAGTTTCAGAAACAAGATGTTGCATGATGTAACAGAGACATCATCAGTGGACATGTTGCTTACAAACCTCATCAAGGGACATCTGTTTCCCTCTGCTCTCCTCTGGATAACCACTCGACCTGCAGCAGCCGATAAGATTGAACGCCAGTGCATTGACCAGATGACAGAAGTACGAGGCTTCACGGACCAACAGAAGGAGAAGTACTTCAGGAAGCAGTTCAGTGAAGATGAGGAATTAGCCAACAAAATCATTGATCACATCAAGAAAAACAGAAGCCTCTACATCATGTGTTACATACCTATCATGTGTTACATCACTGCCAAGGTTCTAGCACCTATGCTGAGTAAAACCAAGAAAGGAGAGATCCCTACATCTCTGACTGAGATGTACATTCACTTCCTGATCACTCAAACAGGGGTGGCACTTGGAAAGTATGAAGAGAGAAAAGAGAAAGATCAGTCTAGACAGAAGATCCTGAAATCAAGAGACAGCGACATTCTGAAACTGGCCCAGCTGGCATTCCAACAGCTGCTGGAGGGAAATCTCATATTCTCAGAGGAAGACCTGAACAACTGTGGAATTGATTTCAATGAAGCAGCAGTGGAAAGTGGATTGTGCACAGAAATCCTAAAGAAAGAGGATGGGCTGTATGAGAAGAAAGTGTACAGCTTTGTGCACCTGAGCTTTCAGGAGTTCCTTGCTGCTGTCTATGTGTTCTACTGCTGTGTGACCAAGAACATCAGTTCAGTGGAGTCTCTCCTGGAGAATGTGTCGACAGAGCTGCCCCTGCATGAGGTGCTGAAGAGAGTCGTGGATACAGTTCTACAGAGTGAGAATGGACATCTGGACCTGTTCCTCCGCTTCCTGCTTGGCATCTCACTGCAGTCCAACCAGACTCTCCTACAAGGCCTTCTGCCACAGACAAAAAGAAGCTCAGAGACTGTTGAGGAGATGAAGAAATACCTTAGGAAGCCAGATGTAGAGAACCTCTCACCTGAGAGTCAAGTCAATCTCTTCCTCTGCTTGACTGAGATGAAAGACAGTTCAGTACATGAAGACATTCACAAGTTCCTCATGTCACCAGATCGAGATAAACGACTTGTCTCAGGGGATCACTGCTCAGCACTGGCCAACGCACTTCTGATGTCACAGGGTGTGCTGGATGAGATGGACCAGAGGAAATACAACATAGCCAAGACAGTGCATTACAGACTGATCCCAGCTGTGAGGAAATGCAGAAAGGCAATGTAAGTATTAATGTCAAACTCACACACGTCTCACTAGTATAAATGGCTCTGATTGTTTTAAAAGTAAAAAGAAAACATGCAACACCACACCACAATGGAGATGTCCCATTACAAGGAGAGTGGAAATGTGTTTCCTCTAGACAGTAGGAAGGGAGTAGGTGGGGTGACAGGAGACATACAGTAGGTCTGTGAAAGAGATAGAGATGGGATTTGAACCCTGGCCACTTCAGCTCATGAAGGACATGTTCTCTGTTTCTAGACTGACTGACATGAAGCTCAGCCTTGAGGACTGTGAATCACTGGCCACCACCTTCCAGACACCAGACTGTCCTCTGAGAGAGCTGCACCTGAAGAACATTAGCACCTATGTAAAGAAGATAATGAAGGCGTTGGATGGTGAGGATGATGACGATGACGATGACGATGACGATGATGACCTGAATGTTGTCTTCGCTGGCATGAGAGGTCCGCACTGTAACCTGGAGACACTGAGGTCAGTACCTTTACTGATTTTATGGATCTACTGACATAGCATAATCGTTTTGAAGGACATGTCAGAATAGTGAACATGCAGTACAAACCAGGGTTAGAGCAGTCAATAGTTCAGGAAAGTAGAGTGTGGAAGTGCAAATGAGGAGAACCAATTTTTATTTGTCACTAACAGCAAATAACAGACAAAAGTAAAAAGAAAACATGCAACTCAGCAGATTCAGTGTCTACACTCCCTCCACCACGTTACAAGCTGCTCTACAAACAAGCACCACACCACAATAGAGATGTGTCATTACAAGGACAGTGGACATGTGTTTCCTCTAGACAGTAGGAAGGGAGTAGGTGGGGTGACAGGAGACATACAGTAGGTCTGTCAAAGAGATAGAGATGGGATTTGAACCATGGCTGCCAAGAGACCTACAGTCATTAGTCCTAACCTCTACATCACACTCCTGCTCATGAAGGACATGTTCTCTGTTTCTACAGACTGACTAACGTGATGCTTAGCCACAAGGACTGTGCATCACTGGTCTCCACCGTCCAGACACCAGACTGTCCCCTGAGAGAGCTGCACCTGGAGAGGATTGCATGGTATGGTGATGATGACGATGATGACGATGATGATGATGGTGATAACCTGACGGTTCTCTTCTCTGCCCTGAGAGGTCCACACTGTAAACTGGAGACACTGAGGTCAGTACCCTTACAGGAGTCTTCACATGATGACAACCCTAAAATGGACACATGGTTGGACAGTCTGTTAGTCTCACATTGCGCGAGCAAACCAAGCAACATAGATTCGATTTCTCTGGATCTCGATCTGCCCTTGATCGCCGAGACTTGAGGAGATTTGTGTAAGAGTATGTTGCCGAAGACATGCTGCCTCTGTCAACAGTAGAATTGAGCGCTTTTAGAAAGCTTATCAGGAGACTTACTGGCCAAGTGCCGAGTGCCCTTTTACTCCACTGTTCAACTTTGAGAACCAGAAGAGTAAAAAAAAAAAAACAACGAAAAATGCACTTTCAGAATTAAAAACACATGCTTTAGGTATTTTAGTAGTATGTAATACTATCCCTCCAGAGCCCTAGGTATAGGTTAGGCTAGGTAGCTTCACTTGTGACTCAAGTGGTAGAGCGGGTCATCCAATGACCGCAGGGTCGGCGGTTCAAATCCCGGCTGCTCTTCCTGTCCACATGTCGAAGTGTCCTTGAGCAAGACACTGAACCCCAAATTGCTCCCAGTGAGCAGGTTAGCATCTTGCATGACAGCTGCCACCATTGGTGTGTGAATGAGAGGCCATTGTTAAGTGCTGTGGATAAAATCGCTGTATATGTGCAGTCCATTTACCATTCATCAGCCTTTGTAACAGGTTTCCTATCTAGCCAGTTTTTTTGTAGGGCTACATATTGATATAGGTCAGCAATTAGGTTCAACCATGGATGCCAATTATTACATGATTATTCAGTTTGTTTATTATCTACAGTAGATTTGAAAAAAAGTGTAAAAGATTGAAGTAAGCTAGCCTAGGCCTAGCTCGTAAAATATTGGTTCGCTGTATGTACTGAATACTTTTATTTTCATACTCACATATGTCCATGATTGTTTAAAATGTAATCTTGTAAAGAAGAATTACTCTCAAATGAACCTAACTCGTAATGTGTAATAGTTACATTTAGAAAGTAGCTTACCCAGCACTGGAACTCACACATCATGTCAGGAGAGCCTGACATATCTTACTTAAAAACAGATTGTTCTCTAATCCAGGCCTTATAAATAAAACGGGCAATCTTAAATACTTCAGCCTTAAATAACCACTTCAGCTTCTGGCCATTATCTGCCCAGAACAGCTCAGGGTCTTGCTTTTGCATTCATCAAACAAGGGAATCCTCCAAACATCATATAATGTATCATAAAACATGAAATGAAATTCGTTTTCAACATCTTTTAGATCACAGCCCACATACTGCATGAGCATATCCTGTTCTCTTCTGGCTTCGCTGTGAACTGACCTACTTCAATAGAAAGGGGAAGGATACCAGTTCTCATCTGAGCACCACTGATCTCTGGCTGATCTCTGGCTCCTACAGTAGTTAGGAAGGACGTAACATAGGGCTCAGGACTAAAACACTGCTTCATCTGAACACATGAACGACATGTTCTCTATCTGTTCTTCTATTTAGGCTGGAAAACTGTTTCCTGAGAGTGAACAGTTGTGAGGAGTTGGCTTCAGCCCTCAGCTCAAACTCCCACCTGACAGAGCTGGACCTCAGTCACAATGACCTGCAGGACTCAGGAGTGAAGCTGCTCTCTGAGGGACTGAAGAGTCCCAAATGTAGACTGAAGATACTGAGGTCAGTTATATTACAAACATACTTCCCCAATGAGAGAAAACTATGTTGACTAAGTGATAAACAAGAGATAAGCTGCGTACTTGACATCAGTCCTGTGTCTTCTGTCCTCTGGTGCGGCAGTCAGGGATAATAGTACAAAAAGCAAAAGTGGACTCGCACACAGAAACAAATAAAGACTGAGAGTCTTGTTAGAAAATTAGATCAATTTTATTGGGATAAACAACAAAAAAATGTCCACGCAGGGACCTTCGTCAGTGCAAAGTGAGAGGTCTTGGTGTCATTGTCCATATATACTCTGATTTCTCCACATCAAGGTAGAAAGCTTGATTGGGCGCACCTGGAGCCTTTCATGAAATCAATTAGGAGTA
The DNA here is from genome assembly GCF_949987555.1 of Borostomias antarcticus. Taxonomy (NCBI): domain Eukaryota; kingdom Metazoa; phylum Chordata; class Actinopteri; order Stomiiformes; family Stomiidae; genus Borostomias; species Borostomias antarcticus. Next base: position 4,705,833 of record NC_140264.1, on the reverse strand, counting down.
CCTGCAATCATTGTATACACACAAAACTCAAAAACATTACTATACACTTATCTACAAACGCAGCTAAATCTCAGATTAGTGCATACAGACCAACTCATAGAAAACAAGACATTTCCAATTCGTCATTGAGACCATTCGGTTGGACCGTTTTTAGACAATAAATATATTTCCCTCCCTGCGTGGACCGAAACGTTTGCATTTTTGTTGTTGTTGATACCAGTAAAATTGATCTGATTTTCTAACAAGACTTTCAGTCTTTATTTGTTTCTGTGTGCGAGTCCACTTTTGCTTTTTGGAATAATTCCACAAATAGATGTATTCATGATGAAAAGATAAACATTGACATTTGGCTGTATTTATTTGGCAAAGAATAGATTATTCAATTGCTCTTATGTCACTTACTCTCATTTTACACCATGCATCATACTGCTAAAAACATATGTAGTTCCAGCTCTCACCAGCAGAGAGCAGCAGAGTTGTAATATCCTGATGACCCCTCTCTCTATAGGCTGTCTTTCTGTCGAGTCACAGAGGAAGGCTGTGCTGCTCTGGCTTCAGCACTCAGGTCAAACCCCTCGCACCTGAGAGAACTGGACCTGAGCTACAATCACCCAGGAGACTTAGGAGTGAAGCTGCTCTCTGATCCACTGTTTAAACCGGAGAAACTCAAGTTAGTATTAATTACTAATGCATGTCTTAGCCAATTTTTGCAAAATTGTTTTTTTTTAAAGTCCAGTTACTGTTGCTGTTACTGTTTCCAGATTGTCTGTCTTTCTCATGTTGGTCTGAGAACAGTCAGGTCCTGATATTGAGTAGAGCTCCTGCTTCATCACTCTTTTAAGCAGTACTTCACACACAGACAGGTTATTTTTGAGTTATCACTATATGCCAGTTGTCTCTTGTCCAGACTGCACTTCATACACAGGCTGTGTGTGTGTGTGTGTGTATCACTCTTTCACTGTCTCTTCCTCTGCCTCTCCCACAGTGTGGACCATAATGAAGAGATCTGGGTGAAACCACAGCTGCTTAAGAAGTGTAAGTTGTTGTTTTGAAGAGTTGTTTTGGTCAGTGTACAAAACAATCACCAGAGGGAATCACATACATCCACTGACTTCTTCTTCTTCTTCTTCGTATGGGTCGGTTGTTCCTTCCTCTCCCCCCAGGCTCATGGCCGAGGGGCTATCCTTTTACCACTCTGAGACTGGGTGAAGGGGGTCACCTGGGCTATATATCTGGGCACACCTCCAGGAGCCATGTCACCATTTTGTCATCCACAACCGTCAGGCCACACATTCCATTGGGTGTCCGATATATCGGACCGTCCTGGATGACGAGGTTTGCGGTTTGTTCCTCGGTGCCACACTCACACGCCGCACAGGATGCCAAGCGTCCGACATCGGTCCAGAGACGATTAAGCCTCACCCATGCCGGTCTGGGTAAGTCCATCCCAGTAGGGGAAGGACTGGCAGTTGGGATGAAATCACAGAGTCTGGAGGTGTTTGCCTCCCACTCCGCACGCCAGGTGTAGTCCGCCCATCCTGCCTTGCTGATGTTAAGATCTCTGCATTGCTGCACGAGATCCTGTGCGGCAGGAACAAAAGGGTGTCTCGACTTAAAACGCTGAGGAGGCTCTTCCGTTGTAGTGAGCCTGTCGTAGAGCAGGTGGTTAGGCTCCACGGCCATGACAGGCAAGACCTGCTGTGGTTCCTGTGTGGCGGAGGCATGCGGGCTGGATACCTGCAAGGACGGGAAGGTTGTTCACAGGAGTGGGACACAGGCAGCCTGTCATGATGCGCAAGGCTTCGTTGATAGGCGGACTGTTGAGGCGGGTGTGAACGCTGCGACACCACACCGGTGCACGATATTCACTGGTCGGGTAGACCAGGGCTAGGGCTGCTGTACACAGTGTTTTTGCGCCGGTGCCCCAGCCTGATCGGACCAGTCAACTCATCAACAGCACACAAGCTGTTAACTTCTTGCGCAGTGACTCGAGGTGTCGGCAGATAGTGAGTGACTTGTCCAGTGTCACGCCAAGAGAGGTTGGTTCGGCGCAGCATGGCAGGAGTGTTCCATTGATGTGCACTCAGAGCTCATGTTTGGCTTCCTTGTTGTTAAAGTGGAAGGCTGCCGACACCATCTTTGCCTCGCTGAGCTTCAATCTCCATTTCCGGAGGTATGCCGCTAGTTTCCAGTGGAGTTCACCAGCGCAAGGTCGTCTGCGTAGGCATACTTCCTGGAGACTGTTCGGCAGGTCGGAGGTGTAGATGTTATAAAGGGAGGGGGGCCAGGACAGATCCCTGGGGGACGCCGTTCTTAAGGCGTTGCAACCTGCTTCGCTGTCCACTACTGGTGGTGAGGGTAAAGCTGCGGTTTCGGACAAGCCCCATGATCATGCTGACCATGTGCCTGTCCGCGGTGCCATGCGGTGTTGTAGGTAGCTGTCAGGTCTATAAAGACAGCTACAGCCTTCTTTTTGGCAGAAAAGCTGTCCTCGATGTCTTGAGTCATCAAAGTGACTTCATATACGGTCAATCTCCCACATCGGAACCTGGCCTGCTCATGTGGGAGCAGCAGGTCGATGATTGGTTCGATGCAGACGTACATGAGACGCTCGAGGATCTTGAAGGTGATACATAACAGAGAGATGGGGCGATGGCTCTTGGGGTCCCCTTCAGGCTTGTTCAGCTTAGGGATCGTGACAACTAGCGCTCTTCTCCAGATTTTGGGGATCTTGAGTTGGCACAAGCAGGAAGAGAGGAACGCTCTTAACCAGGACTTCAAGGCTGGCGCGGCATGTATAAGCTCAAAGCAGATAGAATCAGGCCCCGGAGCTTTCCCTGGCTTTACATGCGGCAGCAAACCCCTCCAGTGTGAATTCACCGCAGATGTTAGCGCCGCTAGGAGTTATGGACTTCCAGAGGTCAGACATTTCTTTTGCCACCAGACGTGACGATTTGCGGTCTTTTCCCTCGTATGTCCCACTTTTCACAAATTGTCATGCAATTTTGTTTGCAGAGATGGGACAGTGATGGGGGGGGAGTGTCTAGACCGACCAGTGAGGTTGTTAAGGATGCTCCATGCCTTGCGGCTGGAGTGTGAGAAGTCGATGGAGTTAATGGCCTCCTCCAGCAGGGCTGAAGCAAGCCTGTCTGGCTCATCTCCTGGGTGGGCCGGAGGAAGGCACAGTAGAGACTCTCGCACTCCGCATCCCAGCACGGTTTGTAGCTGTAGCGACGTTCGTGTGGGATGGATTTTTTGGCCGCTTTCACCAGTATACTGCAGAGTTCCTGGTACGCCTTGTCCATGTCATTGTTGTTAGGTGGTGGAAGGCACCTGGTTGATCTGTTTACTTGACATGTGGATAACACTTGACCTCAATCGTTTGTTGATTTAAACTTTAACCTTGTTTTTCCTGGATCAATTCATATTCAAACTCCCGAAATAGCTAGGAACACACACACACACACACACACACTTTAAAACAGGTTGTAATCCAGCCTTTCTCCTCTCATCTGTAGATGCCTGTGATCTCAGTCTGGACCCAAACACAGCACACAGAGAGCTCTCTCTGTCTGAGGACAACAGGAGGGTGGAGGCGGTTGACAAGGATCAGCTGTGTCCTGATCACCCAGAGAGATTTGATCAAGTTGAACAGGTTCTGTGTAGAGAGTGTCTGACTGGACGCCATTACTGGGAGGTGGATATGGAGGGGGATATTGAGATAGGAGTGGCATATAAGAGCATCAGCAGGAAGGGAGACAGCCGTGCCTGTGGACTTGGAGCCAATGAAAAATCCTGGGGACTTCTCGGGGAGGGTCAGACATTCTCTGTCCAGCACAATCAAGAACAGACTGATTTACCTGACGTTTTACCTGTATCCAGCAGAGTAGGAGTTTTCCTGGACTGGCCAGCTGGCGTACTCTCCTTCTACAGCATCTCCTCTGACACAATGACCCACCTGTACACATTCCGCACCACATTCACTGAGCCCCTCTACCCAGTGTTTTGGGTTGATGAGATTAACACCTCAGTGACCCTGTGCCAGGTAGAATCAGAAACAGATTCTGACTCTGATTCGAGTCATGAGTAGCCTCCTGGAGGAACGCCTAGGTCTCCATGGAAACACAGTTCTGTTCCAACACACCTGTGTGATATGATGGGGTGTGGGTAACCATGACTACAGATACAGAGGTTGTCCCAGGTCAATGTTGACATTGATGACCCCACTGTGGTCATGAGGAGATGAAGGGTTCTGTCCCTTTGACTGGACGTCCTTGTTCTGTTAGAGTGCTGCGCTGTAAAAGGACTTTCACTGTGAATAGCAGAGACTTGACTTGTTAAATCTATGATTGAGGTCGATATAATGTGTGATGTCTGTTAATATGATATAATGTATGATATCTGAGAATATGTATGAGTTTGTTCAATGTTTGTGTTGCATCATGAATTAAACATTAAACACTCCTGTTTTATAATGACACAACCTTTTGATTTCATGACTTGTTCAAGATGAATAATTGTGATATTGTTTATGGAAACCTTGATCCTGCAGTAATGGTTTTAGTTTACACCAATAACTATTGTTTGTGTTTGCACACTATATGTGATAATAAAATGTTAAATCTTCATATTGTCCTGAATTCATATTTCAACTCACAGTGATGGGATTATGAGTTGTTACTATTTATTACATCTATCTATATATCTATCTATCCACCTCTATCTATCTATATCTATCTATCTATCTATCTATCTATCTATCTATCTATCTATCTATCTATCTATTCTACTTAGTACTTTTCAAACACTTTCAAGTTGATCAATGTAATTGATCTAGGCTGGATGTTGCTAATATCAAAAGCTATTAAAGGAATATTACGGCAGCTGTAGATAATCTTGCTGGTCAGCTTGTAAAGAAATAAGTATGTTTTACTCTTTATTGTCATTGCTCATATGAAAACAATTGGGCCTCATTCACCAATATCTTCTTAAGTTCTGTTCTTAAATTTCTTCCTAAGAACGTTTCTAAGGAAAGCTCCCGTCTGATTCACGACGTGTTCGTAAACCGCTGGAAGAGTTCGCACCTCATCATCATCATCATCATCATCAGTTCGCACCTGCCTTCTCTTAATGGCGATGCTCATGGTTTCTCAAGTTCAAAGCTCTTGGCGTGGTTCGACGTCTGTGAATGTCTCTTGCAAGGCCTGTTCAGAATCCAGTCAATTCTTGTCACGTGAAGGAATTCCTCTCCCTCTCTTTTCCTTCTCCCTCTCTCCTCTCCCTCCCACCCTCCCTCTCTCTCTATCTCTCTTTCTCTCTCTCAACTCGTCACTCTCATTCACTGATGCAGTTAAAAGGAAGTAGGAAGGGGAGGGGCTGTAACCATGAACTGAAGCAGAGAGAGAGAGCTGTGTTCGGAATCGCTCCCTATTCACTATATAGTGCACTATATAGGGCGTCAGCCATTTTGTTTGTAGTGTCCGAATTCTCCACGGAATTTTCGTTCCCTATATAGTCCACTATTTATTACCCACAATTCACCTTGATTTGCAGGGAACAGTGCATGTACCCTACATTTTCTCCATTCCCTAGGTAGTTCACTACATGGTGAACCCTATCTAGGGAATAGGGAACGAGGGAGCGATTCCGAACACAGCTAAACCCTATTATAGCGCCGTCAGGCTCCGCCCATCAGACACCCAAAAATGAATGTATTTTATATTTTTATACTGTATTTCATGTTTTTACTTGGTTTAATCCTATTTTTCTTCAATGTTCTTCATGTACCGCACCTTGTAACCCTGGTTTTGAATGGCGCTTTATAAACAAAGTAACTTACTGTTATCTGTAAGACTCTACCCCTGTTTCCTGGTTCCTTCTAGCCAGGCAACCCCATATTACGCAATGTTTTCAATAGTTAATGTAATCGATGACATTGTTGCCTGATCTCACTGACATTTCCTTGTCAAGCAGCACGAAATGGCGTTTGTGTTTGGTTGTGTACCTGAAACACATGATAGTGCTGCTCAATGCTCGCTGCCCGCGTGCCTCTATGCATTCGGGCCATAGGAAGTATGTGGTGCTTGCCAAGAATATTTCAGTAACTTCAGGAGTCGAAGTTGGTTTCAAGTTGTATATTCGAAAGATATTCAGACACCCAGTCTTTTCGTCTTGTCTTCCCGATTTCAACCGGTCTCTCTCTCTCTCTCTCTCTCTCTCTCTCTCTCTCTCTCTCTCTCTCTCTCGAGAGAGAGAGAGAGAGAGAGAGAGAGAGAGAGAGAGAGAGAGAGACGCTCTTTCTTTTAGAGCCGCAATGTAACGTTGTCCTCACAACATGCAGCTTAGTCAATGCAAATGATATAGGGACCATTAACAAATTTGAATGGGAACAAAAATGTATTTTTTTCTTTTTCTTTTCTTTTTACAATACATAAAGTAGAGCATTGTCACATGCTGCAACATACTATGAAGGATCATGCGTACATATTGAGTCTAAATATCAAATATGTGAACCGGTACTAGTCAATACAAGAGGTCGACATCTGTGATCATGTTAAAAATTTGATAAATGAGACAATGTGTATTTTTCCTAAACCTTTATTACAACCATGGAAATCACCACACACCAACACATTGCATTTACACAATGTTTCAGAGTTTTCTAATACAGGTTATATAAGATATTATGATCTAGTTATGATGTTACAACATAGTACTGTACACACCAGTGCGTACGGTATCATGGTGTATGTATCGACGGATACATCATCAGAGGTTGAAGAGAAGGGCTCATATCACTTTGAATGTTAGTTCTTCTCCACTGAGAGAGAGAGAGAGAGAGAGCGGTAGAGAGACTTGGTTACAACTAAAACACTTTGATTGACATGTATCTCATTGTATTCTGAGGTGGGACTGAGGTTCATACTCACAGGTGATTGGTCCGATGGTGACGTGCTTGTGATGGTGGTGGGGTGGGGCAGAGCGGCCAAACCTTCGTCCACCACACGTCTGCGGAGAGAGACCAGTGAGAGACCAGTGAGAGACCAGCGAACTCAGCGAGTCCAGAGAGAGACCGCAGAGTCAGAGGAAGACCATAGTGAGAGAGAGAATCAGACAGTCAGAGAGACCACAGAGAGAGAGAGAGAGAGAATCGGGGGGAGAGACTTAGGGAGACTCCAAGAGAGAGCGAGTCAGAGAGAGACCAAGGGGTAGGAGAGGGTTTTGAGGTCTCACGGGTTTGCAGCTGGTCGTCCTGGTGTCACACAGGCTGACGCTGCAGTGCAAGTAGATCTGGTGATCCCCCCCTGGGAAGGTGACCAGCAGGGTGGAGAACCGACCCTGGTGGGACTGGGCGGTCTCCAGCACGGCCACGAGAATGAAGTCAGCAGTACACCTGGGAGATAGGTAAGGGGGGGGGGTGTAGTTAGACACACCCACACATACAAATACACACACCTAACACATAAGACACACGTACTTCCTTGTGATGAGGGGGTCGCTAATAGGGTCGTTGAAGTCAGGCGTGTGGGTCTGGAAGCAGTCCTCCAGGACGACCACGATTTCCTTCTCTTTCACGTCCTCCACGGCCACGCCCACGTACATGATGAGGCCGAGGGGCAGGTGGAGTGGGCCGGGTGGGAAGACCTCTTCGAATGTGCTGCCCTTGTACAGGGACATGACAAGCCTGGGTTCGGGACCGACTCCTGACGCTATGCCTGGAGCAGCTGGAGGTGCTACTGCCCTGCGGTGCTTATGGGCCCTGAGGAGAGACAACGAGAGGGAGAGAGTGAGAGAGAGACAAACAGAGAGAGAGAGAGGGAGAGAGAGACAAACAAACAGAGAGAGAGAGGAGTATCCCTATATCTATAAAGTAACTACTGTTAATAGAGCTGTATTGATCATGCAGTTAAAAATAAAAAATTTTGTGTCACGATTCAAATCGGTGCAGATGAAAGGGCACCACGATGCCCTTTTTTGAACAGCAGAGGGCGCCACCTACTTTTGACATCACTTCGTGACGCGTCTACGTCACTTATATCTGACAGAACTAGAAACATGACAGCGGTAAACGTGGATGTATCGAGTGAGTTCGAAATCGAGGAGGCACCCGCAAGTTTCAAGTCAGATATGTGGACGCATGTTGGCTTCCCTGTTTTCAAAAATGAAAAAATCTTGAGAAAATCGCATCGTCAACCCTGCATCGTGAATCGCATCGTGAGTTGAGTGGTTGCACCGAGACGTCATTATCTGTATCTGTTCAATCAACATAATTGTCTGTATTTGTATTTGTATTCAGATAGAAACCAGAAGTGGGCGTGGTTTATACCAGAAGTTGCATTAAATCGTGTTTGCTAATAACTTAATATCAATTGACAAAGCAATGTTTGAGCATTCAAATTGATTTAATATTGGCATATAATTAGTTCTGAAATATATTTCCACGTTCGAGTCCACACACTAAAAGTTTGCTGATTCTAAATTTAAGTTCTCAATGGAGTGTCTCTGGGTATGAAATGCGCTATACAAATAAAGCTTTGATTGATTGATTGATGTTTTTTCCCCTCTGATTAATGAGTAACTTCGGATAGAAAAAAAATCTGTTTCCAAGGCATTATATGTGCCTTTCAGAATAACGTATCTGTATTCGTGCACACTCTTGGTATGTAGGCTTGTTTGTGGGTGGGTGTGTGTCCACCTGTTCCATGTATGTTCTGCAGTAAGTGTGTGTGTGTGTGTCTGTCTGTCCACATACGGGGGTGCACTGATGGCCATGGGAGAGGCAACAGCTACATCCAGGCTGGCCTCTGTCCCCAGAGGATAGAAGCAGGAGAATGGGAGGTCAAGTGGCAGAACCTGGGTCTTCTTTGACCCCAGGGGATCCATGAACAGACGGTTGGAGAAGATGGCATGGGTGCTGTTGCTCTACGGAAGACAAGAGGGGGGTGGGGGTGGGGGGGTTAAACTGACTTAACATGTCCTCGTATTTGTTCATGTACTATTACTCCTATATAATTGTCTAGCCAGCCCCTGATGGATGACAGACACGTAGCTAGTTGGGTACTGTAACTAGGTAACTAGCTAGGTAAGGCAAGTAAGTAAGTAAGTAAGTAAGTAGGTAGTTGCTTAGGTAGGTTGCTTGGTACCTTAGAAGTTGCTGTATGTACAGGTAGCTAAGCAGGTACTATAAGTACTGTAGGCAGGTGACAAAGTATTCAAGCAGGTACTTTAGGCAAGCAGTTAGCTAGGTAGGTGGGTAGCTTGGTAGGTGTGTAGGGTATTTAGCAGGGCAACTAGGTACAGTAAGTAGATACAGTATAATATATTATTATAGAAGTGGGCATATTATAACAGCAAATATCCAGAGGTTGTTCAGTTTTTATATCAGTGATGGATAAGAAGTGGGTATATTGTGTGTCTTTGGATAAAGAAGCGTGTATATTCCCTATACCTGCCTAAACCCTCAACTACACTACTGGTAGATAGATACCTTACTACTGTAGGTTGAAAGTAAGGTAGTTAGTTAGCTAGGTAGATTGCTTGGTGGGCACGATAGATAGATAGATAGATAGATAGATAGATAGATAGATAGATAGATAGATAGATAGATAGATAGATAGATAGATAGATAAGGTAGGTATGTAGTTAGCTACCTAGCTAGGAATGTAGCATGGTAGCTAAATAGGTAAGTTGCTAGGGTAACATCCTCTCACCTTCACAGTGTTTCCACAGGCGCCATCAGTGCGCGGCATCCGGAACCACTTTCTACCGTTAACAATCGCACCCTTGAAGCAGCGGGTGTCGACCATGCGAGCAGTGTTGAGGTCCAGTCCAGCCTTCAGCACTTCCTCCAACTTGAGACCGATATCCATGAACTTGGGCCCACACACCATCTTTGGAATAGTTATGCTGAAACCGTAGGCTGGAAGACAGGAAGTTATTTCACCACACATGTACAAAAGGGCAGCACAATAAGGCACAAAGGGCACAATATACAGTATACCGTAGGCCTATGCAAAAATGTGACACAGAATAGGGTATAATATTGTATTGGTTATGTGTATGGGGGTCTTTAAGCTGGTTGATTTTTTAGTGAGTTTAGTATTCCAAGATACTACGGGATGGCAGAGCTGTGTTGAATAATGGGACTCTTTACATGGTGTAGGGCCTATGTTTGTCATTCTGTTGAGCGATGCAAACGATAGGCCTAAAAGCTGGACTGGCAACTGTGAATGAATTTCAAGTCTCAACAAAGTGTTCTGTTTTCCCCCTTGACTGTTGTTCTAAACTTTGTAGTTCGTTCTCATAGATCAGTCTGTTAGAACTACAAATTCTTCCCTGTGTGACATCACTTCCCTGTCCTCTTCATCCTGAAACTATGTCACTTCCTTTTTCACTGTATAACCTAGACCTGTCCTCAAGTGAACTCACTCTGCCTGGATATCACATCCTGTGCGACTCTGCAGAATCGTAACAGAATAAAACTATTGCCTTTGTTTGAAACCAGCATGAATCGACCACTCGCGTGCTCTTATTTTTAAACCAAGTATTAAAATTACAACCATACAACTCATTTATACTGTTTGACAGATTGCAATACCTGCGTGGGGGTCCTGTGATTCTTCGCCAGTAAATTTGGTGTTTGGGACCCGGAAACTATCAAGTTGTTCGACAATGATGATCTCTTCATGTACATGTTCTGGGGTCATGAAGATGGAGATGTCCTGAATGTCTCTCTGCTCACATCTATACTCAATCTTATCGTCACTCACACAGTCTAGACCATCTCCACAGGTTGCACAAACCTTAGTCTTGACATCTGGAAGAGAAGAGCAGCGAGGGGTGGGTGTTATTGTGGTGTTCAGGGTGATGTGCAAACTGAAAGCTACATTCCCCCACAGATTTATTCCAACTCAGCTCTGGTAATCTCTAGACGGGTTTAAGGTTTTGTCCCGGACACTCTCCCCTCATATTCTAATATAAACACTAATGATCACAAAGATCAATACCTGCACAATAAGCCACTCTGCAATCTTGAGGGTTGACAAGCTTGTAGACAACGTAGTTTCCAGGACAGGCTTTGACGTGGATTGGATTCAGATGGAATTTGCAGCATCCGTTTTCCCAGGTTGCACAGATAGTGTGTTTCTGCACACCATCACCGACCCTTGGATGAGGCTGAACCAAGAATGAAGGAGCGTGGGTTCCGCAGCTCTTAATGGGCTGACACCTCTCTGGCATCTGAACACTGACGTCCCCAAGGAACATGCGGTACCACCCCATCCAGTCGACCTCGTCATCACAGTGTGGGTCACTAAGATCTTCCATGTGGTCGTTGGCACGCCAGGTATCATTCAGCACTGAGTAGTGCAGACAGGGGTCAGCACAGCGAGGAACACCACCGACACTGATGCAGTCCTGGTCGGGTGGGCAGACATGCCCATCACACCGGAACAGCACTTTCAAGGCGGGGACGTCGAAAGGGTTAATTGCGGATCCGTCATCCGCAGCTTCTGGAACAATCATGTCTGCTCTCTTCTCACATCTATAGGTGATCTTATCGTCGCTCACGCATGCCTCATTCTCTGCGCAGCTTTCACAAACCTTAGTATTGACATCTGGAAGAAAAGAGCAATGAGGGTAGGATATTGTGGCGTTCAAGGTGAGTTCAGTCAGGAGATCAGCACTATGATATGCTGACTGAAAGATACACTCCGACACAGATTTATCCCAGCCCAATTCTGGCAAACTCTAGACTAGGATTAGGTTGTGTTCCAGAATTTTTCCCGTCATGTCCTAGAATAAACAATAACGATCACAATAATTCAATACCTGCACAATAAGCCACTCTGCAATCTTGTGGGTTGACCAACTTGTAGACGACATAGTTTCCAGGACAGGCTTTGACGTGGATTGGATTCAAATTGAATTTGCAGCATCCGTTTTCCCAGGTTGCACAGATAGTGTGTTTCTGCACACCATCGCCAACCTGTGGATGAGGCTGAACCAAGAAAGATGGAGCGTGGGTTCCGCACATCTTAATGGGCTGACACCTCTCTGGCATCCGATAACTGATGTCCCCAAGGTACATGCGGTACCACCCCATCCAGTCGACCTCGTCATCACAGTGAGGGTCACTAAGATCTTCCAAGTGGTTGTTGGCACGCCAGGAATCATTCAGCACTGAGTAATGCTGACAAGGGTCAGCACAGCGAGGAGTACCAGTAACACTGATGCAGTCCTGGCTTGGTGGGCAGACTCTCCCATCACACCGGAACAGCACTTTAGTGGCGGGGACATCGAAAGGGTTAAGAGGAGTTCCGTCATCAGCGGGTTCTGGGACACTGTTGCCTGCTCTCTTCTCACATCTAAAGGTGATCTTATTGTCACTCACACAGTCTTCATTCTCTCCACAGGTTGCACAAACCTTAGTGTTGACATCTGGAAGAAAAGAGCAGCATGGGGACCGTATTAGGGTTAGTTCAGTCAGAACATCAGTTATGTGATGTGGTGACTGAAAGCTACATTCCCAGACATTCTAGAATAAACAATAATGAACACCAGAGTGCAATACCTGCACAATAACCCACTCTGCAATCTTGTGGGTTGACCAACTTGTAGATGACATAGTTTCCAGCACAGGCTTTGACATGGATTGGATTCAAATGGAATTTGCAGCATCCGTTTTCCCAGGTTGCACAGATAGTGTGTTTCTGCACACCATCACCAACCTTTGGATGAGGCTGAACCAAGAAAGAAGGAGCGTGGGTTCCGCACATCTTAATGGGCTGACATCTCTCTGGCATCCGATAACTGATGTCCCCAAGGTACATGCGATACCACCCCATCCAGTCGACCTCGTCATCACAGTGTGGGTCACTAAGATCCTCAAAGTGGTTGTTGGCGCGCCAGGTATCATTCAGAACTGAGTAGTGCTGACATGGGTCAGCACAGCGAGGAGTACCATCGACACTGATACAGTCCTGGCCTGGTGGGCAGACTTGTCCATTGCAACGGAACAGCTCTTTAATGGCAGGGACGGCGAAAGGGTTAAGAGGAGTTCCGTCATCAGCGGGTTCTGGGACACTTTTGCCGACTCTCTCCTCACATCTATATGTGATCTTATCGTCACTCACACAGGCTTCGTTCTCTCCACAGGTTGCACAAACCTTAGTGTTGACATCTGGAAGAGAAGAGCAACAAGGGGAGAGTATTATTGTGGTGTCCGGCTACATTCTGAGCTACATTTTTATCCTTGCCCAGGTCTGGTAAGCTCTAGACTAGGATTAGGTTCTGTTTCGGAAACCGTCCTATTATTTCCTAGGAAAAACAATGCGATCACAGTTATTCAATACCTGCACAATAAGCCACTCTGCAATCTTGAGGGTTGACAAACTTGTAGACAACGTAGTTCCCAGCACAGGCTTTGACGTGGATTGGATTCAAATTGAATTTGCAGCAGCCGTTTTCCCAGGTTGCACAGATAGTGTGTTGCTGCACACCATCGCCAACCTTTGGATGAGGTTGGACCAAGAAGGAAGGAGCGTGGGTTCCGCACATTTTTATGGGCTGACACCTCTCTGGCATCCGAACACTGACGTCACCAAGGTACATGCGATACCATCCCCGCCAGTTGACCTCGTCGTCACAGTGAGGGTCACTAAGATCCTCAAGGTGGTCGTTGGCACGCCAGGTATCATTCAGCACTGAGTAGTGCTTACAGGGGTCAGCACAGCGAGGAGTACCACCGACAGTGATGCAGTCCTGGCCTACTGGGCAGATAAGCCCATCACACCGGAACAGCACTTTAATGGCGGGGACATCGAAAGGGTTCATCGGGTCGCTGTCTTGGGACCAGCAGCCATTGAAAAACAGGACCAGGAGCAGACCCACTGATATCATCTTTGTGTTCTGCATCCTTCAGATCAGAAACATGAACAATATTTCAATGGGATGTATGCAGAAGTACACAAACATTTTTCAGTGAAGATGGCTCTTCATCCGACTGTTAACGTGAGCACAAATTCAATTATATAAATTCATGAAACAGTCTTTAAAAAATCTTTAACTGCTGTCTGTAATGTAGCCACAGATGATGTTAACTCATCCGTCATTTAAGTCATTTCTGAGCGCAGCAATTAGTGAACTTCCCTGGCTGAGTGGTGAGCACTGGTTGTCACAATTCTCCTCCCCCATTGGCGAGTGGTTTTGCAAGATTGGTTGCTAAAGCAAGGTTTGGGATCCGCCGAAGCATGCCTTCAAAGTCCTTTTAGGCAGAGACTTGGAATTTCTTTCTTATCACCCATTATCAGGTAGTTAAAGGAGAATGCTCGTTTTTGACAACCTGGACCTTATTTACGGCATATTATAAGACGTTTCACTCACCGAGATAACTTTGGTGTAATTCGGAGGCCTGTAGAATAAATTTAAAATCCAGCGCGAGCCAAGTATATCCATGTAATGGTGGCGGACGGGGCACTGAGAATGCAGCTTCTAAAAAATCTATTTTCTGAAAATATTGCCAGATAGAAATGTTCAAAAAGAACGCTAAGAAGACTACATTCCCAGGGACATGTTATCTTTTAGCTAAAAGCCTCCATGCTGATATGTGACTCTCAGGCGAGAAACATCAGGATGACCCAGGTGGGGTGGGCAATTTATGATCACGCAACTAGGGGGACGAGAAATGTACTTAAGAAGATAGGACTGTATTATCTGTTGTGTCTCCTTTGTGATAGCTGGTTGCATGCATCGAGAGCTGAACTGTAACCTTCCTTTTGCATGATTTGCAATAAACATCTATTTTTATAAAGGAACCATGTTGGACTGTCATTCATCAAGAGTCTTCAGTGTGTGATTGGTTGTAGCAGAGTTCATTTTTATTGTTGGTAGAAACACAACGCAGAGTCAACTGAACAGTTTTATCAGATTCCAAAAGCCAACAGTTGGCTCCAAATTGTCTCATTTCACTCAATGGCCTTTGTGCCCTAGCATGTGACTTGTGTGTCCTAAAAAAAAATTGTGACATCAAAGGCCCAATGACTTTGCCCCTAAAATGACTAAATTCCAGACTTGATTGACATTCTATAAATTTCCCTTATTTACCTATCTATATAAAAACATGTGGGCCAAGATGTGCTTTCACTGATAGCTCGGACTCCTTTTTGACATGCTTCTCATCGCTCTGCACCAGCAAATCCCAGCCCTTCACCTCAACATACAGTATTTGCTGCCATTACCATAAAATGTATGAAATTATTTATCAATACATACTTTTCTTTTTGGCTGGCATAACATAACCTAAGATAGTACAGCAGCTAATATTTTCAAAACCTTCTGTCCTGCAAATCATGTCAATGTCAACTGAGAATAAGAAGTTTAGTTTATAAAAATGCCTCTGTAATTGTTGTTACGGTGGTAACTTCAGTCATACAACATGTTGGTACCTGGCATAAACTCTTTTAATAAAAGCATAGCATAAAAGCGAAACTATGACACCATACTAAAGATAATCAATAATTCAACAAGTCAGTGTTAAAAATACAGATAGCTACTTAAATAAAAAGAGAATTTCAGACAAACGTTAGTACTTACGTGTACCTCTGTTGCCCTCCCATCCACAGAGAAAGAAGAGTGCCGAGTGATGACAAAGATGTGCTTATATACTGTCTTTGTGTTATGCAACAACTGCATGGTGTCAGCCTGCATGGGTGTGTCTTTGATTGTCTTTGATTGACACACACCTGCTTGTATACAGGGCCGGCTCTAGGTGATTAAGGAGTGGGGTGGGAGGAGGAGTGTGCAGGAGTCTGGTTAGCTCCCCCACCCCACGGTTAGAGGTACCCATTAGTTCCCATGTCGTTTCGGTCCAGGGAGAGAAGGTACCCATTCCGCATTCCTCAGTGTCTACCTGAGCTCCTGTACCTGAGGTGAGTAACAGGAAGTCATGCCACTAAACAGGCATCTGTATCCACACTTGTTCCATTTCTGAGAAGAGCCATATCATCCATGACAAAATGACAAATCAATAACAAACAATACAATGGCCACCATAGAGAATGTTGTGTGCTGTGTGCTTCAGCATTAACCTGAGCTCCTTTTCCTGTATCTTTCACAGTTGTGTGACGACAAAGATGCTATAGAGATGTTATGTTTCGTGTCAGGTCAGATCAAATTAAATGAATTGGGAAGTCCCGTAATCCCAGAGCCAATAAAAATATGATAGCGGAGGATGTACAATATTTTTAGGATGAATTTGGAACAAGAGGACGAGAGTTGAAAAAAAAAACTGCCGTTACAATAAACAGCGATTAAAATGAAACTCTTTTTGTGTAGCACTTAAACCTCCTTGACTACACACACACTCCCCAATCAAAACAATCCGCTAGTTGTGTAGCTACGTTCTACCACTTCTATTACTAAACATAGGCTACACCCACCAAAGCAGCTAGACCCGCAAACTGTTACACTTTTAAACTGTTATAGGCTAGCCTACATGACTGCTCTCACTTCATTTCATCTCACTCGTTCTCCCGGCTTCAACACGGAAAAAAAACGCTAACGTTACATACAAGCGGCTCGCTGTCTGTCGCACGCGTGCTACAGGGCAAATAAATTAATCGCAGACATTTTTTTTCATAGCTCGTGCGACAAATAAAATAAAATTGTGGAAAACTTGAAAATCTTTCCTCTGTGTAATATGGTTGCATGTGTTTTAAATGTTTTACCGTAGGCTGTATCGCTCTAATCAGAATGGATTCCTTTTACAATAAGAATGACGTGGAATTATACAGTATAGGCCTAGCACCTTTCACAAGTTTAATGAAATTTTAAAATTTTAAAATTTAAGTTGCTTAAATTTTGGTATAGATTTTGGTGTGCTGGAACTACTGCCTCTTGTGGTGCCAACAGAGTAATGCAGGCCAACATTGTCTGCAGTAACGGAGGGAGGAAGGGAGGGAGGGAGGGAGGGAGTGATAACCGGATGAACACTATACTAGGTGTGCTGGCTTACAGCCACGCAAAAAAAAGCATCAATACGTTAATACACTCCCCAAGGAAGTTCTTTATGATTGAAGCTTGTATTGTATGTATGTCCGTTTTGTATTAATGTATATGTGTACATATGTGTCTGTGCATATGTGTTGCATGTATACATGTATATAGGCCCTATATGTTGTGTACGCTTGTTTGTATACGTTGATTGTTATGTCTGATCTACACTCCCCTTTCCCCTCCCTAATCCTGCCTTTGTTGTTGTGGTTGTTTTGTTTTGTCTTGTCTTTGTGTTGCGTGTAAAATGTTGTCTGACTGTAATTCATGTTGTAATTGTATGTGGTTAATGTTATGTCTTAAAAAAAAAAAATAAAAAAAAAAAATGGAGGGCGAGCTCTCCCAGATGCTCGTGCCTGACCCTCCCTGCAGGTGGATCACAGACTTCCTGTCTGACAGGTGAGCAGCACTAGACAATGGGCAAGCATGTCTCTGACTCCAGGACCATCAGCACAGGCTCCCCCCCGAGGCTGTGTTATTTCCCCTCGAACCTCTGCTCTTCTCCCTGTACACGAACAGCTGCACCTACAGCCACCAGTCGGTCAAGCCCCCCCCGCCCCACGGATAATGGTACCTCCCATCAGTTCCCATGTCTTTTCGGTCCAGGGAGAGAAGGTACCCATATCGCGTTCCTCAGTGTCTACCTTGGCTCCTGTACCTGACGTGTGTAACAGGAAGTGATGCCACTTAACAGGCGTCCACGTCCGCACTTGATCCATTTCTGAGAAGAGGTCATTAATTAAATGGAAGATTAAATATCCATGTCAAAATGACAAATCAATAACAAACAATACAATGAACACCATAGAGAGAATTTACCCATGCTGCGTGCTTCAGCGTTAACCTGAGCTCCTTTTCCTGGGTATCTTTCACAATTGTGTGATGACAAAGACAGGTTTATATTGCCAAAACAATCTGAATCTATCTATTTAAAAAGTAGTCATTTAATTAAATTATAATAATTGAATAATTGCAATTATGTAATTTAAATGCAAATTTTTAAGCATTTCATTTCATTTTAAATCTATTTGTTGTACTGCATGTATTCCCCCTCTCTCTCTCCCACTTTGCTGTTCATACTCTCCTATAAGAAGCAGAGATGCCCTCCAAAAAATATCTTATATAAAATAAAAATGCGTCAAAGTTGGCAGCCTGATTGTGATCACTTAATTTTTCTTGGCTTCTTAACCCTTTTAACCCTGAAAATAAAGTGAAAACATTTCGAATATGAATTGGATTTTCCCTATAATACTAGAAAGCGCAGTTTCTCAGCTTTCAGCAAGCGTTGGAGTGAGGAATTTTTTAGATTTGTTAGATTTTTTTTTTTTTTCTATTATCAAATATTTGTTAGATATTTTTAAAATGTTGCCGGTGACGTGGTCGTATTGAAAGGGTTAAAGAAGATTTCTAAGGCGCTGTCATAGGAGCCCTAGAGGTGGGTCATTGATGCTGAGTGAGATGGCTGCATGTTGCTAGATGAGTGCATGTCGCTAGATGGTCTGGGCTAGAGTTAGAGTATTCCAGGTGTGGTATCAGTTTGCTAGTGAGGCATTTTGGTAGCATGCTACCTCCTGCTTCGTGCGACCTCAGGAAGTAATACACGTTTATCCTGATGCTCAACTTTGAGGCCCTGAACACCAGTTGAGGAGGGAACCAAATGTATTCTTCTCTCTCCTCAATCTGAAGTTGTGTGGTTGGTACCCCCCACTAGCTACATATAATCACTCTACATTTGAACTTGTACTAAAGGTGAGGGAATCCTTTTTAATGGTCTCTCTCGCTCGCTCTCCTAGGTGTGATATCAGAGTTGTCCAAGACCCAGGTGTTCTCCTGCTCCGAGGGCCCGTTCTACACCTCCCAGATCTACCTGCACAAGCACATCAAGAGGAGCCATGACAACCTCTGTCTCTGCTGAGGAACACACAGAGCATTATGAAGTAGCCAGGGCCTTGGCAATGGTGTTTGAGCAGCAGTCAATGGATGAACTCCAAGGAAAAGACAGCGCATCACTCTCTATGACTCCAGTGACGAAGGTAATATAATAAAGTGTATTCAATAGTCCCAAAAGAGTACTCCTTGAGTTGTGGGTTTGGACTGGGGTGTGTGGGGGGGAGAGCCCGGAGTGCAACGCACTGCCCCCTGCTGGTTCATTCAATTTTGGCATGCGCAGAGCCACAAAATGCAGTCAGGGGCGGAGGTCTGTGCTCACTGCGCGCCATTTCTAGTTTGATTTGACCGGACACAGAGTCAAACAAGGCAACCTGGAGATTTCATTCATGCATTCGGACTTTGACCCCATGCAGCGCGGAGACACTGTATCCCTCTCTGGAGATTCTTGAAATCTATGACATCTTTGTCGTCACACATTAAGTGAAAGATACCCCGGAAAAGGAGCTCAGGTTAACGCTGAAGCACACAGCATGGGTACGTTCTCTCTATGGTGGCCATTGTATTGTTTGTTATTGATCTGTCATTTTGACATGGATGATATTTAATCTTCCATGTAATTGATGGCCTCTTCTCAGAAATGGGACAAAAGTGGACGCGGATGCTTGTTTAGTGGCATCACTTCCTGTTACACACCTCAGGCACAGGAGCTCAGGTAGACACTGAGGAATGCTGAATGGGTACCTTCTCTCCTTGGACCGAAAAGACATGGGAACTAATGGGGACCTCTAACCATGGCGGGGGGGGGGCTAAGCAGGTGTGTGTCAATCAAAGACTTGCAGAGGACACACACACGCAGGCTGGCATCATGCAGTTGTTGCGTAAGACGGTATATAAGCTCACCTTTGTCATCACTCGCACTTTTATTTCTCTGAGGATGGGAGGGCAGCAGAGGCACACGTAAGTACTAGCGTTTGCCTGAAATACTCTTTTTATTTAAGTTTTCTATCTGTATTTGTAACACCGACCTGTTGAATTATTAATGAGATTTAGAATAGTGTCAATAGTTTTGCTACATTCGGTATGCTTTAGTTAATTAATTTAAAGAGTTTACGCCAACTATCAACATAAGTTGTATGACTGAAGTTACAGAGACAATTACAGCGACAGTTTTCTAAACTAAACTTCTTATTCTCAGTTGACAGTTGGCATGAATTGCAGGGCAGCGGGGTTTGAAATATATTAGTTGCCGTACTGTCTTGAGGTTATGTTATGCCAACTAAAAATATTTTTTGATGTACTGATAAATAATTTCATACAATATTTTATGACAATGACATCAATGTAACACCATATGTTGGGTGTAACATACTAGGATTTGCTGGTGCAGAGCGATGAGAAGCACGTCAAATAAGAAGTCTGAGCTATCAGTGGAAGCACATCTTGACCCATAAGTTTTTCTTGTAGATACAATGATCTTTGATTTTCAGTCTGAGCATTTAAGAATCCTTGGATAATTTGAAATGGATATTTGCGTACAATACATGAGTTTTTGATGACAAGGAATTCCCTAGAGGCAAATTTGTAAAATCAGTGACAAAAGTCCACAAGAAGCAAATTCTCCGTCTTTAATTTCCAGATGTCGACTATTGCTCTGAACATTATTTAATACTTCATTATAGGACCATAGGAATGTATTTCCTATTCCAGGTGTTGCTCGAAAAAGAGCTATTTGAGCTCAAGCTTATTTTACCTGGTTAAATAAAGGTTAAATAAAGGTTAAATAAAAAATATACATTTCATGTATACTGCCATTTTAGCTTTTGTTGGTGCTTGTTGCACTGACTAGAGTTATTTGTAAAATTATTGTGAAATGTTTTCAAAAGTTTTGAATAAATACAATTTTATTTAAAAAAAGTTAATATTTGTGTTAGTCAAATTTCACTGACTTTGAAACTCTCTCTTCGGTTATTATACTGTATATTGCAAGCAAAACTACAGAGAAAATGAGACTTTCTGATTGAACCAATCTACAGTATAGTACAATCATTTATGTTAAATAACATGTTTTGGACTTTCCTAATATATCTAATAGAGAGAGGATATGGCATAGCTTTATTTAAACACATTAGCATAATCGACAAATGTATGCTCTCAAAAATTGATGTGTGTATAACTCAAAATTATCGCGCGCACAGGTTATAATTCCTTCGGGCTAAGCCCCCCTAAACCTAAAATCCTAGTGACATCCCTCTTAAAGTCCATCTTATGTTCTGCTTAGGGGGTCTGTAAGCATCTGTATGGTTGTATGGCCTTCTAGCCTAGGGGTACAGCCAAAGTGTTCCATTGTTCAGAGCCTTAGGAGTGCAGTGTTAAATCAGTGCAGTGAATAGTGTGCTAGTGCGTAGTGTGCAGTGAGTCACTAGTGTGCAGTGCCCAGGCCTGCTATGCAGTGATACCCCCTTTCACCTTCCACTTTTATTATTTTGTATTTAAGGAACCCCCATCACATGTGTATTAATGTGTGTGTGAACCCTGGACCTGTTCCCCTGGCCTATCAGTCTGTTCCCCTGGCCTATCAGTCTGTTCCCCTGGCCTATCAGTGTGTGCCCCTCGCCCCCTAGGCAGCTCCCCATGCATGTTCATTATTCTCCATTTAGGTTCTGTTTAGAGAAACTGTGCAATCTGTGGTAGTGTTGCTTACAGATGGAGTCTAGATATCAAAGATGTGAACCGGTACAAGTCAATACAAGAGGTCAACATCACTGTGATCACAGTTGACTGGTGAAGGATGATAAAAAATTGATTCATGAGAAAATGAGACTGTGTGTATTTTTCCTAAACCTTTATTACAACCATGGAAATCACCACACACCAACACATTGCATTTACACAATGTTTCAGAGTTTTCTAATACAGGTTATATAAGATATTATGATAGACAACATAATACTGTACACACCAGTGCATACAGCATCATGGTGATACATCATCAGGGGTTGAAGAGAAGGGCTCAAGCCAGACGTATCACACAGCTGAGAGAGAGAGAGAGCGGAAGAGAGACTTGGTTACAACTTACACACTTTGATTGACAGGTAGCTCATTGTATTCTGAGGACTGAGGTTCATACTCACCGGTGAATGGTCCGATGGTGAGGTGGTGGTGGTGGGGTGGGGGGCTATGGCGGTGGGGAGGGGCAGAGCGGCCGAATCTCCTTCCAGAACATGTCTGCGGAGAGAGACCAGTGAGAGATCAGCGAACTCAGAGAGTCCAAAGAGAGATTCAGAGAGAGAATGCAGAGTCAGAGGAAGACCACGGTGTTGTAGAATTTACAATTGGCCTCAAGACCTTTCTATTCCAAACACCTTAAACCTTTGTCCAACCGTTCACATAACTGTGCTAACCTATAGAATGGCCTCCAGGAGGTCCACACACCTAGAAATGTCTACTCCAGAATAACCATCCTTTGTCTCTGTCTCCAAGAAATTGCCACCTTTTCTCATGTCACATGTCTGTATTCTCGGCCACGCCTGCCATTTCATATGACGTGCAATGAGTTAAGCCAATCACATCTTTTGCTTGAATATAAGGCTGGGCATGACAAGCTTTGAATTCACTTCTTTGGATAAACCACTCATGTTGCGTTGTCCAGGAAGTCCTTGCGCTCGTATTGTTTTTCTCAATAAATCAGACTTAACCTTTTGAGCGAATCTTGGTAAATCCTTTTTTGACTAGATCAGTTAAAATCCATTACAACGGTCCGAGAGAGAATCGGACAGAGTCAGACAGACCACAGAGACCCAGCGAGAGTCGAAGAGAGTGAGTGACGGAGTCAGAGAGACCAGAGACAGTCAGAGGAGACCACAGAGAAAGAGAGACAATTGGAGATAGAGACCCAGGGAGAGTCAGAGAGAGAGAGAGAGAGTCAGAGAGAGACCAAGGGGTAGGAGAGTGTTTTGAGGACTCACGGGTTTGCATTTGGTCGTCCTGGTGTCACACAGGGAGATACTGCAGTGCATGAAGATCTGGTGATCCTTCCCTGGGAAGGGAGTCAGCAGACTGGAGAAGCGACCCTGGTGGGAGTGGGCGGTCTCCAGCATGGCCACGCGGATGAAGTCGGCAGCACACCTGGGAGGTGGGTAAGGGGAGAGGGGGGGGGGGGTGGGTAGTTAGACACGCTCACATACACACACAAAGACACACACATAACACATAAGATACACATACTTCTTCGTGATGACGGCGTCGATCTCAGGGTCGTTGAAGTCAGCGGTGTGGGTCTGGAAGCAGTCCTCCAGGACGACCACAATGTCCTTTTCTTGCAGGTCCACCACGTTCACACCCACGTACATGATGAGGCCAAGGGGCAGGTTTTGTGGGCCAGCTGGGTACTTCTCCTCAAATGAGTTGGTCTTGTACAGGAACATGGTGAGCTTGGGTGCGGGACCGATTCCGGACACCATGATTGGACGATCTGGCATCATGACGGCCATGGCTGGAGGTGCCATCATGCTACCGGCGGATACCTCCAGGTCGGCCACTGTCCCCAGGGGATAGAAGCAGGAGAATGGCAGGTTGAGGGGCAGAACTTCGGTTTTCCTTGACTCAACTGGATCCATGAACAGTTGGTTGGAGTAGATGACATGGGTTCTGTTGCTCTACGGAAGAGAAAGAGGAGGGTGAGGGAGAGGAGAAGGAGGCGGGGGGGGGGGGGGTGATAAACTGAATCAACAGGATAAGATGTTTAAAATGTCTTCGTATTTATTCGGACCCACACTGTGATCACGTTTGATGTACTCCTATATGATTATCTAGTCAGCCCCTGATGGCTGACAGGCAGGTAACTAGTTAGGTACTGTAGCTAGGTAGCTAGCTAGATAGGTAGGTAAGTAAGTAAGTAATTACTAACCACTAGTAGATACTTAGGTAGGAAGGTTGCTTGGTAGGGACTGTATGCACATGAAGCTAAGCAGGTACTATAAGTACTGTAGGCAGGTGACAAAGTATTCAAGCAGGTACTGTAGGCAAGTAGTTAGGTGGGTAGTGTGGGAGGTGTGTAGGGTAGATAGCAGGGCAGCTAGGTACAGTAGGTAGGTACAATATAATATATTATTATAGAAGTGGGTATATTATGACAGCAAATTGTTGTTCAGTTTTTACATCAGTGGTGGATAAAAAGTGGGTATACTGTGTGTCTTTGGATAAAGAAGCGTGTATACTCCCTATACCTGCCTAAACCCTCAACTACACTACTGGTAGATAGATACCTTACTACTGTAGATGGTAGGTAGGTAGGTCTGTCTTATCTACCTACTGTAGCTAGGACGGTGGCATTGTAGCTACAGTAGCTAGGGTCAAATCCTCTCACCTTCACAGTGTTTCCACAGGTGCCCTCAGTGCGTGGCACCCGGAACCACCTTCTACCGGCAATACTCAAGCCCTTGAAGCAACGGGGGTCACCCATGCGAACAGTGCTGACGTTCAGTCCAGCCTTGTTCGATTCGTCCAAACTGAGACCGACATCCATGAACTTGATCCCACACACCACCTTTGGAATAGTTATGCTGAAACCGTAGGCTGGAAGACAGGAAGTTAAGTAAATGTACAAAAGGAGAGCAAAATAAGGGACAATATACAGTATACCGTAGGCCGATGCAAAAATGTGTGACACATACAATATGGTATAATATTGTGTTGGTTATGTGTATGAGGGCTGTTAAGCCGGTTGATTTTTAAGTGAGCTTAGTATTCCAAGATGCTAGTAAGTAAGTAAGTAAGTAAGTTTTATTTATATAGCGCCTTTCACAGCACGAATGCACAAAGCGCTTTACAATACAGATAACACATAAAAAGGAAGAAAGAGCGACATACATAATGCAAAATATACAAAATACAAGGCAATTACGACATAGGGGGCAGCAGAGCCGCGTTGAACAACATGGTGTAGGGCCTTTGTCATTCTGTTGAGCGCAGCAAACGATGGGCCTAACAGTTGCAACCATTTATCCTGTTTTACAGAATTGCAATACCTGCATGGGGGTCCTGTGACGTTGCTTTGCCGAATTGGGTGATTGGGACACGGAAACTGTCGAGTTGTTCGACGACGATGACCTTTTCATGTGCATGCTCCGGGGTCTTGAAGATGGAGGAGTCCTCAACATCTTTCTGCTCACATCTAAAGTGGATGTTATCGTCACTCACACAGGCTAGAGCCTCTCCACAGGTTTCACAAACCCTACGCTTGACATCTGGAAGAGAAGAGCAGCAAGGGGTGGGTATTATTGTGGTGTTGAGGGTGAGTTCAGTCAGTACATCAGCACCAGGATGTCCAGACTGAGAGTTACATCCCCACACAAATGTATCCCAGCTCAGCTCTGGTAATCTCTAGACGAGGATTAGGTTTTGTCCTAGACACCATCCTCTCATATTCTATAATAAACACTAATGATCACAATAGTTCAATACCGAATTCCTGGGACAAGCAGCTGCTGAAAAACAGGACCAGGAGCAGACCCTTTGACATCATCTTCATGTTCTGCATCCTTCAGATCAGAAACATGAACAATATTTCAATGGGATGTATGCAGAAGTACCCAAACATTTTTCAGTGAAAAAATCACGCTGTTAAAATTATCACAAATTCAATGATATACATTCATGAAACAGCTTTTAATATAACCTCATTTTACATGACAGTTTCTTTTTGTGAAAAAATATGAATAAATAAATAAAAGTTTCACTGCTGTCTGTAATGTAGCCACGGATGATTTTAGCCTATCCTTCAAGTCATCCTTCAAGTCATTTCTGACTTGGCATTGGCATTTAGTGAACCTGGCTGAGTGGTGAGCACTGGTCGTTAACAATTCTCCTCCCCCATTGGCGAGTGGTTTTGTAGGATTAGTTGCTAAAGCAAGACCGGGGCTCCGCCGAAACCTGCCTCCATACGATTCCTTTCTGGCAGAGACTTGGAATTTCTTTCTTATCACCCATTATCAGGTGGTCAAGGTTCTGTTAATGCTTCTAAACATATATTATGTTTAGTTTACAGACCAGTTGGTAAAGTATTATATTTGACAGTAGCTCTGTTAGCGGTAGGCTAATGTTAGCTAGCAAGAGATGTTAGCAGGAGTGCTAGCAGGGACTAAGGCTTTGTTCACACGGCAGTGAATTGTGACCCGAATCCGATCTTTTTGCCTACATGCGACTCAGGTCAGGTTTTGTCATTACCATCTGAACAGCGCAAGTCACATGAAAGACGATCCTCGTCCTTCTTCTCGTTACCATTTGCTCATACCGTCGCGGCTTCCACTGCACAAATAGCCTACTTGAAAATCAACCCGTAGTAAAGGCTAACTTCAGTTGTGGTTGTAACGTTATCATGGATGTATTAATAGAACGTTATCCATGGTTAACGTTACTTCCGTAAACAGTGCGCTGCGCGTGACGTCCTGACGTCTTTGTTATTGTTCTTCTGCGCATGCCGGTCTGTTCAGGGCCGTGGGCTGTCAAATATAGGTCAAATATAGATTACATTTAAAATGTCATGTGAACAGCTAAACAACAAAATCGGATCTGTGTAAAAAATCGGAATTGAGCATTAAGACCTGCCGTGTGAACTAAGCCAAAGTTTCTTTGTTTAGTGTCACAATTTACCCACTTCTTCGTTTTGGAGGGTCATGACATAAACTTCCTCCATGAGTGACAAAAAGTGTGACCTTGGTAGGGGTTAATTATGTCTGCATCTCCTGTCATCCCCAAATGGCGTTAGCTAGCTCTGCAAAGTGCATCTGCTTCTCACCCAGAGTGATGTTTGTTCTGTTTGTTGTTTACTGTTCAATGTCTCAGGTAGTGAACCCGGAACTAGCACCCAGAGGATTAGCACTGCTAAGCTATGTGCATCCACCTCAATATCTTCATCTAGTGGCACAAACAAATCTACACCAAGCACAGTTTTTAATGTGCAAAGCAAAATGTACTTGAAAATAGGAAAAATTAATTGAGGCTTCAGCTGGTGGGCACTGTGATCGACACTCACACGTACGTACACATGCATACAGTGGTCGAAGGGTCGATCTAAAGTGTATCTAGTCATTGCCCAACTGTTCTTTTTCAACAGAATTATTTCCAGAGCAGAGAAATTGTTGCGTCTCCCTTTGTGTTGAGTGATAGCTAACGTTGGTCTCCACACAGACCACAGCTTACGAATTAGCAAACTGATGTTATCAAATGTTACATTACTGGCTGACAGCATCTTTAGATAGATAGCTGACCTATTGAGTGCTTAACGGAAGCAAATCATCTGTTTTTAATACTAGTGTTAATTGACAGCCCTAACCTACTAGATTAAAGATTGAATAGTCTATTTATGTTTTTCATGTCATTATGCCAGGTCTTTTTTTTAATGACTTCATCATTAATACAGTTTAGCCATTTGGGTGGTAAAATTATATTGATCGTTCTGTTAAAGGGATAGTTCCGTTTTTTATATTTGAGTTCAATATCCCACATCCCAAGGCTCTTGTTAAATAGTAACCCACGTATAAAAACGGAACTATCACTTTAAAGTGAAGTTATTTATTTGTAGTGAGAGATTTGATTGATATTACATAATCTATCTGATCATAGTTAGAGGTCTCCTGATGCTGTAGAGTGAGGGGATGATAGCTAGGTGTCTCAACAATTATATTTTCTGTTTAGTGGACATTCATATCTGTCGAAGACAACACTAACAAGACTACATTCCCAGGGACATGTTTAGCCTTTAGCTTTTAGCTAAAAGCCTCCATACTGATTTGTGACTCAGGCGAAAAAGGCCAGGATGACCCAGGTGGGGTGGGTAATTTACCATCACACAACTAGGGGGGCGAGAAACGTACTTAAGAAGGAGATAGGAATGTGTTATCTGTTGTGTCTCCTTTGTGATAGCTAGTTGCATGCGTCCAGAGCTGAGCTATAACTTAACTTTTGCTTAATATATCAGTATATCAATATATTTTGGTTGAAGCGGAGTTCATTCTTATTGTTGGTACAAAGGCAACAGAGTCAACTGAACAGTTTAATCGGATTCCAAAAGCCAACGAACTTGGTGCTGTGACCGGGCCAACCACTAATGTGTTGAAAAAAGGTGAGCCGCAAGCTCAAAGTCTCAAAATTTGAGAACCAAATTTACAACAATGGCTGCCGACTCAAACCCAAATGGACTACAAACCAACTACCCATATACTGCTGAAATTGAGCGACATGCTGTCGACTCAAAGTTGGAGAGTGAAAAACAGAAGGTTAAATGTATAACCGAAGTCAACCGAGCGGCAAACGAAGCCAGTAAGAAGCAGAGGGAAGATGGGTGGTCTCTGAGGAGAAATGGAGGTTGTGCAAGGCAAGGCAAATTTATTTGTATAGCACATTTCAGCAACTAGGCAATTCGTAGTGCTTCACATGAGACATTCAAAGCATCAAGACAAAGTGCAAGAAACACATAAAAGGTCATATAAAATGAAATGTAAAAAAGGACATTTAAAACAAAATGCAGGAAAAATAAAATACAGGAATAAAAGTTAGTTAGTTAGTAAGTCAGTGCAGTGTAATAGCAATGCGAAGATCTGCTGAACATAATTCCGCCCCAAGACAAAAGTTAGAAAATGCCCTCTGCCGGAGAGCAGCCTCAGCTGGTAAGGAGTAAGGAGGTGGCGCCCTCTGCTGGTGAACAGCCTAACTGCAGAAGCAAAACTGCGGTGCCCCCTGCTGGTGGTGCCGGGTATTACTGGCTCTCATCTGTGATGAATAGCGCCCTTGCTGGTGGGTCAAAAAGAAGAACCTGACTCAGAAGATGGAATGAGCCTTTTTGACAGTGACGCATCGCTTCAGAAGAAGATGATGAGGGGTCAGGGAAGAATTTTTACAGCTCACTTATCTGGCCCCCGGGTGATTACTGTTTTTTTGCTTCCCTCTGGAATATGTAGAGAGTGGGTCCTATGCCCACCTCCCTTGTTCTCTGTAAAGCGCATTGTGTTGCCTCTGGGTATGAAATGCGCTATACAAATAAAGCTTTGATGGATTGATTGATGACCGCCGCCCACGCGCCAAAGTGTCTGTGAGCCTCTCAAGACTGGAAGACCAAGGAGGGTTGGGGATGTGGTACAAACCTTCCATACACACATCCCAGCTGAACCAGAAGACATTGAACGATGGAGCGAGAAGGTGCATCACCCACGTAAGGTGGGGAAGACGACTTGGGATGAGTTGGGATGATGGCATAATCTCCATCCCTATGATGCAATAGCCACCCTGAGCCACCGCCTGCCCACACGTGACAGAGATGCCCTGACCAGCGGCATTGATGATGGACTTGGCATCGACAAACAGAACTTGGAGGCTGGATGGAGAGCAGTAAAGAAATCGATTGCAGAGGCTTCCAGGATCAACACAGATTGGAGCAAAACAATGGGCTGCATCCAGCGACGAAATGAACCATTCTCTGAGTTTGAAGAATGGTTTTGGAATCTGTTCCTGAGATTCAGTGGTCTAACTGTCATCACCGAGGAGAACATTGATAGGAACAAGTCACCCGTCCTGACCCAAACCTTCACATCTGCTGTCTCTCCCCAACTGAAAAATGTATCCTGTCAGTGTCGAACTGGGATGACACTGAATATGGTGCCTTGGTGAAGATCCTGATCCACCTAGATAGGTACCTGGGTGAGCAGAAGGAGACCACAGAGAACCGGAAGCTCCACAAGAAATGCAACTCCGGCCATCAGGACAGAGGGGGTAAGTAGACAGGAAGGTGTCATTATTGTGATAAAGAATACAAGAGGGAACAGCGTGGTGAGGGGCGAGGCCAACAATATGGTGTGGCGACTGCGGTGGCCCCACAAGGGACTACGGCATGGCAACGGTTCACCGCCCTCACCTTGGAGCAAAAGGAGGCACTGCGCAATGCAACAATACCTGCAAATTACCCACCTCCTCCTCCAAACATTTTAGAAATCCCTTCCCTCCAGGCAGCAGTGTGTCAGCGAAATATATGTAACAGCAACACTCAATGAAAGGAAAGATGTCAACTTGCTATGAGACACGAGAGCCGAAGTCAACGTCATCCCGCAAGCCGACTGGTGTGTTATAGACATCCTGCTGAGCACAAAAAGACAACCAGCGGAGGGAGCCCCCTTTCATCTGTTTGATGAACACCTACACGACCCGATCACAGGTGGGATCAATGACAGTTAACATATAGAATTGGGTGGGTCCAATGCGTCAACCCCTTTTAGGGGTTGATGTACAGTCTTAATTTGACTCTTCTCTGGAATTCCGTGGAGGAAAGGTGATTTGGCGCCTGAAGAGGCTAATGAAAGATGACATATCCCGACATGCTCTCTGGACCAAAAACAAAAATGACTACAAGGAGAAAATTCAGCTTGATGAAGACTAGATAACGGCCTTCAACACCTTGAAGGATGCTCTGAGCGAGGCTCCAGCTTTGGGCCTCCCAAACACAGAACAACCTTAAACCCTTCATGTGTCAGAGAGAGATGGCTATAGGACAGTTGTGTTGACACAAGAACATGGAGGCCGACAACAACCAGTGGTGTAGTATTCAACTCATATACTGTAGATCCAGTGACACTGGTACAGACGAGCAAAGTCGTTATTTTAAATTGTTCTGGTGCTCTCAGTTCAGCAATACCGTAGGATAGGATATGATTAAGACCAAGCAATAATGGTTTATTAAGACCAAGCAATAACGGTTTAACACTCAAAATGACAGGGGAAATAAGGGCAGGGTCTCTGGGCAGAGCTTGAGAGCCGAGGAACCGTACACTAGTACGAGGGTCTACTCTGGGTGAAGAAAACATTTGTGGAAATTATTTGATAATGTTCGAATATGTTCCCACTGAACAGTGACTGTAGGGGGGGGGGGTGCTCTAATATTGATTAAAGTGATCAATGATTCCACCATTGATTATCACTGTATGCAGAAAATAAAATGTTGGCATCATCACAACATACTGCTTTGTTCCTGTGTCTTCCTGTTTTACAGAAAACCAGCCAAGGTGAACTGAGGTGCTGTGCGAGCAAAACAAAGCATCGAGGGGGGGTGACTGAAACCTGATCCTCCAGAATTTGACGGTGGAGCAACATAACTTAAGACCTGCTCAAGGAGGACAGCAGAGACGTTGAGAACGGTGCTTATGGACAGTTCTGAACTTGCTTAGAGTATACCCCCGACTTTAAAGTCTTAACCTACACCTACCAAGCCATACATGCCACTGGTCCATCTTACCCCTCCGACCTCATCACCCTGTCCTGCCCTACGCGCACCCTCCCCTCCTCCAGCTCCATCACTCTCCAGAAGCCACCCTACAGGCTCAAAACCATGGGAGCCAGGGCCTTCAGCTGTGCTGCTCCACGGCTGTGGAACCCTCTCCCAGACCAAATCGGTAAAGAGGTAAAGACCTTTAAATCTCTCCTCAAAACACACCTTTTCAGACTGGCATTTAAAGACTTGTGTTGATCCTACTTTTTTTCCCCCTAATACTAGATTTCAAATTCATTTTTTTTCTTTTTCTTTGTATTTTATTATATTTTATGATCCTTTTTTTGATGTAAACGCTTTGAGTTTGAGAATTGCGCTCAAATTTATTATTATTATTATAATTATTATTATTAAGAATTAAACTATTATTTCCTGTCCAAAACATTCAGGTTATGGGTGGGTTATGACCCAGCAAACACGCAACGTCAGGGAGACGTTCAGATCATGTCTTAATAACGTCCGTCGGTCCAGAACGCCATTTGTACGTCTGCTGGACCCCTCAATATTCAAACGTCTGGCTTGGACCCCTCTAAGACGTCTGTGGACGTGCAAAACGGGTCCAATATCTGAACGTAAAAAAAAAAACATTCATTCTGGCTCCTAATTGGATGTCTTTGGACGTCCGAAAAAGACAAAAAATACGTCTAAAATACATCTTTTAGACGTGTCTTTGCTCAGTGGGGACATGCAGGTTGATTGATTGTAGGTCTTATCCTTACTCTACTGACAGTCCATTGTTTTCAGTGCAGATATTCTCATAGACGATCAGGCTATCTGGAGACAGACTAGACTTACAGTACGAGTCAATATTGGCCGTATGCGCCAGCAGCTATTAGTGAGTGTTTTGAACGTCACTTTTCCAAGAAGGTGATCTGCTGTAGTGTAGGTTTGAGGATAGTTTTCAGTAAATATCCTCTTACAGGGGAGGTTCATTCTGCTATCAGGGAGGTAATATAGCTTTCAGATTTTATTTAGAACGACCGGTATTATAACAGGCAGAGAGAATTCCAGGGTTGACCATATGTGTGAGTGATAATAAGCTGATAAGGTGATTGTAGGAAGCCTCCTTCTCTTTCTTATTTCGGTTGGACAAACGTCCTCAGACAACCTTGCTTTGCGATAGGTTTATCAGATGGTGACCAAATGGAATTTCTCTTCTTGCTACATTTGTATGCAATTACCTTTCTCACAACACACGGGTATTCCTAGAATGGCATTTCCTTTTAATGTGACTTTAATTAACTTTTACCTCACACAGCTCAATCATCATCAGAATGCAAGACTGGCTTGTGGTTTCAACAATGCTGTCTTTAGGGCAAACGGGTGAGGTGGGAAACGCTATGCCTCACCCTGAATGGGATTGCTCAACAGACCAGGGGCCGTGGTCTCTTCCTCAAAAACGAATATTTTCAAACCCTGCTACCCTGCATTTCCGGCCAACTGTCAACTGAGAATAAGGAGTTTAGTTTATAAAACTGTCTCTGTAATTGTTGTCATGGTTATAACTTCAGTCATACAACTTATGTTGATACCTGGCATAAACTCTTTAAATGAAAGCATACAGAATGGAGCAAAACTATTGACACAATACTTAAGATAATCAATAATTCAACAAATCAGTGTTACAAATACAGATAGCAAACTTAAATACACAATATAATTTCAGACAAACGTTAGTACTTACGTGTATTTCTGCTGCCCTCCCATCCACAGAGAAAGAAGAGTGCAGAGTTATGACAAAGATGAGCTTATATACTGTCATCCTGTCTTATGCAACAGCTGCATGGTGCCAGCCTGCGTGGGTGTGTCCTCTCGAACTCTTTGATTGACACACCCCTGCTCGTATGCAGGGCCGGCTCTAGGCAAGGACGCGGGGCATGCAGGAGTCTGGTTAGCCCCCCCCCTCTCCCCGTCCCATTCCGTATTCCTCAGCGTCTACCTGAGCTCCTGTAATTGAGGTGTGTAACAGGAAGTCATGCCACTAAACAAGCGTCCACGTCCACACTTGTCCCATTTCTGAGAAGAGGCCATTCATTAAGTGGAATTAATTATCATACTTGTCAGGATGACAAATCAATAAACAATACAATGAACACCATAGAGAGAATGTACCCACGCAGTGTGCTTCAGTGTTAACCTGAGCTCCTTTTCCTGGGTATCTTTCACAATTGTGTGATGACAATAGACAATGGCACCATCTCAGAGGAAAGTTTTGTTGCTCAGTATACCTTCTATAGGAGAAATAGGGGAGAAATTTTCCTCAAATCCCTTAGGAGAAATAAGACAGGAAAGATGAAGCATTACAGTGAGACACTGTAGAGAAGGAGGAATCACATTTGAGATGTTAGTTTGAGAAGCACGGGGAGATCTCTTATGTTTGGGTTTAATCAATTCCATGACTCCATGTTTCTCCTGAGGAATCCTTGGGGGAAATAAGACAGCGACATTGCAATGAGACACCGTTTAGTCTCGTTGATGACTCCTGCTTTATGTTTGTTTGTTGGAAAGAATTGGAGCCATAGTGCAGCTATATAGTAGCCTTGGCTACGTTAGTACTCATGTTTGTACCATGTCACTCTAGCTAACGGTTCAGTTCACTTCATTTGAATATTTCCCAGCATGCCGTTAGTTGTGTGTTTTGTGGGGGAAAATATTAATTTCTCAAGAACCGCTCATCCAAACGACATGCCACTGCATTTCCTGGGATCCTGGGCGATACACCTGGAAATGTTTAAACTGCATACAGTGTGTGGTTCTCCTACATGTGCTTTCTAATATTGATTGACAGATACTTGGACCAATCACCAGGGAGAATTGAGGCAGCTGGAGTGAAAACCACACTAAACCAATGGGTGGGTAGAGTGCAGAAATACATGTTTGCAGATGAGTGAATTATATACAGAATGTGAAGAAATGTTCAAATATAAATCACATTGCATATAGAATATAAGAAGGTCTGAGATGGAACAAAAGCGTCTGAAATGAGAATTGTTCAAGATTGTGTAGAGACCTCTTTTACAGAACAGACAGCTTAATATGAGCTGTAACAAACAGGTCTGGGATGAGAATTACATGAGTTTATGTAGAGAGCTCAGATGGATCAGCCTGAGTAAAGTATGAGATACATAAACTGTTATTTAAGACTGTTGAGATCTCATTTGTAGATCAAAAGGGGTCTAAACTGAGATTACTAAAGTATTTTTCTCCAGAGACAAACCAGAGAAACAGGAGACATAAGCAATAGTCTCATTTTAATATCTCACTGATCTCATTGCTGTCTAGGAGAAACAATGGTGAAATAGAAGAGATCTCGTTTCAGATTTGAGCCAAGCGGCTTCTCATGCCAGCACTGCACAACTTTGTCCAAGTGCTAATGTAGGCAGATCACATCACCTCAAATGATTCCTGTGATTCCTTGGCTCTCGTGGACCAAGATCCCGTACTCAGCGCTCACTTTCTGGGTGCATCTACTGAGGCACGGGGTTTAGGCGGGTGCATGACTCATACTTCTGAGAAGAACGTCTGCTCTCCTGTGCTCGGCGAGCGAAGGGCAGTCTCGAGTGATCAGAGGCCAATAATATATCATTATAGATCCAGCAAGGTTGTCAGATTATAATCAGCTATGCCTATATTTATTTACCGAGACACAGTCATGTCTATTGTTGTTAAGGAATGTGAATGGGACTAATAGGGACGATACCTCATTGGTAGGGGACAACATGTTAACCGTGGACTTGATTTTCACAGTAATTAAGTCAGTCTAGCTAAACAGTGTAACTAAAATACACTGGATTAGCATCAGCTGGACACTTTTGTGTGCAGCAGCCCAGACTAAATCAGTTTATGTTACGTTATTCACACGCACACAGGCACGCAGACATACACACACACTGAACGTACGCAAGGCCATGTTTATTGATAAATTTGATCCTGTGAGAAGGAAGTGTGTATTGTACAACATATCACTCCAGGTGAACTGTTCACTCCTGGTATTCTGTAACAAAGATAAGAGATTCTAGCTGAGAAATGGATGTAAAATCATATATGTCTGGATATATGTCTTTCTCTCTTTCAGAAGTTCAGTATAATGAGTCCACAGCAGTATTCTGGGTATTGCTGTCGACTTTACTCCCATCAGATTAATTTTTCTCAGTAAAAACGGGCCTAAGATGGATCTCTCATTTTGAAACTGTGTGAGAGAGAATTTTGACACAGGCCTGAAACCGTAGTAAACGTAACCGAGTACTAGCAGAGTACTAGCTGTTAATGTCCGTGTGTGTGTGTGTAGTACATGTGTGTATCTGCAGTATGTGTTTAGATTTTTTTAGTTTAGTTTATTAGACTGTAGTTAAAATACATGATATAGCAAGTCATGCATCATCAAAATGTCAAGGAAGTTATTTCCGTTTCCTTGATCTCGGCACATAAAAATGCAGTACATACTCATCATCAATAACAACCTTCAACTTAAAAAATACAAAATGTACACGTGTGTGTTGTGTGTGTTTATGTGTCTTTCCGTCTACACCAGCTTTAGTTTCACTTGATCATTCTCAAAATACAACATGATAATAAATATCCTCTTTTAATACTCATACAATAATAATATACAACATACACAAAGTACACAACTGAACTGATATCTCCTGGATATCTCTCTGAAATGGAGGATTGCGAGGGGCTGAGTACTGAGTGCACTGATTTATGTGTGTGTGTGTGTGTGTAATTGACTGTATGTCAGTGTGTGTGTGTGTGTGTGTGTGTGTGTGTCAAAGGAGAGAAAAGCAATGATCTCACATAAGAGACTAAGTTCGGGTTACGTTTCCTGACGTCCGCGCACGTGTGTGTCTGTGGTGACGTGTCAAAAAAACAGATGAGTGGTTTTACAATATTGTATTATATGGAAGGAAACAGGTGTGTTGAGAAACTCCATCATCGTGAAAAAGGAGAAGTAATACAAGACAGCAGCACGCGAACACGAGAGAAAACATTTGTTTATACATGGAGTCGTTGTATTTGTCAGTCATATAAAATAACATGCTGTCCATCTATTTACCCGTGTACAGAAAGTATTAGTCAAAGGATTTCTCAAGTTTCAAGTTGTTCTGTAGCTTGAATGGTAACTTGACCACTCAGGTAACACAGCAATTAATTATCAACACATTTAAAAATGTGTCATTAACGTGTGTCGCCATGTGTGTGAGTGAATCATTATTTGTGCCGTTACTGTCATTATGTGTACAATCGTTAATAGAAATCAGAATGTTGTTAGGTGTTAAGCATGACTTCATCGTAGAAACTGCAGATACCTCAATACTGGAACAATCAGTGAAATTATGGTCTCTATCCCACTGAGCAAAGACACGTCTAAAATATGTATTTTTTGTCTTTTTCGGACGTCCAAAGACATCCAATTAGGAGCCAGAATGAATGTTTTTTTTTTACGTTCAGATATTGGACCCGTTTTGCATGTCCACAGACGTCTTAGAGGGGTCCAAGCCAGACGTTTGAATATTGAGGGGTCCAGCAGACGTACAAATGGGGGTTCTGGACCGACGGACGTTATTAAGACATGATCTGAACGTCTCCCTGACGTTGCGTGTTTGCTGGGATGTTTCAGGTTCATGGTAGACAGAACACATCTAGGCCTAAATGTCCAAAATAGCACACTACCCCTTTGATGCCAGAGGACGTTTGGCATTCTGCAGTTATTGTGTCAGCAGAGCGTTGGTGATTTTTTCTGTGGTCTGCTACTTCGTCTCCGAGTTGCTGTGGTTCCTATACGCTTCCACTTGGCAATAATACCACTTACAGTTCATCGTGGAATATCTAGGAGGGAAGACATTTCACGAACTGACTTGTTGCAGCGGCGGTATCCTATTATAGTACCACTCTGGAATTCATTGAGCTCTTTAGAACGACCCATTCTTTCACAAATGTTTGTGAGTACAAGGCTAGGTGCTTGATTTTATTCACCTGTGGCAATGGGACTGAATGAAACACCTGAATTAAATCGTTAAGTGGTGTTGTTACGGCTCCAGGTTCGGTGCACCCACCACACCACATCACACACAGCTCGGAGCTCCGCCCCTGGACATCTCTCCAGCGCTCCGCATCTCCGGAATTCCCTCTGCCGTCCGCTGGTACCAGTGGGCGTTCCCGCTCGCCGTCACCGGTGCAGCCTTCCACCTCCCCTGACGCGAACTCGCCCATCACAGCTGACAGCCATCAGCCTGATTGCAGGCTCGGCAGGTCCTCCCCAGCTGACACCAATTACCAACCCCATATATACCTCCTGTTCTCCAGTCATTCTTCGCCAGATCTCAGTTTACCTCATGGTGGCAAGTAATTTGTTTAGCTGCGTGCATTTTAGTCTCTATTGTGGTTTTCTTGTTTATTCCAGTTACTTCTTAGTTGGTTCCTTAATTTTGTTTTCCCCTGCTCCCAGCGCCGGTTTCTGGACCAAGCAATGCTGCAAATCTACACAGATTCAAGAAAGTCACCGAGAAAGTCACCACAAATATACCCAGCAAACACGCAACGTCAGGGAGACGTTCAGATCATGTCTTAATAACGTCCATCGGTCCAGAACCCCATTTGTACGTCTGCTGGACCCCTCAATATTCAAACGTCTGGCTTGGACCCCTCTAAGATGTCTGTGGACGTGCAAAACGGGTCAAATATCTGAACGTTAAATAAATAAAAAAAATCTGGCTCCTAATTGGATGTCTTTGGACGTTCCGAAAAAGACAAAAAGACGTATTTTAGACATATCTTTGCTCAGTGGGTAGGAAGTGACATACGTGAATGAATGATTTTTTTTTATTTAAGTGTCATGCCTACTGTCGGCCCATCCCATATGGGATTATAAGACACCTTTACGACTTACTTCTTCTTTTTCTCCACATAAGTCATCTACTTACATGCAAAATATGTTTCCAGTGTCGCTGGTCAAGCTGAAATGAACAAAAAAAGAGATGAATAAATAAATTATACGATATATAGATACATACATGCATACAGTTAACCTGAATCTCTATTGGTACAATGCTCTTCCTTGTGTTCCATGCCTTATCTAGATATTTTGCTAACTTAAATGTTTCATTCTCAAACAGCCAGTTCAGTCTCTTGGAGTCATCCATATTCAGCAGATCAACCTCTGTTTTTATGCTTTTAAACAACCCAACACGTATCTCCCCATAGAAAGGACAATAAAAAACAAAATGATATTCCTTTTCAACCACCTCAGGGTCACACAATGGGCAAGTTCGATCTTCCTCTCCCAGCCCTACGTACCTTCCTGTTTCAATGTGGAGTGGCAGTATACCTCCTCTGATCTGGGCACAGAGTGATCTCTTTTTCTTTATCAGATACAGTTACATACTTTGATATAAGATTACAATAAAAGTAGAATTTTGTAATTTTTTTGGCATACATCGTTGAATAGGTGAACACTATGACCAATTATGTGAACCGAAATGGGACAGAATGCTTTTTTCATTTCAGTGCGACTTTAAAGAGAAAGAGAAAATGTAATAAAAAATTAGTGTTTTTACTTGGTTCTCCGCATTACCCACAGCCTACACGAAACTGCAGGTAGTCTACGACTAGATGCACAAGGCAAAAAATGGCTCAAGCAGCTGTCATTCTGCAATTTTTCATATGATATCGGGGAAAACAAAGAAAACACACTGAAGTTCCATATAGAATCTTAACGTCCATATGCCTTTTTCCAAGTGAATTGATCGGTCAGCGGGCAGTGCTTCATACGTTTTGATCCATAATCTGGAACTTAACCTGCCCTGGAGCAGGTTAGCTCGGCAGCATAAGTTACCATGGCGATAAAGCACGGTGAAAAGCGAACCACCTTCGTAGTACGGATAAACCAAGCTTGAACCTGAAGTTATCGCGCTAACCCTGTAATCCGGTTTTCGTAGTACAGGGCCCTGATGTCGGTGGACAGTTCACTGTTCCATCTTCGCCAGGGACGGACAGTTTTAGCGATCTGTTCTTATGCACGCTTTACGTACTGGTTTTTATTTTTGGGAGGAATCGATCCCAGCTGGCCACTCTACCTATCGAACTACGTGTCGCCCCTGTGTTAGCTGTGTTGTTAGAATATGTGTGTGTGTGCGCGTGTGTTTGATCATTGGCTTATGTGTGTGTGTGTGTGTGTGTGTGTGTGTGTGTGTGTGTGTGTGTGTGTGTGTGTGTGTGTGTGTGTGTGTGTGTGCTCGGCGGGAGCACGGCTTGTCTTACAGCGAGAGAGTCTAACACCACAGGCTGCCCCCACAACCAGAACAGCCGCGGTTAATTTAGAGTCTGACCTCTTCCACTCTCTCTCTCCACCCCTCCATCTCCCGTTATCACTCCCCCCTCCCTCTCGTTCAGAGGCTGGCAGCTCTCGGCGGGGGAGGGAGTGGTGTGTCGATTCGCGCCGCGCTTTCGAATGGCAGTGGAGAGAGGAGAACTCGTTGAGCCTGCACCCTTCGCCCTCACCTTCGGGGGCGAAAACAGGAGAGCACAAAACAACCGTGAAAAACCACTACCCTGTCGCACAAAGCGCCTCTTTGACAAAGGTAAAAATGAGTTTTTTAATCTCATGATATGCAATTAAAGCGCAAACTACTACTTTGCAGATTGACGTGGGATCTCTGAATCCCCATTGATCTACATATGCTTACTGTTAAATGAGTCAAAATTCTGCCAACTGCCTTTTGAGCTAAAACAATTCCCCTCTCCTCTGAGCGATAATTAAATGTTTGAGGTGTTTCCGGCTTTGTTTACATCCTGCGGTTCGTGAGTCACTGTCATTGTGTAAAAGGTAATAATAATTTGACATCAACGACGCAGTAAAGAGGACGGATAGCGAAAGCAGTCATCTCATTGGCTCTGTCCCATGTGCAGAGAAAGGACACCCTGGCTAGTGATGACAAAACAGGACTGGCTGCTTATCGCATTGGATTATAATGAAGTTGTTGTAGAGCACATGTTGCTGGAATAGTGTTGCTCTAGGCAATCTGATTCTGCACGTCTGTGTGTGTGTGTGTGTGTGCGCTTGTGTGTGTATATGTCTTCTGAGGTAGTATTGCTCTGAGGAGTTGGCTACTCCATTATACCTAGCAAAACCTAGCGTAGCCAGCTAGCTAGCTTATGTGACTACAGCTACAGTATGTGATGTTAGTGCTAGCTAATCGTAGCCGTGGTTTTCAACTTTGGCTAAGTAGCTAACTAGATGTGCTATTAATCACTGACTGTCGTAGAAGCTTGCTATGCACACATCAATTGCTTGTGAGCTAACTTAGTATTTGCGGCGATCCAAGCTAACCACGAGGGACTAAACAGCGGAAGACGTAGCCTACTCTGTGACGCGTAGCTCAATAATTCAGGCGGAATGGTGTACTGCAGTCTTTTGTAGAGGCTATTCGAGAAGACCTAATGGAGTTTGCTGAACGGGTGTACACAAGGTCACATAATGGAGGATGAGCCAATTTTGGGATTTTGAAAACCATACACATGTTTGAAAATGATCTGAAATGTTCAAAGCTCAAGAGGTTGTGTTTCTCCAGTATCCTACAGTGATGAAAGTACATTGGCTTTTTGTCTAGAGTTTTTAAAGTTTGTTTGTATAAGGACTGATGGTTGTCAGAGAGAATTTGATTGATACCCTATAGCTAGACTTACCCATGACTTTACTTGCTACACTATCTTGCCACTCGCCAGCAACAAATCTGGACTTGGCTATTGCAACACCCCTCCCCCTGCTACAAGTTAATTTATGTTCAAATAAACTGGATGGATGTGTTTCCTAGTCTGACGAAAAACAAGATATTCAGTGGGCTAATGGATTGTGGGGGAGGGCGGTGCTACTAACGAGTTCCAGCCAAGGCTTGAGAACTTTCCTCTACGTGTCATTCATTTAAACCATCTCATCTAGGCTTCTTCGTGTTGCTGCATTTTTACCTGGGGATGAAGAGGGCCATATTTCTGCTTCTGATATCCCCAATTCTGATCATTAATATTTAGTGCTTTTTCCCGGTCTGAAACCGTACCATTATTACTATATTATTATTATTATTATTATTATATATCCTATTACTGTTATTCTATCCCTTTTCTATTATGCGTCTATTTCGTCTAGGCCTATACAGCCAATAGGCTAGTCCTAGGTCTCGTTCTGAATGTTATTGTAATGCCCGTTGGTTATGTTAGAATACCATAAAAGAATAGGTAACGCAGGGCAGGAAGCTCAGGTAGACACTGAGGAATGAGGAGTGGATACCTTCTCTCTCTGGACCGAAAAGACATGAACTGATGGGTGCCTCTAGCCTCTCACCATCCTAGTGAAGCACGTGAACCGCCTGTTCAAGAGACACAATTCCCGGAAAGCGTCCGGACCGGACTCTCTGTGCCCCCATGCTGAAGTATTGCGCTGATCAGCTGTCCCCGGTGTTCACTGACATCTTCAACACCTCACTAGAGACCCGCCATGTTCTAGCCTGCTTCAAGACCACCATCATCCCCGTCCCCAAGAAAGAAAGGACGACCGACCTCAACGACTACAGACCCTTCGCCCTGACCCCTGTAGCAATCAAGCTTTTCAAGTGTCTTGTTCTGCGGCATCTCTGGACCCTCGGCAGTTCGCCTACAGAGCCAACAGGTCTGTGGCGTATTTAGGCATGGGCGACATATGGGCAGCCGCATCTCAGCATCTCGCAGGAGCAGAAAAAAAGCAGAAGAAAAGCAGTACACCCCCCCCAGTCAACAAATCGCACGAGAATCAGAATTGCCTGTCAGCACCCCCCCCACTCGACAATTTGCCGAGTTGTTCGGAAGGCCGGATCATTTCACGTTGACAAAACGAAACTGAAAGTGTTCCATCTCACCGCGTTGGCTCATGGCCTGACTGGGGGATGGCAGGGTGGGGGGCCGTAGCGAGGGGTTCGCGCTACTGTAGTGGATGACGCAGTTAACATGACCCTCCGCTTCATTCTCCATCACCTGGAGTCTGCAGGCACCTACGCCAGGATCTTGTTTCTGGGCTTCAGCTCGGCTTTCAACACCCTCCACCCCCTCACCCTGGAGGGCGTGCTCTCCGATATGCACATACTTGACCCCGCATGCAGATGGATCATGGACTTCCTGTCTGACAGGAAGCAGCACATGAAACTGGGCAAGCATGTCTCTGACTCCAGGTCCATCAGCACAGGCTCCCCCAAAGGCTGTGTTCTTCCCCCTCTATGTTTCTCTCTGTACAAGAAGAGCTGCACCTCCAGCTACCAGTCTGTTAAGCTCCTGAAGTTTGCAGACGACACCACCCTCATCGGTCTCATCGACAGGACCAGTTGTGTGCCATCGGCATAGCAGTGATAGGAGAAGCCATGCAAGCAAATGACAGAACCCAGAGATGTAGTGTAGAGAGAAAAAAGGAGAGGACCCAGGACAGACCCTTGTGGAACCCCCCGTAGTCAGACTACGTGGTTCTGGCATCGACCCTCTCCATGTCACGTCGTAGGAGCAAACTACCATCAGGTAGTTTCTAACAATCAGTTTGTGTTCAGGGCGACGAGTCTGCCTACAGGTACACAAGCGCATTGTGTTGCCTCTGTGTGTGAAATGCGCTATACAAATAAAGATTTGATTTGATTTGACCAGACACAGAGCCAAACAGGCAACCTGGAGATTCCATTCATTCACTAGCATTCAGACTTTGACCCCATGCAGCGCAGTTATACCATATTCCTCTCTGGAGAATCTTGAAATCTATGAGATGTTTGTCGTCACACAATTGTGAAAGATACCCAGGAAAAGGATCTCAGGTTAACACTGCACTCATCATGGATACATTCGTTCTATGGTGGCCATTGTTTTTTTTGTTATTGATCTGTCATTTTGACATGTATGATATTTAATCTTCCATTTAATTAATGCCTTCTTCTCAGAAATGGAACAAGTGCGGACGTGGACGCTTGTTTAGTGGCATGACTTCCTGTTACACACCTCAGGCACAGGAGCTCAGGTAGACACTGTGGAATGGGGAATGGATACCTTCTTTCCCTGGACCGAAAAGACATGGGAACCGATGGGTACCTCTAACCGTGTGGGCGGAGGGGGAGGGGCTAACCAGACTCCTGCAGACTCCTCCTCCCACCCCACCCCGCCCCTTATTCAACTAGAGCCGGCCCTGTACAAGCAGGTGTGTGTCAATCAAAGACTTGCAGAGGACACACCCATGCAAGCTGGCACCATGCTGTTGTTGCGTGAGACTGAAAGACCGTATATAAGCTAATCTTTGTCATCACTCGGCACTCTTCTTTCTCTGTGGATGGGAGGGCAACAGAGGTACACGTAAGTACTAATGTTTGTCTGAAATTAACTTTTTATTTAAGTTGCTATCTGTATATTTAACACTGCCTTGTTGAATTATTGATAATCTTTAGTATGGTGTCAATTGTTTTCTCCATTCTGTATGCTTTAATTTAATTTAAAGAGTTTATGCCAGCTATCAACATAAGTTGTATGACTGAAGTTGTCACCATAAAATCAATTACAGAGAGTTTTATAAACTAAACTTCTTATTCTCAGTTGATAGTTGGCATTAATTGCAGGGCAGCAGGGTTTGAAAATATTGATGGCTGTACGGTCTCCATGTTATGTTATGCTAACTAAAAATATTTTTATGCTCTGATAAATAATTTCTTATGAAATTTTATGACAATGGCATCAATGTAACATCGTATGTTGAGGTGCAAAGGCTAGGATTTTCTGGTGCAGAGCGATGAGAAGCACGTCAAAATGGAGTCTGAGCTATCAGTGAAAGCACATCTTGGCCCACAAGTTTATTTTGTATCGATACAATGATGACGCCCACTTTAGGGAAATAAGGAAAATTGATAGGATGTCAATCAGACCTGGAATTTAGTAATTTTAGTGGGGCAAGGCCATTTGGTGTCACTCAATTGGTGTCACTCAATTTTTTAAGTCACATGCTAGGACACAAAGGCCATTGAGTGAAATAAGAGGATTTGGACCCTACTGTTGGCTTTTGGAATCTGATGAAATTGTTCAGTTGACTCTGTGTTGTGTTTGTACTAACAATAAAAATAACTTGATGAATGACAGTCCAACATGGGTGGAGTGTTCCTTTATAAAATAGATGTTTATTGCATATCAAATAAAAGGAAGGTTACAGCTCAGCTCTCGATGCATGCAACCAGCTATCACAAAGGAGACACAACAGATAATACATTCATATCTCCTTAAGTACATTTCTCACCCTCTGAGTTGCGTGATCATAAATTGCCCACCCCACCTGGGTCATCCTGACCTTTCTAGCTGAGACTCAGAAATCAGTACAGACTTTTAACTAAAATACATGTCCCTGGGAATGGATCCTTGTTAGTCTCATTGTTCTCTTCGACAGATACAGTAGGAATGTCCACTAAACAGAAAATGTCACTATTGAGGTGCTTAGCTATCATCCTCTGACTCTACAACG
The DNA here is from genome assembly GCF_949987555.1 of Borostomias antarcticus. NCBI lineage: Eukaryota > Metazoa > Chordata > Actinopteri > Stomiiformes > Stomiidae > Borostomias > Borostomias antarcticus. The sequence continues at coordinate 4,661,086 of NC_140264.1, read as the reverse complement.
TCAGGAGACCTCTAGCCATGATCGGAATATTGGGATGTGGGATAACTCAATTATGAAACCTGAACTATCCCTTTAACTGAATGATCGATATCATTTTTACCACCCAAATGGCTAAACTGTATTAATAATTAAGTACAATAACTGTACTCTATGTTCAATAAGAAAAAAAATGACATAACAGAATGACATTAAAAACATAAATAGACTATTCACTTTTTATGATAGGTTAGGGCTGTCAATTTACTCAAGTATTAAAAACATAAGGTTTGCTTCAGTTAAGCACTCAATAGGTCAGCTATCTATCGAATGATGCTGGGAGCTATTAAAGGTGCTCTGTTCGATTTACTCCACTTTTTGTAAAAGAAAATCCAATACATGCAATAAATAGGTCCAGGGGAGTCATAACTATCTGTACAGAAAATATAGCCAACGGTGTCGTGCCTGTGGGGAAAATGCAGATTTTTCTTTTATTACGAGCGAAGCCGGTCCGGCGCTGAGCCCCACCCCCTGAACGGCACCGTATGGAGTGAAAACGGCCACTTGTTTATATCTGATACGCTGCACCACTGCCCCATCTAGTGGCCGAAAAAAATAGAACTTAGCACCTTTAATGTAACGTTTGATAACATCAGCTTGCTAATTGGTAAGCTGTGGTCTGTGCAGCTAGCAACATTAGCAATCACTCAACACAAAGAGAGAAACAAAAATGTTGTGTGTCGCCATCCACTCCGAGATGTCAGCTAAGAAACCAGCTATGCATGCCTCCACTTGTGTGTCAGAAGGGGGAAATGACAGGACCGGTTGGGTGCCATCGGCATAGCAGTGATAGGAGAAGCCATGCAAGCAAATGACAGAACGCAGAGATGTGTTGTAGAGAGAAAAACGGAGAGGACCCAAGACAGACCCTTGTGGAACCCCCCGTAGTCAGACTACATGGTTCTGGCATCTGACATCGCTGCATGCCCTGGCAAGTGTAGGCTGTTGCATAAATGACTGTCCGTTGATGGATGAGGGTGTCTGATCATGTGTCTCTAGGGGGTGGTAATTGGAGCGGTTAAGGGCTGTGGTCATATCCCTACAGTAACAACATTTTATAGGGACTGTTAACAGTAACCGTCACTGAAATCAGAAGACAGAGTTGTGGTCTAACATTTACATACACTTGTAAAGAGCTTGTAGGTCATGGCAGTCTCCAGTTTCCAATCATTTCTACAACTCTGTGATAGTGATTGGAGCACATACCTCTGATGTGACACAACTGTGCCATGCACTTGCAATTGTTGTGACATTTTCCAAGTAGGGAGACTAATTTCACTGGTGGGTTATGTTACAGCTACTACAGATCAAGTTAAAAGATCCGCCAAGGGTAGACATCCCACTCGGGACCAAAATGTATGTGTCCAGTCATAATGTGCAGTTTTGTTAGTGGTAATTATTTGAATGTATTGTTGGTATGTATTGTAGACAACATAGCCTACTTGGCTCTCGATAGCCGTAATAGTAGGCCTTGGTTGGGCCGATCAGAATTTGAGTCAAGGTAGGCTTAACATTTTAATGTCTATTAAAGGTAGTTTCTTTTAACAATGTATCTACAGTATTGCAAAATTATTTTGTTACAGGTTGTCTGCATTGTTAACCAATGTCAACCACTGTTTTCCTATTAAGAATGTTTAGTTATTTAAAGTCCATCTTATTTTTTGATGGAGTGAATAGTGTGCTATTGTGTAGTGTGCAGTGAGTCACTAGTGTGCTAGTGTGCAGTTCCCAGGCCTGCTATGCAGATACCCCATTTCACCTTCCACTTTTATTATATTGTGTTTGAGGAACCCCCATCACATGTGTATTAATATGTGTGTGTGAACCCTGGACCTGTTCCCCTGGCATATCAGTCTGTTCCCCTAGCCTATCAATCTGTTCCCCTGGCCTATCAGTCTGTTCCCCTAGCCTATCAATCTGTTCCCCTGGCCTATCAGTCTGTTCCCCTGGCCTATCAGTCTGTTACCCTGGCCTACCAGTCTGTTCCCCTAGCCTATCAGTCTGTTCCCCTGGCCTATCAGTGTGTGCCCCTCGCCCCCTAGGCAGCTCCCCATGCATGTTTGTTATTTTCCATTTAGGCCCACCTTCTGCTTAAATCATATGACAATAGTCACCCTGGATTTTTTTTAACCCAATGTAAAATAAATAAAAATAAAAAATAAAAATGTTTTATTTTTGATACATTAACCTCTAGAATATTCATTCAATTGAACGTTTGATTGGCCGGGGACTAGTAACTATAAATCTGTAAATCTATCAATGTTAACGGTCACATAAAGTAGAGCATTGTCACATGTTACAACATACTTTGAAGGATGATGCTTACACATGGAGTCTAGATATCAAAGATGTGAACCTGTACTAGTCAATACAAGAGGTCAAAATCACTGTGATCACAGTTGACTGGTGAAGGATGATAAAAAATTGATTAATGAGAAAATGAGACAGTGTATTTTTTCTAAACCTTTATTACAACCATGGGAATCACCAGGCACTAACACATTGCATTTACACAATGTTTCAGAGTTTTCTAATACAGGTTATATAAGATATTATGATATACAACATAATACTGTACACACCAGTGCATACAGCATCATGGTGATACATCATCAGGGGTTGAAGAGAAGGGCTCAAGCCAGACGTATCACACAGCTGAGAGAGAGAGAGAGAGCGGAAGAGAGACTTGGTTACAACTTACACACTTTGATTGACAGGTAGCTCATTGTATTCTGAGGTGGGACTGAGGTTCATACTCACCGGTGAATGGTCCGATGGTGAGGTGGTGGTGGGCTGGGGGGCTATGGCGGTGGGGTGGGGCAGAGCGCCCGAATCTCCTTGCAGAACATGTCTGCGGAGAGAGACCAGTGAGAGATCAGCGAACTCAGAGTGAACGCAGAGTCAGAGAGAGAACTGGAGAAAGAGACCCAGGGAGAGTCGGGAGAGACCAGAGACAGAGGAGACCACAGAGAGAGAGAGAGAGAGAGAGAGAGAGATAATCAGAGAGAGAGACCCAGGGAGAGTCACAGAGAGACCAAGGGGTAGGAGAGGGTTTTGAGGACTCACGGGTTTGCATTTGGTCGCCCTGGTGTCACACAGGCTGATGCTGCAGTGCACGAAGATCTGGTGATCCTTCCCTGGGAAGGTAGCCAGCAGGCTGGAGAAGCGACCCTGGTGGGACTTGGCGGTCTCCAGCATGGCCACGCGGATGAAGTCGGCAGCACACCTGGGAGGTGGGTAAGGGGAGAGGGGGGGGGCGTGGGTAGTTAGACACGCACACATACACATACAAAGACACACACATAACACAATAAGATACACATACTTCTTCGTGATGATGGCGTCTCTCTCAGGGTCGTTGAAGTCAGCTGTGTGGGTCTGGTAGCATTCCTCCAGGACGACCACGATATCCTTATCTTGCACGTCCACCGCTGTCACACCCACGTACAGGATGAGGCCAAGGGGCAGGACTTGTGGGCCAGCTGGATACTTCTCCTCAAATGAGCTGGTCTTGTACAGGAACATGGTGAGCTCGGGTGCGGGGCCGATTGCTGACACCATGATTGGAAGTTTGACGGCCATGGCTACAGGTTTTGCCATAGGTACATTCAGGCTGACCTCTGCTCCCAGGGGATAGAAGCAGGAGAATGGCAGGTTGAGAGGCAGAACTTTGGTCTTCTTTGACTCAACTGGATCCATGAACAGTTCGTTGGAGTAGATGACATGGGTTCTGTTGCTCTACGGAAGAGAGAGAGGAGGGTGAGGGAGAGGAGAAGGAGGAAGGGGGGGTGGGGGGGATAAACTAAGTCAACAGGATAAGAGGTTTAAAATGTCCCGTTATTTGTTCTGACCCACACTGTGATGACGTTTGATGATTGTTTATACTACTACTCGTGTATGATTATCTAGTCAGCCCCTGATGGCTCACAGGCAGTTAGCTAGTTAGGTACTGTAGCTAGGTAACTAGCTAGATAGGTAGGTAAGTAAGTAATAACAACTAGTAGTTACTTAGGTAGGAAGGTTGCTAGTTAGGTAAGTATGCAGGTAGTTACTTAGGTAGGTAGGTTGCTTGGTAGCTTGGTTGTATGTACATGTAGCTAAGCAGGTACTATAAGTACTGTAGGGAGGTGGCTAAGTATTTAAGCAGGTACTTTAGGCAAGTAGTTAGGTGGGTAGCGTGGGAGGTGTGTAGGGTAGTTAGCAGGGCAGCTAGGTACCAGTAGGTAGGTACAGTATATTATATTATTATATAAGTGGGCATATTATAATAGCAAATATCCAGAGGTTGTTCAGTTTTTACATCAGTGGTGGATAGGAAGTGGGTATGCTGTGTGTCTTTGGATAAAGAAGCGTGTATACTCCCTATACCTGCCTAAACCCTCAACTACACTACTGGTAGATAGATACCTTACTACTGTAGGTTGAAAGTAAGGTAGTAAGTTAGCTAGGCAGATTGCTTGGTGGGCACGATAGATAGATAGATAAGGTAGGCATGTAGTTAGCTACCTAGCTAGGAAATGTAGCATGGTAGCTAAATAGGTAAGTTGCTAGGGTAACATCCTCTCACCTTCACAGTGTTTCCACAGCTGCCCTCATTGCGCGGCACCCGGAACCACCTTCTACCGTTAACAATTGCACCCTTGGTGCAGCGAGGGTCACCCAAGCGAACAGAGCTGACGTTCAGTCCAGCCTTTTCCGCTTCGTCCAACTTGAGACCGATATCCATGAAGTTGATCCCACACACCATCTTTGGAATAGTTAGGCTGAAACCGAAGGCTGGAAGACAGGAAGTTATTTCACGACAAATGTACAAAAGGGCAGCACAACTTTACATGGTGTAGGGCCTTTGTCATTCTGTTGAGTGACACAAATGATAGGGCTAACAGCTGCACTGGCAACACATTGATCCTCTTTTACAGAATAGCAATACCTGCATGGGGGTCCTGTGACTCGGTTTTGGCAAATTTGGTGATCGGGACCCGGAAACTATCAAGTTTCTCGACGACGATGACCGTTTCATGTCCATGTTCGTCAGTCTGGAAGATGGTGGTGTCCGTGATGTCTGGCTGCTCACATCTATAGTGGATGTTATCGTCACTCACACAGGCTAGAGCATCAGTACAGGTTTGACAAACCATACGCTTGACATCTGGAAGAGAAGAGCAGCAAGGGGTGTTTGGATTATTGTGGTGTTGAGGGTGAGTTCAGTCAGTAGATCAGCACCAGGATGTCCAGACTGAAAGCTACATCCCCACACAAATGTATCCCAGCTCAGCTCTGGTAATCTCTAGACGAGTATTAGGTTTTGTCCCGGACTCCGTCCCCTCATATTCTAGAATAAACACTAATGATCACAATGGTTCCATACCGGAATCTTCGGACCAGCAGCCGTTGATGACCAGGACCAGGAGCAGACCCACTGACATCATCTTCGTGTTCTGCATCCTTCAGATCACAAACATGAACACTATTTCAATGGAATGTATGCAAAAGTACCTTTTTCAGTGAAAACGTCACACTGTTAAAATGTGAACGAATTCAATGATATACATTAATGAAACAGACTTGAATATAACCTCATTTCACATGACAGAGATTAAAAAAAAAAAAAATCTGTTTAAAGGGTTATAAGAGAAGAAGTCTTTGTTTAGTGTCACAATTTACTCACTTCTTGTTATGTTCTTTTACAACAAAATAATTTCCAGAGCAGATAATTTGTTGTGTCTCCAGAGAACACAGTTTACCAATTAGCAAGCTGATGTTATCAAACGTTATATTACTGTCTGTCAGCATCGTAACGGTAGATAAATGGCTGACCTATTGAGTGCTTAACTGAAGCAAACATTCTGTTTTAATATTATTGAAAAAAGTAAATTATGACTATTTATGTTTTTCATGTCATTCTGCAAGGTTTTATATATATATATGCTTCCACTGAACAGTGACTGTAGGAGACTGTCACAGGGACAGACATGAGTGTTAACACCATGGGGGGGGTGCTCTAATTTGATTAAAGTGATTAATGATTCCACCATTGATTATCACTGTATGCAGAAAATACGATTTTGGCATCATCACAACATACTGCTTTGATTTGAGCCGGGGGGGTTACCGTGGCCACCGGCGGCCATTCTGTGTGCAGTTCTTTTTGACATGCTTCTCATCACCAACAGATCCTAGCCTTTACACCTCAACATACGTTGTTACATTGATGCCATTGTCATAAAATATTGTATCCAATTATTTATCAGTACATAAAAATATTTTTAGTTGGCATAACATAACCTCAAGACAGTACGGCAATTAATATTTATACACCCTGCTGTCCTGCAATTCATGCCAACTGTCAACTGAGAATAAGAACTTTTATTTATAAAACTGTCTCTGTAATTGTTGTTATGGTGATAAGCCTCTGGCTTTTTTTGTGTGATATCCATGTAACCATGGAGAAGGGTGTAGCAGATTTGGGCCTATTTAAGGCAAGTAGCCGGACAACAGAGTTATATAAAATTAATTATCTTTAATACATAATTCTCTAGACTGTACAACGCTGCTCTAGCTGTGATGCCCCTGCCTTTTACTTTTTAAGGTACTGGTGTTGTATTTTGAAACTGTCAATAAAGTATTCAATCAATCAATACAACATGTTGATATCTGGCATAAACTCTTCCGATGAAAGCATACAGAATGGAGCAAAAGTCGGTGTCACAAATACAGATAGCAAACTTAAATGAAAAATATATATTTTTGACAAACGTAAGTACTTACGTGTATTTCTGCTGCCCTCCAATCCACAGATAAAGAAGAGTACAGAGTGATGACAAAGATGAGCTTATATACTGTCTTTGTCTTATGCAACAGCTGCATGGTGCCAGCCTGCGTGGGCGTGTCCTCTTCAAGGCCTTTTCCTCTCGACCCACACCTGCTCGTATGCAGGGCGGGCTCCAGGTGTGGAAACGGGGCGGGGTGGGAGGAGGAGTGGGTAGGATAGCGCCCCCCCCCCCGCCCCCTCCACCCATTCAGCATCCCTCAGTGTCTACCTGAGTTCCTGTACCTGAGGTGTGTAACAGGAAGTCATGCCACTAAAAAAAGGTGTCCTTAATTAAATGGAAGGTCATTAATTAAAAGGAAGACTAAATATCACCCATGCCAAAATGGCAAATCAATGAACAATACAATGGCCACCAAGGACAGTATGTACCTACGCAGTGAGCTCCTTTTCCTGGGCATTTTCCATAATTGTGTGATGACAAAGACAGGTTCATGCTGCCAAAACAGAATGGAACCATTCTAGCCAAGCAGCGTCTCATGCCAGCGCTACACAACTTTTTCCAAGTCCTAGCGTAGGAGTGCACGTCACCTCAAATGACCAGCTTCCCTATGAGTCCTTGGCTCTCGGCCCTGGTACATGGAGCAAGGATGGAGACATCACACATTGTATCTGTAGGCGTATCACAGAACGCACCGTCCCGTGGACCAAGATCCCGTACTCAGCGCTCACTTTCTGGGTGCATCTACTGAGGCACAGAGTTCAGGCGGGCGCATGACTCGTACTTCTGAGAAGAACGTCTGCTCTCCTGTGCTCGGCGAGCGAAGGGCAGTCTCGAGCGATCGGAGGTAGGGATGAAACGGTTACCGGTTTCACGGTAAACCACGGTGAAAATTCCAGACAATTAGTATTACCGTTTCAAAATAAATGATCATTAATACCGTGTTCGATTGCCATTCTTTGAATAACCAGGGTAAATAGGCTACCATAGACATACAGTCCGAGGTCATTCACAGTTTCGACTTCACAGGAAATGATACGCTTACGCACCCACATCCAAAAATGCCAAATACCTCACTGCAGCCCTTCCATATTACACAACAAAGGACATGATTTCAACCGTTGAGAGGCCTGGTTTTCCCCGTGTTATTTGTGTTTTATTAAATAAAAGTTGTTGAAAGGATTCCAGATTGTCTATCAGTACTTATTTAACATTTTCAGCATATTTAAAAAAAAATACTGTGATAATACCGATAACCGCAGACATTTTGGTCACTATAATCGTGGTATGAAATGTTCATACCGTTACATCTCTAATCAGAGGCCACTAATGTATCATTATAGATCCAGCAAGGTTGACAGATTATAATCTGTATAAGATATGCTTATATTTATTTACTGAGACACGGCTGTTGTGTCTGTTGTTGGCTGTTAAGGAATCGGACTAATAGGGATGATACCTCATTGGTAGGGGACAACATGTTAACCGTGGACTTGATTTTCACAGTAATTAAGTCAGTCTAGCTAAACAGTGTAACTAAAATACACTGGATTAGCATCAGCTGGACACTTTTGTGTGCAGCAGCCCAGACTAAATCAGTTTATGTTACGTTATAAGCACACACACACACACACACACACACACACACACAGCAAGGCCATGTTTATTGATCAGTTTGATCCTGTGGGAAGGAAGTGTGTATTGTACAACATATCACTCCAGGTGAACTGTTCACTCCTGGCATGCTGCCACAAAGATAAGAGACTCTACCTGAGCAGTAGCCTAGAATGGATGGAAAATCACGTCAAGAGAACGTCAAAATATTACAAATAGATGCCTTGCTCTCTTTCAGAAGCTCAGTATGATGAGTCCACAGCAGAGTATTCTGGGTATTGCGGTTCAGATTCATTTTTCTCCAGTAAAAACAAGATGCACCTCTCATTTGAAGCTGCAAGATAGTTTTGAGACAGGCCTGAAACCGATTTGATGGGTACTAGCAGAGTACTAGCTGTTAATGTTTGTGTGTGTATGTGTGTGTGTGTGTGTGTGCAGTACATGTGTGTGTTTTTGTTTAGTTCATTAGACAGTAGTTAAAATATATGATATAGCAAGTCATGCATCATAAACATGTCAAGAATGGCACAAAAAGTCAAGACTTATTTCCAGGGATTAAAGCAAAAAAAAAAAATCTCCTGACTGAATTTTTTTTCAGGCCAAGTCATATTCTTATTTTAACCTCCACTGTATATTTTAATAAAATAGCCTATAACAGTATAAAGGATAGGCTATAGCAGGGTTCCCAACCTTTCTTCCACAGAGCCCCCCTAACTTAGGCTACACATAGTGGAATTTGACCCCTCACCCCCACACTTTCCATAGGCTATTACGGAAAAAATATATAGGCCTATATTTCTCTTTTTATGCCTTTATTAGCTGATATAGCACACAACGTGCCATGCTATGCATTTATCATATCTTATTTATTTAATTCCTATAACAAGTGTGCTGAAGGCCGTCTCTAGTAAGTCGTACTAAACGGGAGTATGATCCTGGTCGAGGCTCGGAGCGATGCGCGGCCCCACGTCAATCCTCCAAAACATCTTCAATCCTTGTTCCTGGAAGTAGCCTATTTATTTGATAGTGAGTCAATCAGCCTGGATGTCAGCGAGCTCATCTTCGCAGTTCAGGAAGGCTATTCCACATCCTCCATTTTGGCGATAAAACGATCCAAAACCCACGATTCCTTGGAGACATAGGCTACTGGTCCGTCATTGAAGAGGGATTTTATATCCTCTTGCAGCGGGGATATAGCCCACAGCCATAGCGGATAGCCATTCGAGAATAGGCTAATATGGCCAATCAGGGTAGGCTAGGCTATAGCCTATAAATGTTATTTAATGTTTTCATAAGCGTAAAGATACAAGGACAACAGTTAGATTAACGATCAGATGCCATAATGCCATGCGTTATGCGCAAGTTACTGTCGCATAGTTGTAGCCAATAAAGGCCTATATGTAGGCTATATAGGCTATTATATATCATTTATATTTATAATGTATAATACCTCAAATACATCAAATAGGTTGTATGCCTCTACAAATCATATTACACCAGGTAGCCAATTAATCCGTCGCGACTTGCAATGAAATTGACAGAAATCCATGTATTTCCGTTATTAGACTATCTAAAATATACAACATACACAAAGTACACAACTGAACTGATATCTCCTGGATATCTCTCTGATATCTCTGTGAAATGGAGGAAAGCGAGGGGCTGAGTGTGAGAGAGGGAGGTAGAAACATTACAGAACTGTAGGAGCCAAATGCTGATTCCAACCTTCTGATTTGTGTGTGTGATTGTTTAATTGTGTGCATGTCAGTGTGTGTCTCAAATGAGAGAAAAACAATGACATTTACTTATTATTAACAATGACAACCACTTACATAAGTGGCTAGGTTCGGGTTACAGCTCCTGACGTCCGCGAGTGTGTGTGTGTTGTATGGTAACGTGCCAACATACACAGATGAGATGATTTTATATTATATGGAAGGAATCATATCATAGAAGTAACACAAGACAGCAGCACGCGAACAAGAGAGAAAACATTTGTTTATACATGGAGTCGGTGTATTTGTCAATCATATTAAATAACATGCTGTCCATCTCTTTACTAGTGTACAAGTTTCAAGTTGTTTTGTAAAGATCAGTTTGAATGGTAACTTGACCATTCAGGTAATAGTATATACTATAGTCCAGGAGCCATAGCCCGATTTATAGGTGAACCTTGTTTTGTCGGGTGCAATTTTTTTCTTTGCTCTTTTCTTGTACAGTAGCTTGGGGGTAGCTCTTCAAAATACAAGAGGGTGCTCGGTGATATTGCAGTGTACTGTATTTCAAAAGCATCATCTTCGTGTGGAACAGAACTTCAAGGAGGCCAAAAACGTCGAATCATCACTTTATTGAGCAGGCCTTTTACATGGGGTCAAATCTTCGGCAATACTGCTTTCTCATTCGAGGTGGCACAGCTTATATCTGGCTTCAGGCCAGGAATCACATGACAAACACATTTGCATACAAGGAATAGAAACATTGTCACAAACAGTCACTGAGTTCTGCCCCCCTCGGGAGGAAAATCCCCAAATCAAACAAAAATAGAGACTTATGATATTGCATGCTGAATATATAAATTATATGCATCCAATTTACATTCTCTAAGTTTATCTCGTTCGAATGACTTAGTTAGTCGTTCAAACGAGATACCTAAGTCATTCGAACGAGATAGCTAAGTTGTTTAAACAACATTACCAACTTGTTAGAAAGACGTGCTGGCAATTTGTTCTACGTGTTATGTTAATTAAAACTGGTTATTTGAGGGGATATCATTTTACCAACTGATCAGACTTAATTCATTGTGTAGATTCAAACCCAGTAACTCAGAAATCCCTTATTTTCAACGATGCAGTCAAAATAGCAACATTAAATATACAAACAATAAATAGCACTAAACCAGTGAGAACTATTTAATTTCACAGCGTATTTGCCAACACATGATACATTAATTCAATTCAAGGCACACACAAACACGACTGCACAAGTGGCACAATCAACGATGCAGTCAAAGTAACAACATTAAATATACTATCAATAAATAGCACTAAACCAGTGAGGGCTATTTCATTTCAACCCATAGTTACCAATGCATGATACATTTAATTGATTCAAGGCACACACAAACATGGCCGCCCAAGTGACACAAATGTTAGTGCGACAGACTTGTAACATAAGGCTTGGGGGTTTAACTTCCCGTCCTACTGTTTGAGGGTAGTACCTTTAGAATTAGAATTCTATTACATTTTTAAGAAGGAAAGGCATATTTATTTCTGTTGTTTGTATTATTATTATTATTATTATTATTTCATTACTTTTAAAGGCAGAGGGAGGAGCAGGAGAGAGATAGAAAGGGAGCGAGAGATTACACATTGCTTGAGTGTGTTCTGTTGAGTCTATATTAACTATTACTCATCCAGACAATTGTGCACACATCCATCCATCCATCACTACCTGCAGCCAAGAGCAGCTCACTGACCATTCATGACTCAACCTGAGGGCGTTGAGATTGACAACAACATACATCGCATTTCAACAATCATAAACGACCAAATACATGTTATTTATTCATAGCTTAATAATTATTTTGAAAAAAGTTGAGCAAATGAAATTATTTTCATTTCAAATGTTTTTTTTTTTTTCTAGAACGTCATCAGGATCCTAAATATATTGATTGCTGGTGTTGTTTGAGCAAACCTGCACAGCTACCAGCAGGGGGCAGCATTCATATTTTGTATGGGTACCAGCAGGGGACAGCATTCATAATTGTGTATGTCCGGATGTGTATGTCCGTCAGTGAGTGAGTGAGTGAGGCAGTCAGTCACCCCGTAGTACCATAACCCACCACAGAAGGGACATTTTTTCCATTGACAAGTACATTTAGAAAAACTATGTCTCAGTATAGTCTCAGACAAGTTTACTTGGGGAACCATTTACTTTCTATGTCCCCAGAGAGTAGAGCTTGAGGTGTTAAGTAGCGCTAGATATGTCCCTATTTCAACAGTCTTTATAGGACTTCTAACCATACGGACTTCTAACCATATTGACTTATTTGCCCACTAGATGGAGACATTATTGAATGTGGTATTTGTATCCAGTCTCCTCATCATTTTTTGTGTTTTTTTTAATATATATTTTTTATTGGTTTATTTGGTGAGGACAGTGCATATTAATGAACACATACACGTACATGACTGTGTAAACATGCGGGATTTAGCTAGGAGCTAGTTTCCATCCGCAGTCCTCAAACATTAAACATTAAAAAAGAAGTACTCACAGAAGGACAAACATTAAAAGACAATTGTGTGTTTTTAATCAACTGTGTAGGATGTAAAAAATGGGGTAAATGAGAATTAAATGAAAATGAGACCGTGTGTATTTTTCCTAAATCTTTATTACAACCATGGAAATCTCCACATTGAAACACATTGCATTTACACACATTTACATGTTTCAGAGTTTTCTAATACAGGTTATATAAGATATTATGATAGATAGATGTATGATTTTGCACCAGTGCATGCAGCACACATGTAGGGATTATAGGGGGGCTATTCCTATAGTGTTTTGGTCCCAATGGTCTGGTGTATCTGGGTCAGGCATGGCAATACGTCATCAGGATTAAGGACTTGAAGAGAAGGGCTCAATCCAGATGTATCACTCTGGTGTTTAATTCTGCATTACTGAGAGAGAGAGCGAGGGAGAGAGGGAGGTAGAGAGACTTGATTACAACTAATAACACATTTTGATTGACAGGTAGCTCATCCTGAACTCACTCATACTCACAGGCGATTGGTCCGATAGTGAGGGGCTTGATGGGGAGGGATTCTGAGACGGAGCGGGCTCTCCTTCTGGAACACATCTGTGGAGAGAGACCAGCGAGAGACCATAGAGAGTCAAAGTCCAGAGGGTCAGAGAGAGACAAGAGAGAAACCTTGAGAGAACAGAGAGAGTTAGAGAGACCAGGGAGGAGGGTTTGAGGACTCACAGGAGTGCAGGAGGAGCTCTTCTGGTCACACAGGCTGAGGCTGCAGTGCAGGAAGACGTCCCGGTAGTCCCCCTGGAACAGGAACAGCAGCGCAGAGAAGCGAGCCTTGAGGGACGAGCCGCTCTCACTCACCGCCACCTGGCGACGGTCGGTAGGACACCTGGAGGTGAGGGGAGAGAGGGGGGTTGGACACACTCACACACACACACACATACAGAAACACACACACACACATACTGTCGACACACATACCTGTGCTGGATGAGGAAGTATCTCATGTGGTCCTCAGGGTCGGAGGAGTGGGTGGCGTAGCAGTTCTCCAGAACGACCACGAAGCGCTCCACCTCCGTCTCCTCAACGGACACGCCCACATACAGGACGGAGCCCAGGGGCAGGGTGACTCGGCCTGCTGGGTAAGGCTTGGTGTAGCTAGCGTTGTGGAACAGAGACATGGAGGCTCTGGCTTTGGAACCATGTCCGACAACGCCCTGTCCATCCACCCTGTTTGCCGATCACAAGGGTAACAAATTGCACCATTGAGTTGCACTGATTCAAAGTACTTTAATGTTCAAACCACAAAGATTTCCTTTGGGTCTAATGGTGGAACACTGACAATTTGAATGAATGGGAACTCTAGTTATTCCGGGCGGCTGTAGCTCAGTTGGTAGAGCAGGGCGTTCAGTGATCGATGGGTCAGCGGTTCGAATCCCAGCTCCGACTGACCACATGTCGAAGTGTCCTCGAGCAAGACGCCTAACCCCAAATTGCTCCAAATGAGCAGGTTAGCACCTTGCATGGCAGCTACCGCCATTGGTGTGTGAATGGGTGAATGAGAGGCCATTGTAAAGCGCTTTGAGTGCCGCTAAGGTGGAAAAGCGCTATATAAGTGCAGTCCATTTACCATTTACCATTTACACAGGTGACCTGGAGTTTCACCCGTTTGAGCCTATGTATGCCCGGTATGGTCTCCACACTGTGTGTGTGTGTGTGTGTGTGTGTGTGCATGTGTGTATCCTCCTACGCCAGGTATGGTCTGACGGTGATGTCCAGGCTGGCGCGTGTGTCCGTGGGGTAGACACAGGAGAAGGGGATGTCGATGGGAATGCTGACTCGGCTCCGGCCCACAGCGTAGACAAACAGGGTGTTGGAGTAAGTGGCGTGGGTGCCGTTCGTCTGGGGGGTGGGGGGTAAAGACGAGAGGGAAAAAGTCAAAAGAATAAAATATCAATAGAAGATATTGGAGATATGTGCTTTCTTTCTTTTTTGGGGTGACTAACAGCAGTTCAAAAGCAAGCCAAGTTTGGTTTGGCTAAATCCTTTTGCCCAAGCCCCTGCTTCGGCATAAAAAGAAGAAGATATATGTAAGAAATACAGTTTGTCCAAGGTATAGTGATGGATTACTTATACCCATCATTTATATATTCATAGATCAACTGTAGGAACCTCAGAAGAACTGTAGGAACCCCTATCTCTCTTTCTCTGATCTTCAGTGTTTCCAGTGTTGGGGATGGATGGATGGATGGATGGATGGATGGATGGATGGATGGATGGATGGATGGGTGGATGGATGGGTGGGTGATGGATGGATGGATGGGTGGGTGGGTGGATGGATGGATGGATGGGTGGGTGGGTGGGTGGGTGATGGATGGATGGATGGATGGATGGATGGATGGATGGGTGGGTGGGTGGGTGGGTGGGTGGGTGATGGATGGATGGATGGATGGATGGATGGATGGATGGATGGGTGGGTGGGTGGGTGGGTGATGGATGGATGGATGGGTGGGTGGGTGGGTGGGTGGGTGATGGATGGATGGATGGATGGATGGATGGATGGATGGATGGATGGATGGATGGATGGGTGGATGGGTGGGTGATGGATGGGTGGATGGATGGATGGATGGATGGATGGATGGATGGATGGATGGATGGATGAATGGGTGGGTGGATGGATGGATGGATGGATGGATGGGTGGGTGGGTGATGGATGGATGGATGGATGGATGGGTGATGGATGGATGGATGGATGGATGGATGGATGGATGGATGGATGGATGGATAGATAGATAGATAGATAGATAGATAGATAGATAGATAGATAGATAGATAGATAGATAGATAGATAGATAGATAGATAGATAGATAGATGACCTCTCACCTTCAGAATATTTCCACAGCTGCCCTCCTTGCGCTCCACCCGGTACCACTTGGTCCCATTACACTCGCTGTGGGCGGAGCAGAGGCGGTCGGCCAGGTGAGCGGAGGAGGCATCCAGGCCGGCGGCCGCCAGCTGCGATGTGAGGAGACCCACCTCCAGGTAGCTCCTCCCACACACCAGCTCTGGGACTGAGAGAGGGGTGGGTGAGAGAGAGGGGGGAGGGAGGGAAGAGAGAGAAGAGCAAATAAGACAGACGGTCCTCTGAAATGTATGTATGTATGGGTGGAGGGATGGGTGGATGTGTGGAGGGGGAGATGAATGGAGTGATGGATGGGTGGATGTGTGGAGGGATGATGGATGGAGGGATGGGTGGATGTGTGGAGGGATGATGGAGGGAGGGATGAATGGAGGGATGGGTGGATGTGTGGAGGGATGATGGAGGGGGGGATGGATGGATGATGGAGGGATGGGTGGATGTGTGGAGGGATGATGGAGGGGGGGATGAATGGAGTGATGGATGATGGAGGGATGGGTGGATGTGTGGAGGGATGATGGAGGGGGGATGAATGGAGTGATGGATGGATGATGGAGGGATGGGTGGAGGGAGGAGGGGGTGAATGGAATGATGGATGGATAGATCACCATATCTCATGCACCGCCAGGTCTGCTCCTCTGTGTTTCTCCGGCAGATCTCGTTGGACTGACAGCTGTCGCACATGTCGAACCCAGAGCCCTCTATCATTTCTGTGAACCAGACCACCAAACCAGAAACGAGATAAGAGTCGCATGTCAATGAAGAAAGTCACAAAGAACAAGTAAAGTTTCATAGACACAGTTGGGTAGCTTTGAAGAAGGGAGAGGTCAAAAAATGCATCATAGACATGTGTGGTCAATAATCACGTTACCAGCCAACAGACAACGTTGTTCCACGAGGTATCAGTTAGACTCATTCCTCATTCTACAATCTCTCTCATGTCTGACCTTCCGTTTGCCCCCCCGATGTAGCTGACACCAGCAGCGCCAGCAGCAGGGCACCAGATGATGTCATCACTGTGCACCGCATCCTTCACTTCAGCAAAGGAACAGCCTAGAGAGATGGCGGAGGAGAGGGGGGGGGGGTCTAACTATCTTACCTTAAAGTTCCATCCATTTGTCTGTAGGCTACAATAATACCATTAATTCCACAACAGAAGGTGTGAGTACTGGTATATAATGCTATACCACTAATATGCTATATACTGGTACACTTACCCATCTCAAATTAATAGTTTATTACAGCTATAGCAGGTTAGGGTAAAGGTATTCTTACCTTGAGGAGTGGTGGAAGATGTGTGTGGTGTCTGCTTGTAGGCTTGGTATTTATACTGTACGATTTTCTCTACTTTAAGAGGTGGGGTGTGTGTGTCATAATCATAAAATCAATAATTACATGGTGAAAATACACCTGTTTGACTTTCTGCGTCCTGTTCTCTGTTCCCCGATGGCTGTATTTACACAAAAGAAGATCAATTGCAATGTACTTGTTTTTACACTTTGCTCCTCAAGAGTTTAAAGAACTTTTGAGAGCTCTGAGATGAAAGAACATTGTAGTGAAAGGGAAGGGTCAGAACAGAGATTGTTTCACAAGAAAAGTGCTTTATTAATCAAATGTATTATTATTATTATTATTATTATTAATTCATTACTGACCAGGACCTGGGCTGGACAGCCCTCATCTATAAGAGGCTGACAAGATTACTTCAGATAAGGTTCACCGTGAATGCACACTTAAACTATTATGTACACAGGGTTGAGCTATTGAGAAAGACAGGAGGTCGCATGTGCTCGTTTATGCACAGTACGTTGAATACAGTACACAGCATCTATAGCCCTTCCCTCTGATAATATACTGTAACATTCATGCGAAGAAACGAGTTAGAGAACAAGCGCCTCTTCAATTAGTGACATTCTGTTCCAGCGTGGTTACGTGTGTTGACCCAGGGCTCAGCCACACAGTGCCTAGGAAAGGTATTCAAACCCTTTGACCTTTTCACATTTTATTTGTTACAATAGGAATCAAAATGGATTTAATTTAGTTTTTTGTCACTGATAAACACATAGAAAGTGGGAAAAAAAGTTGAATTGCCAAAGTGGAAACATTCATCTAAATTGATTACAAAAAAACAGTAACTAATTACTATTAGTAGTAGTAGTCGTAGTAGTAGTATTAGTACTAGTAGTAGTAGTAGTAGTCGTAGCAGTGGTTGTAGTAGTAGTAATAGTAATGCATTTAATGTATAAAGCACAATCTATTGAATAAGTATCCGCTGAGTCAATTGAGGAAGTTCATGATCTGAATAATGAGGTTCATGAAGTTCATGATCTGAATGAATCTAAATGTATGAATGAATGAATGAATGAACAGTCCTTTGTTTTTGTTTGTCTCTCTTTGTACCCGGGCTGCGCCCCGGGCTGATGTACAGTAACAGTTGGTTGGGGGGCGCATTAGAAATAAAAATAACATCACATAATGATGAATTAATTAATTAATTAAGGTTTTATTTGGTCATTCTCTTTAGGTAATTGTTTTTGAAAAAATTTTAAAAATCTTATTTTTCTCTTCAAATGTATATGGGTTCTATAGTAACAACCAAAAGGGCATGGCTGAAGCTAACGCTTATAAAAATGCCAGCCCTTTTACACATCATCAAAACTTAAGACAGACACGATCACATAATTTAACAGTGACAAACAGAAAATAAAATAAAATACATGCAAAGAAAAAAGAAAAGAAACACACACTTGCACTTGAGATAAATAAAAACAGTTTAGAAAATAAATGCAGTTAACCCTCAAGACTATACTTATCCAACTTCCTACATTTATACCTTCTTTTAAATTCTGACACATTCTTACTTTGCTTTAGGGCTTCGGGCAGTGCATTCCACAACTTAACTCCACACACAGATATACACTTGCTTTTCATAACTGTGCTAAATCTCGGTTGCGTCCAATTTAGTTCACCTCTTAGCGTGTATCTCCTATCTCTGAACATGTATATATCCAAAATAGAACCATGAATGCACACACCTCTGTACTGTATGTGGACACAGGGTTGAACTGTGGAGAAAGACAGAATGTTCACATACGTGCCAAATGCATATGTTATTATACTAGTATGTTTGCTTTTTTCACACTATGTTGAATACAGCACACACTATCTATAGCCCTATTGGGCCTTTACCTCTTATTATATGTAAAGATTAGATAAATCTTCTTAATTAGTGGTATTTATTCTGTTATGCCTTGTATGTTGACACAGGGCTCAGTCGTATGTTCTTGAACTGTCAGGTTTTTTTTCTTTGGTGTCAATAATGAACTCCCATCTACATTTGAGTGGTCTCCCTCAAGAGTCCTCGAGTGTTACCACAGGGCCTCATTATGTAATTATCGGACTTTTCTCTATAAATTAAGGGAACTCCAGAAGAGATGCAGCTTCCATCTCTCGTGGGTGGTGAGTGAAACTTCTCTCCTCTTAGACAGCTTGTCGCTAGTGCTAAAATCTTGTGCATAAAACTTTCTCTTTTGAGTTTTGTTGAGATTTTGAGACTGAGATATTCTCTTTGCGAGAAACTGAGGAGACTGTACCCGTGTACATGTTTGTTTGTTTTGATTGTATGAGCTTCTTTTTACCACTTTTCAGATTTGTCTCAGAACTGAAAGATGAGGCGCACAATGATGACATCAGAGGCTCTTCTGCTTCTCCTGCTGGCATATTCCATATCTGGAGAGGACAGCTCAGGTAGGCTGAAGGCCCAAAAGAGACCGAGTCAAGAATGATCAATGAATTATTAATGTGTAAATGAACCTATACGTAATATCAGACGTGTAAGTGAATCTGTAATATATGATTGATATAAAATCTATACAGCAAATCTATACTGTAAGCAGAGGCCGAAGCAGACCTGTATTGTCACACCATTAAACGTTATCTACTGTACACTGTAATGACAGATGTCTTAACAAATCCGAACCACAAAATGTAAATATCTATAAGATTTGATTGATTGATTGATTGATTGATTGATTGACCGACAGATTGATTGATTGACAGACAGATCGGTAAATGTATCGAACACCTCTTTCTCCCAGGGTCAATGCTTAAGTCCGAGACCCCGTCCACCTTGTTGTGGTGTGGTGCCAAGTACTGCAAAAATGGCCTGGACTGCCTGGTGGTGGGCAACTCCAAGCAGTGCGTTGACCCCTGCGACCACTATTCCATCCTGGATGACCCCCGGCGTTCAGTCACCAACAAGCTTGAAGAAGAGTCATCCTCACTCAACGATTACGAGGTCAAGTGGGAAGGCTGGTACCGTCTTATACTGGACGGAGTCAACGCTCAGATGCCCGAGATCTGTGTGGGCGGGTCCATGTGTGGGGCCAGCTACCCACTCTGGCTCAGCAGCAAACACCCCCGTCCAGCCGAGGGAGTGGTACGGTCCAGTGTGTGCGCTGTGTGGAAGGGCAGCTGCTGCAGGTACATTTTTACTCTTCGGTTTCATTTATTTTTTATTTTATTTGACTAAATAACATTTACAAATGTATTTCACCAGAGTAGTTCATTGAGACCAGGGTTTCATTTTCAATGTTCTGGTTACAAAGCAAATATAAAAACATCATACATCAAAATTAAATACAGAATAAAAAGACATGAAATTGACCAAATACTACTACTACTACTACTACTACTACTACTACTACTACGACTAATACTACTACTATTACTGCTACTTCTAATAATAGTAATAATAATTATAATAATAATAATAATTTAATTCAACCATTATTTTGACGGCGAAGTGAACGGAGGGTGAAAGGACTGTAGTCTGGCATGAGCGAGCATGATACAATACTCTTCTCCTCTAATTATCAATTGAGAAACTCTTCATAGCTCTTTTTTCTGTTCTTGCACTTTGTTATTGTATTATTATCGTTGAGGACCCCCTTGAACGAGATGGTACAACAAGGATTTTTATAAATTGATTGATTGCTTCAGTGACACAACTTTTCTACGTCTCTGGCAGGTACGACTCCAAAGATATCCATGTCAAAGCTTGTTCCGGTGGCTTCTACATCTACAAGCTGGTGTCTCCCAGAAAGAGTAACTCCGCGTACTGTGCAGGTAGGCACCATGTGAAGCTATGTTTTCGGGTGTGTGGTGGCAGTGGGTTGGTGGCCGATGGCTAAGATTGGTGACATGAGATCCTGAGATGTAAAAACATGTCCTTTAATGTCGCAGAGGTGGTTGAGAACAGGGTCTGTTGATGGGATAGACTTAATAAAGACCTCAGACTTTAATTGTGTCCTCTTGGTTTAATGGTAGACTCTGATGATGACAATGATATTCATCATTATATCACATATTACTTAAAGTAGGTGTTTCATTCTCTCTAACATGATACTATTAATGTAAAAGATATTGCTGTTGAGACATGTAGCTCTTATCGAAACAGACACTTGTATATTTCAGTGGTTTCAAAGTTCCCAACAACTACAACTACCACAACTCCTGAGCCCACAACTACAACTACCACAACTCCTGAGCCCACAACTACAACTCCTGAGCCTACAACTACAACTCCTGAGCCTACAACTACAACTCCTGAGCCTACAACTACAACTCCCACAACTCCTGAGCCCACAACTACAACTCCTGAGCCTACAACTACAACTCCTGAGCCTACAACTACAACTCCCACAACTCCTGAGCCCCCAACTACAACTACCACAGCTCCTGAGCCCACAACTACCACAACTCCTGAGCCTACAACTACCACAACTCCTGAGCCTACAACTACCACAACTCCTGAACCCACAACTACAACTACCACAACTCCTGAGCCCACAACTCCTGAGCCCACAACTCCTGAGCCCACAACAGAGCTGGTGTGTGGAAGGCGCATCATGGAGATTGGTTTCCCACGGGCTCAGACGGCAGCCACCGGTCTGGACGCTGCTTCTGCTCACCTGTCGGATCGCCTCTGCTCCTCCCACCAGGAGCGTAACGGGACAGTGTGGTACCAGGTGCCGCGCAAGGAGGGCAGCTGTGGAAATACTCTGGCGGTGAGAGGAAGTCATCATCGATTGATCTATATCTATCTATCTATCTATCTATCTATCTATCTATCTATCTATCTATCTATCTATCTATCTATCTATCTATCTATCTATCTATCTATCTATCTATCTATATTAACTGATTACTCTATCTTGTCATCCATCTTCTGTCATCCACCCAGACCAACGGATCCCAGTCTATTTTCTCCAACAACATCTTTATTTACCCTTTGAGTCTGGGCTCCGGCTCCCTCCCTCAACCAATCATAATCCACTTCTCTTGCGTCTACCCAATGGACACAGAGACCAGTCTGGACGTGTCCGTAGAACCCTACCTGGGGTGAGTAGAAAAAGAGACGGTGGAAGAAATGGAGAGAATAAGACTGAAACTCTTCTTTTTCCTTCTCTTTCCTCTCCATGGCTATTGGCAATTTTATATTGTTTGTATTGTTTATGATTGTATGCTGTGCAACCATTGTAAATGATCCCTTGATCTCAATGGCCTCCCTTTTCTAAATTAAGGTAAAATAGAATAGAATTAAAAAATATAGCTTCATCTCTTTTTCTATTTCTCAATCGGCATCATCTCTGCATCCATATCCGTTTGACTCAGGGACATAACTTGATACCAGCTCAGTGGCCTTGTGGACAAGAGTGGCCTCCCTGAGACTGGGAGGTTGTGAGTTCGATCCCCAGCTGAGTCATACCAAAAGCTATAAAAAATGGTACCCAATGCCTCCCTGGTGGCACTCAGCATCAAGGGTTGGATTGGGGGTAAGTCCCTGTGACATACTAGCGTCATGTCCAGGGGGTGGACTTGTACATCAAGCTGCCTCACGCTAAGGAATCAGGAGATAGGCTCCTGCCCTATGGGCCACTAGGTTTGAGAGCCATTGGTGCTACTTACTTTTTACTTTTACAGAACCTGATAGAAAACTATCAGTTGGTGAAGTCTAGTTCCCATTGGTGAACAGAATGTCATCTGTTGGCCAGTAAGACCTTTCCGTCCTCCATCAACAGGACGGCGGGAGTAAGGATGGTGGGCATGGGTCCCAAAGCCAGAGCCTCCATGTCCCTGTTCCACAACGCTAGCTACACCGAGCCTTACCCAGCAGGCCGAGTCACCCTGCCCCTGGGCTCCGCCCTGTATGTGGGCGTGTCCGTTGAGGAGACGGAGGTGGAGCGCTTCGTGGTCGTTCTGGAGAACTGCTACGCCACCCACTCCTCCGACCCTGAGGACCACATGAGATACTTCCTCATCCAGCACAGGTATGTGTGTCGACAGTATGTGTGTGTGTGTGTGTTTGTACGTGTGTGAGTGTGTCTAACACCCCTCTCTCCCCTCACCTCCAGGTGTCCTACTGACCGTCGCCAGGTGGCGGTGAGTGAGAGCGGCTCGTCCCTCAAGGCTCGCTTCTCTGCGCTGCTGTTCCTGTTCCAGGGGGACTACCGGGACGTCTTCCTGCACTGCAGCCTCAGCCTGTGTGACCAGAAGAGCTCCTCCTGCACTCCTGTGAGTCCTCAAACCCTCCTCCCTGGTCTCTCTAACTCTCTCTGGTCTCTCAAGGTTTCTCTCTTGTCTCTCTCTGACCCTCTGGACGTTGACTCTCTATGGTCTCTCGCTGGTCTCTCTCCACAGATGTGTTCCAGAAGGAGAGCCCGCTCCGTCTCAGAATCCCTCCCCATCAAGCCCCTCACTATCGGACCAATCGCCTGTGAGTATGAGTGAGTCCAGGAGGAGCTACCTGTCAATCAAAATGTGTTATTAGTTGTAATCAAGTCTCTCTACCTCCCTCTCTCCCTCGCTCTCTCTCTCAGTAATGCAGAATTAAACACCAGAGTGATACATCTGGCTTGAGCCCTTCTCTTCAAGTCCTTAACCCTGACGACGTATTGCCATGCCCGACCCAGATACACCAGACCATTGGGACCAAAACACTATAGAAATAGCCCCCCTATAATCCCTACATGTGTGCTGCATGCACTGGTGCAAAATCATACATCTATCTATCATTATATCTTATATAACCTGTATTAGAAAACTCTGAAACATGTAAATGTGTGTAAATGCAATGTGTTTCAATGTGGAGATTTCCATGGTTGTAATAAAGATTTAAGAAAAATACACACTGTCTCATTTTTATTTCATGAGGTGGTTTTTCAGAAGATACAAATGACTGAAAATACTAATTATTTATATAAAAGGCTTGGCCGTGATCACTTTCCGGAAAATTCACCAGTTGTCTCAAGGCTAGGCTGTGTTCACTCTCCAGAAAAATATTGTTTCAGTAAAAATTTCAAGCTAATGATTGTACACATAATTGGCACTAACAGCACAAATAATGATTCGCACACACATGGGGACACACGTTCATGACACATTTTTCAATTTGTTGATAATGAATTTCTTGTTACCTACTGTAAGTGGTTAAGTTACCATTGGAGCTGACAGAACAACTTGAAACTTGAGAAACCCTTTGACTAATACTTTCTGTACACGGGTAAATAGATGGACAGCATGTTATTTTATATGACTGACAAATACACCGACTTCATGTATAAACAAATGTCTTCTCTCTTGTTGGTGTGCTGCTGTCTTGTATTACTTCTCTTTTTTCACGATGATGGAGGTTTCCTTCCATATAATATAATATTGTAAAACCACTCATCTGTTTGTTGATGCGTAACCACAGACACACACACGTGTGTAGACGTCAGGAGCTGTAACCCAAACGTAGTCACTTATGTAAGATCATTGCTTTTTTCTCATTTGACACACACACACACACACACACACACACACACACACACACACACACACACACACACACACACACACAACAACAACACATAGACTGACATACACACAATTACACACACAAATTAGAAGGTGGAATAGGCATTTAGCTCTTCCAGCTCTGTAACGTTTCTCCCTCCCTCTCTCACACTCCCAGCCCCTCGCTGACCTCCATTTCACAGAGATAGAGAGATATCCAGGAGATATCAGTTCTAAGTTGTATATTAGACAATTTTAGATAGCTGCATGTTAAGTAAGAAGGAAAAAGAGGATATTTCTCATGTTGCAAGTGAAACTAAAGCTGATGTTGTATACGGAAAGACATAAACACACACACACACAGACGTATACATTTTGTATTTCTGTTTCTGCTTTTAAGTTGTAGGCTGTTATTAATGAGTATGTGTGCTGCATTTTTATGTACCAAGACCAACGACCACAACAGAAATAAGTCTTGACTTTTTGTGCCATCTTTCACATTTTGATGATGCATGACTTGCTAAATCATGTATTTACGGTCTAATAAACAAAAAATTAAACACATACATACTGCACACACACACACACAACAACTAGAACTCTGCTAGTATCCAGTCAAATCGGTTTCAGACCTGTGTCAAAACTTTTTCTCTCACACGGCTTCAAATGAGAGATCCAACTTCTTCCGTTTTTACTGGAGCAAATTGAGTCTGATTGGAGTAAAGTCAACCGCAATACCCAGAATACTCTGCTGTGGACTCATCATACTGAACTTCTGAATGAGAGCAAGGCATCTATCTGTAATATTTTAGAATTCTCTCAAGGTGATTTTCCATCCATTCTCGGCTACCGGTCAGCTAGAGTTACACAATCTGTGTGGCAGCATGCCAGGAGTGAACAGTCCACCTGGAGTGATATGTTGTGCAATTAAGCAATAAACCACGAGAGGGCGTGTGTTATAGTGATTTTATAACAGCTAGGGGGCGTTGTTAGGCACGACGCGAAGCGGATTGCCTAAAACCCCCCTAGCTGTTATAAAATCACTATAACACACGGCCTCGAGTGGTTTATTGCTTTTATACAACGGTTACTACATCTATTAGTGTAAAATAAACACACAGCAATGTAAAATATTACGACTTATTCAAAACGAAGCATCATTCACTCAATTCCGCCGAGCAAAATAGTTCCCCTAACAAAAGGGTTGCCAAGCAACAACAACAACTACAATCTGCATTTGGATCAAATGGGAAGCGCATTAATACTGAAAATGGAATGATATGCGGTCCAAGGTGTGTGTTACAAAGTATTTTAACACGGCTTCCAGCCAATCAGAATCAAGAACCAGAACTAACCGTTGTATAATACTCACTTCCTTCCCACAGGATCAAACTGATCAATAAAAATGGCCTTGCTGTGTGTGTGTGTGTGTGTGTGTGTGTGTGTGTGTGTGTGTGTGTGTGTGTGTGTGTGTGAATAACGTAAGATAAACTGATTTAGTCTGGGCTGCTGCACACAAAGTTATCCAACTGATGCTAATCCAGTGTATTTTAGTTAGCTAGACAGACTTGTAAGTTCATTACTGTGAAAATCAAGTGCACGGTAGATATGTTGTCCCCTACCAATGAGGTATCGTCCCTATTAGTCCCATTCACATTCCTTAACAGCCAACAACAGACATAACAACTGTGTCTCGGTAAATAAATATAGTCATAGCTGATTATAATCTGTCAACCTTGCTGGATCTTTAATGATATATTATTGGCCTCTGATCACTCAAGACCGCCGAGCACAGGAGAGCAGACGTTCTTCTCAGAAGTACGAGTCATGCGCCCGCCTGAACTCTGTGCCTCAGAAGATGCACCCAGAAAGTGAGCGCTGAGTACGGGATCTTGGGCCACGGGACGGTGCGTTCTGTGATACGCCTACAGATACAATGTGTGATGTCTCCATCCTTGCTCCATGTACCAGGGCCGAGAGCCAAGGACTCACAGGGAAGCTGGTCATTTGAGGTGACGTGCACTCCTACGCTAGGACTTGGACAACGTTGTGTAGCGCTGGCATGAGAAACTGCTTGGCTAGAATGGTTCCATTCTGTTTTGGCAGCATGAACCTGTCTTTGTCATCACACAATTATGAAAGATGAAAAGGAGCTCAGGTTAACACCGAAGCACACTGCGTGGGTACATTCTCTGTATGGTGTCCATTGTATTGTTCATTGAATTGCCATTTTGAAATGGAAATTTAATCTTCCACTTAATTAATGGCCTCTCCTCGGAAATGGAACAAGTGTGGACGTTAACGCCTGTTAAGCGGCGTGACTTCCTGTTACACACCTCAGGTACAGGAACTCAGGTAGACACTGAGGGATGCTGAATGGTTGGTGGGGGGCGCTATCCTACCCACTCCTCCTCCCACCCCGCCCCGTTTCCACACCTCGAGCCCGCCCTGCATACGAGCAGGTGTGGGTCGAGAGGAAAAGGCCTTGAAGAGGACACGCCCACGCAGGCTGGCACCATGCAGCTGTTGCATAAGACAAAGACGGTATATAAGCTCATCTTTGTCATCACTCTGTACTCTTCTTTCTTTGTGGTTGGGAGAAGCACACGTAAGTACTAACGTTTTAAATTATCTTTTTATTTAAGTTTGCTATCTGTATTTGTAACACCGACTTGTTGAATTAATGATTATCTTAAGTATGTGTCATAGTTTTGCTCCATTCTGTATGTTTTCATTTAAAGAGTTTACACCGGCTATCAACATATGTTGTATGACTGAACTCATCACCATAACAACAATTACAGAGACAGTTTTATAAACCATATTTTTATATACTGATAAATAATTTCAGAAAATATTGGCTCGTACTGTAAGTCTAGTCTGTCTCCAGATAGTCTCTCTGATCTTCAATCAATCAATCAATCAATCAATCAATCAATCAATCAAAGCTGTTTAACACATTTCGTACTCAATGAATATACCTGGACTAAAAACAATGGACAGTCAGTAGAGTAAGGATAAGACTTACTTACTAACTAACCCTTACTTACTTAGAATCAAACAACCTGCACGTCATAACCCACCCATAACCTGAATGTTCTGGAAAGGAAAGAATAGTTTAATAAGCATCAAGTTCAAAACCATAAGCAGCGTTCTCAACGTCTCTGCTGTCCTCCTTGAGCAGGTCTTGTGTTCCTCCACCTTAAAAGGATGCTCTGTTTTGCTCGCACAGCACCTCAGTTCACCTTGGCTGGTTTTCTGTAAACCAGGAAGACACAGGAACAAAGCAGTATCTTGTGATTGTGCCAACATTTTATTTTCTGCATACAGTACAGTGATAATCAATGGTGGACTCATTGATCACTTTTATCAATATTAGAGCACCCCCCCCCATGGTGTTAACACTCATGTCTGTGCCTGTGACAGTCTCTTCAGTCACTGTTCAGTGGGAACATATTTGAACATTATCAAATCATATCCAAAATAAGTTGTTTTTGTCACCGAGAGTAGACCCCCGTACTACAGTACTACTACGTGTACAGTTCCTTAGCTTTCAAGCTCTGCCTAGTGACCCTGCGCTTATTAAACAATTATTGCTTGGTCTTAATAATATCCTATCCTAAGGCATTTCTGAACTGAGAGCACCAGAACAATTTGAAATAACGACTTCGCTCTTCTGAGGGTGGCTCGCACCAAGCGTGATACAGTCTGGACCGCAAGGTACACTGCTTAGGCTATTCGAAGACAGGGTCCAGATTCCTGTGCCATTGGATCTAGATGGGCTGAATAGTACCCCTCTGGTTGTTGTTGGTCTCCATGTTCTTGTGTCAACACAGCTGTCCTATAGCCATCTCTCTCTGACACATGAAGGGTTTAAGGTTGTTCTGTGTTTGGGAGGCCCAAAGCTGGAGCCTCGCTCAGAGCATCCTTCGAGTTGTTGAAGGCCGTTATCTAGTCTTCATCAAGCTGAATCTTCTCCATGTAGCTGTTTCATGAATGTATATCACCGAATTTGTTTTGACTGAAAATGTTTGTGTACTTCTGCATACATCCCATTGAAATATTGTTCATGTTTCTGATCTGAAGGATGCAGAACACAAAGATGATATCAGTGGGTCTGCTCCTGGCCCTGTTTTTCAACGGCTGCTTGTCCCAAGACAAAGACCCCCTGAACCCTTTCGACGTCCCCGCCCTTAAAGTGCTGTTCCGGTGTGATGGCCATCTCTGCCCACCAGGCCAGGACTGCCTCAGTGTCGATGGTACTCCTCGCTGTGCTGACCCCTGTCTGCACCACGCAGCGCTGAATGATTCCTGGCGCGCCAACGACCACCTTGAGGATCTTAGTGACCCTCACTGTGACGATGATGTCGACTGGATGGGGTGGTACCGCATGTACATTGGGGGGGACTTCAGTCTTCGGATGCCAGAGAGATGTCAGGTCATTAAGAGCTGCGGAACCCACGCTCCAGGTTTCTTGGTTCAGCCTCATCCAAAGATTGGTGATGGTGTGCAGCAACACACTATCTGTGCAACTTGGGAAAACGGATGCTGCAAATTCAATTTGAATCCAATCCACGTCAAAGCCTGTCCTGGAAACTTTGTCGTCTACAAGTTTGTCAACCCTCAAGATTGCAGAGTGGCTTATTGTGCAGGTATTTAATTATTGTGATCGTTATTGTTTATTCTAGAACATAACGGGACAGATTCCGGAATACAACTTAATCCTAGTCTAGAGATTACCAGAATTGGGCTGGGATAAATCTGTTTAGTAATGTATCTTTCAGTCAGCACATCATGGTGCTGAACTTCTGACTGAACTCACCCTTAACACTACAATAATATCCTCTCCTCATTGCTCTTCTCCTCCAGATGTCAAGACTAAGGTTTGTCTAGGCTGCAAAGAGGATGAAAACTGCCAGAGCGACGATAAGATCAACTATAGTTGTGAGAAGAGAGAAGACAAGGTTGTCCCAGAAGCCGTCGATGATGGAACCGCTATTAATCCTTTCGAAGTCCCCGCCATGAAAGTGCTGATCCGGTGTGATGGCCATGTCTGCCCACAAGACCAGGACTGTCTCAATATCGATGGTACTCCTCGTTGTGCTGACCCCTGTCTGCACCACGCAGCGCTGAATGATTCCTGGCGCGCCAACGACCACCTTGAGGATCTTAGTGACCCTCACTGTGACGATGATGTCGACTGGATGGGGTGGTACCGCATGTTCATTGGGGGGGACGTCAGTCTTCGGATGCCAGAGAGATGTCAGGTCATTAAGAGCTGCGGAACCCACGCTCCAGGTTTCTTGGTTCAGCCTCATCCAAAGGTTGGTGATGGTGTGATGAGACATACCATCTGTGCAACCTGGGAAAACGGATGCTGCAAATTCCATCTGAATCCAATCCACGTCAAAGCCTGTCCTGGAAACTTTGTCGTCTACAAGTTTGTCAACCCACAAGATTGCAGAGTGGCTTATTGTGCAGGTATTGAACCGCTTTGATCGTTATTGTTTATTCTAGAACGTCTGTGAATGTACCTTTCAGTCGCCACATCACTTTACTGATGTTCTGACTGAACTAACCCTAATACCCACCCCTTGCTGCTCCTCTCTTCCAGATGTCAAGACTAAGGTTTGTGTAACCTGTGGAGCAGATGAAGACTGTGTGAGCGACGATAAGATCAGCTATAGTTGTGAGAAGAGAGCAGCAGTGACTGCTGCTGTTATGGAGCCTAAGCCAGGTAATGTGATTCGTAAAAACGGTAAACAAGTTCACAGGACAACTACAGCTGATATCGTCCATGTCGATCAACATATTTTATTACAAAATCAAACATTACATTAATATACATTGTCTTTATCTGCCTCGTGTCAATTTACAGAATGACAAACAAAGTCAGTGTCCTGTTGCTCAACAAGGCTCTGCTGCCCTCTAGTGCCCTGGAATGCTAAACCCACTATTAGCCATCATAAACCGTGCATACACACGACATCTATTTGTGTCTTTATTTACTCCCAAAATATGAGTAGGAATTATTAGCTCACACAACCACTATATCCTTTGCGGCAAATGCAATACCTACCCATAAAATCTTAAAAGCTAGTTTAAGATAGCAGTAGACAAGCTAATCCAGCTGAAGGTGGTGCAAAAAAATCACCAGAATGCAGGAACTGTGATATTGAAAGATTTCCCGTGGGGAGGACCCCTAGACCCCCCAGTTATGCACCCTCCATATTTATAGCACCCACCCAACGTCCCTGCACTTGTGGAAGATGCGGATCCCCAAATGAGGCCGCAAATATCTATTATAACAATATAATGTTTGTGTTTCCAGGTTACAGGACCCCAGGTATTGTGATTCTGTGAAACAGTATAAATAAGTTGGCAGGACAAAGTAGCTTGTGTTGTTGTCGTCGCTCAACAGAATTTATTATAAAATCAAGCATTACAATAATATACATTAGTAAATTAATAAGTACATTTTATTTATATGGCACCTACAGGGGCCACCAAGTGCTTCACAAAACATCAATACGGCGGTCTTAGAAGACAAGTTAAAAAGTACACACTCATGGTCAGTTATAGGTTATCGATGTATAAACCTAGTGTGAAGACATGTTCCAGAGTGTTACCTCTAATGTGTGTAGAGCCCAACACATGTCGGATAACGTTGTTTTTCAAACCTTAGTGATGCCTACCATGGACCTGGTGTGTAAAGCGGACGTCATGGAGTTCTCTGTCTCATTGGCTGCTCTGCAAGCCGCTGGAATGAATCTCTCCAGTGCACACATGGCCAAACCCGGCTGCAAACGCCAGCCAGATCGTGACGGTAAAATGCAAGGCATAGTGGACCGCGTAGAGGGCAAATGTGGAACCACCCTGAAGGTGAGAGGACATTACCGTCGCAACCTACCTAGCTACTAAGCAACCTACCTAGCTCACTACCTTGTGTTCCACCTACAGTACCTAGTAAGCTACCTATCTACCAGTAGTATACAGAGGTATACTGAGAATAGCCACTTCTTTATTCAAAGACACAGTAGACCCACTTCCTATCCACCACTGATGTGAAAACTACATACCTACCTACCAATCCACCCACCTAGCTAGCTATCAAGCAACCTACCTACCTACTGTAACTAGCTACCTACTTAACTACTTACCTACCTAGCTAGCTAATCACTGCCTGTCAGCCATCAAGGGCTAGATTATCATAAAGAAGTAGTACATGAACGAATACGAGGCTATTTTAAACATCTTATCCTGCTGACTCTTCTTCTTCTCCAACCTCCTCTTCGTCTTCCGTAGATGACTGACACCCACCTTGTCTACAGCAACGCTCTGACCTTAAGCTTCCTCGCTGGAGGCGAACCCCTGAAAATGCAATTTGCCTGCTCCTATCCTTTGAGAGGGCTCGGGACCACCCTGGATGTGTTCGTTAAACCCTACCTGTAGGTGGACACACACACACACACACACACACACACGCAAACACACATGTCTGATGGTCATACTTGGCGTAGGTGGACACACACGCACACGCATGCACACACACTCACTGTAAAACATGGAATAGGTGGACACAAACACACCTACACACACAGACACACACACACTGCTTAGACTTTGATTCTGCTCTAAACTCCTTCCCATTGTCCCACTCAGGATCGGAAATTCTCTGGCTGGATTCGGCCCAAGACCCACCCCCACATTGGCTCTGTACCGCAACGACAAATTCAAAGAGATGTACCCAGCAGGTCCAGTTAGCCTGCCCAAGGACTCTCCCCTGTACGTGTCCGTGACCATCGCCGATGTGGAGGAACAGCTCTTCACCACCGTTATAGAGAGCTGCTTCCTCACCCACACTGCCAACGCAGAGGACAAAGACGCAAATAAAGTATCCTTCTTCGAGAAAAAGTATGTGTCTCATGTTAATTAGCTGTGTGTGCCTGGAGGTGTACACATATGTATGTATGTGTTTAGTGTGTGTGTGTGTGTGACTGACTCTCCCCTCTTCTCCCCCCCTTCCAGGTGTCCTGTCGACCGTAGCGTTGTTTCCACGATTCAGAACGGCTTAAGTCTCATGTCTCACTTTGTCGCCGTGACAAAGGTGGAAGGCGACGTCTTCCTGCACTGCAGCGTCGCCCTCTGTAACAAGAAGAAGGCGTCCTGCATTCCCGTGAGTCCTCAGACCCTCCTCCCTGGTCTCTCTCTCTCTCTCTGACTCTTCTTGGTCTGACTCTCTATCTATCTATCTATCTATCTATCTATCTATCTATCTATCTATCTATCTCTCTGGACTCTCTCATCTCTCT
The DNA here is from genome assembly GCF_949987555.1 of Borostomias antarcticus. NCBI lineage: Eukaryota > Metazoa > Chordata > Actinopteri > Stomiiformes > Stomiidae > Borostomias > Borostomias antarcticus. The sequence goes on along the minus strand of NC_140264.1, from coordinate 4,628,343 downwards.
GATTGGCTGGTCTCTCTCCACAGACCTGTGCTGCAAGAAGACGCCGCTCCGCTGAATCCCTCTCCCTCGAGGTCCTCACCATTGGGCCAATCACCAGTGAGTATAAACCTCAGCCCTATCTAACGACCTGTCAGTCACACAGGCAGTGTTGACGTTGTCACGGTGACAGTCTCCCAGTTGACAACTGTGTTTGTCTCTGACCTCTGACCAACAGTGAACTAGAGGCTGGAGTGAGCTGATGACATCACACCGCCCTTAGAATGTCTTCCTGGACATCATGTGACCTCATCAGACCAACTTCCTTTTGTTTGTCTATGCAAATAAAACCTATGATCAAATTCTGACTACAAAGTTGTGTCCGAATCTATTATAACCCCTTCTCTTCTCTGATTTATTTATCTCTCATTTCTCTGTTAGGTAATACACATATCTTACCTTCTGATCTTTCATGTACCCATGTAACTAGTGGATGAATAGTATTAGAGTGAGGTACTGTAATTTAAATCAAATGAAATGTTTCACCGCCTGTGGGGTTAATAAATATTCAAAAATAATGTTGATGCTTCATGTGTCTGTCCTTTAAAGACTATTGAAATAATAAATGTACAGTAGAGCTGCACAAATCATTGTTACGACTGGCTCAAATGATCCAACACAATGAGGGAAATGACACAGTTAGATGGAAGTAAAAAATAACAAAAAATGGTAGCAACACAAATAAAACAAAAAGAATGTGGTCAGCTCCAAAATGGCGGAGAATAACACTGGGCTGAGCCATGTCTCTACCTATACAAGACAAGAGACACACTGACAAAGCACAAGACAGAACCCTGGACCGTAACGTCCCCTCCCTTAAAATACCACCCATACCGGTGTCACTCTAAGGCGCATGGGAGAGTAGAGCATCGGCTACACGGTCGAGGCTCTTGTAGGATAGACGCAGAAGAATGGCATGCTCATGGGTTTGCCTCCAGTGAGGAAGCTCATGGTTCGAAGAGGTGTAGATGAGGTGGGTGTCATTGGTCTATGGAAGATGAAGAGGAGGTTGACGGGGGGGGGGGAAGGGGGGAGAAGAGGAGGACGACTAACTGAGTCAGCTGGATAAGAGGTTTAAAATAGCCTCTTCGGTAGGTCTACTATGTCTTTGGATGAAGATATTGGTATACTCTGTATAACTCCGTATACTACTGGTAGATAGGTAGCTTACTAGGTACATGCAAGGTAGTGAGCAAGGTAGGTTGCTTGGTAGCTAGGTAGCTTGTGACAGTGACGTCCCCTCACCTTCAGGGTGTTTCCACAGTGGCATGAAGAGGAGCCAAAGGGACAGCCAACTCCATGATTACAATATCAAAACTAAAGTTTGTAATGAATAGAGTTCTTGAAGAGTGGATGAGACTAAAGATAGTGTAATGAATAGAGTCCTTGAAGAAGTGGACAGGGGACAGTGGCCACCGAACATGTGACCGATATGGTGTAAATTAAACTTAGGCACCAGACAGGTGAATCAGCAGTTACAGTTGGAAAAACTATATTGGACAGAAGAGTGTGCACTGCCCTAACTTTTAATAACCATAAATCTGCCACCTGTGACACTGGATGGAAGCAGCCTGTGATAACTGATAGAAACAGGGAATATAACACATTAATGTTTTTTTTTCTTATAGAACATAGAGAACAGTTATTGTACTTAATCATTAATACAGTTAAGCCGTTTTGTGTGGTAAAAACACAATTCAACCATTTGGTTAAAGGGATAGTTCAGCTTTTTATATTTGGGTTCGATATCCCACATCCCAAGGTTCTTGTCTGGATAAACATTTTAGTAGGTCTACATGCTGTGATAGGAATGAGTTGTGGGACTCTGGACTATGCATGGATTCACTGCCTGATTCACTGAATTGATTGGATTGAACACAGGTGGGACTGATGTAAGCAGACAAAAAAACTGGTCCGATGAAGACATGCAAACAAGATAAAGAAACAGTAACAGCTACACATTAGGAACAGGTTGGCCTGGTCTAGCTTGAAGCTGCACCAAGCATTTTGTACAACTACTAGAGGGTGACAAACTAACATTTACAAAATACAACAAATAAACTATATTTGGATACTCCCATAAGGACCAACTGGGCATAAAGCTAATAGCTAATAGCTAAGCTAAATGAGCCTATAGGGCTTGGGAAAATGTAGTCCCAGGCACGACCATCTTGTTTCTACACAGGTGTATCTATTTGTCTGATTGGCTCTACTGCATAGAATCCTATGCAATCAGACGAATAGATACACCTGTGTAGAAACAAGATGGTCGTGTCTGGGACTACATTTTCCCAAGTCCTATTGGGAAGTGTGCATGAGGAACATGAGGAGAAAGGAGACAAATTACATACATGAGTCTGTCAACAGAACTGCCTGGACCATAATTGAATAAAATTATTAAAATAATCTTTAAAATATCTTTAAAATCATGTCACACAGCACAATGAGTATTCATTCACATTTTTATTCTGCATCACCCTGGACGGGCATGAACTCACGTTACAAGGGCAAGTCATCATCTTTCTTGAGCTACCTGCAAAGTGAGAAACCATAGAATGTGTCACCAGGGCTGCATTCCAAATCACTTACTTCTACTTTTTACTACCAGTACGTACTACAGCTGCCCCTAGAAAGTACGTACTTTGCATGCAGTATGCCTCCAATTGGGACATACTACCTCGTCATAACATTGCGCCTTGAAATTTGACCACATTTGTCAGAGTCAGAATAGCCAGAAAACTGTGCTGGCTTGCATACGGCAAGATACAACCAGATGGAGTAGGACATCCTGGTATTTTTGCCAAACTGCATGTGGCATACTATGTATTGGGACATACTACATTAATTTTTTGGCATTCTATACAGTATGGAAGTCCGCGATTCGGAACACAGCCGATATGACTTAAGCAATCAAGGGTTGCATGTAAATGTCACAGGTGTATGTAACATTTCAGTTTCAGTTTCCACAAAATGTTTATTAAAGGCACCACAAGGGGTAAAAAAACAAAATCAAAGACTAAATAATAAAACAAGTGGAGAACAAAAGACAAAGCTCATAAACATACAAGATGGCACAGGACACACCAGGGACAACGCACAGCTACAGCAAATAAAGAACTGGACTTGGGGAGATATATGTCGGCTATATATACACAGACTAACAAGACAGGTGGAATCAATCAAACAATCAGTGCCAGAGGTCTCCTCTCAATCATTCAATTTAGCCAGTTGTAGTCCTAGGGTCCACTATTGGGGCAGGGTTGCCAACAACGGCTCGTTGGTGGAGACATTGTTGTTGCACTATAGGATTGTGGGTAGTGTATTGTTTCCTGTATGAACAGCAGTTGTTTGAGGGGACAAAATGAGGACAGACTTCAAAATACTGTCAAAAATAGTTCTTGAGATAAAATTCTTAAACATTTCACACTACATCTACCATGTCATGAAAATATATATTTTTTCATGAACATTGGGCATTTATTGAGTGCATATTTGCAGTAGCTGCATACAGTACTGATTACAGTAAAACATATTGATGCACTGTGAGCTCAAATTTTCATATTTAAAAAAATCTGTGAAGATCGTTGGACAGTCTGAAGATGTAGAGTGGCAATCGGGGTGTCAATTGACCCAAAAGTGTGGGAGGAGTAAGGTTTCATAGGTTTTACCGAAAAACGGAGTGATGGACTTCATAATTCCTTTGTGCCCTAGCATGTGGTGTGTGTGTCCTAAAAAACTGAGTGAATCCGATGGCCAAAGGGCCTTGAACCTGAAATGACTAAATTCCAGGCCTGATTGATATCCTATACATTTTTATTATTTCCTTAATGTGGTCATTATTGTATCTATACAAGAAAAACATGTTGGTCAAGATTGCTTTCAGCCTAGCCTTTACACCTCCACATACAGTGTTATGTATGACATTATTTATGAGTACATACACAACAATTTTAGTTGGCATATCATAAGCTCAAGACAGAACCGCAACAACAACAAAAAATCTAACTACCTTGTGCCCTGCAATTCATGCCAACTGTCAACTGAGAATTAGAAGTTCAGGTTATAAAACTGTCTCTATAATTCTTGTTATGTCTCTGTATTCTTGTTACTTCAGTCATAGTTAACATTATGTTGATGGCGTAAACTCAAAGTTTAAGCATACAGAGTGGAGCAAAACTATTGACACCATACTAAAGATTAAAAATAACTCAACAAGTCGGTGTTACAAACACAGATAGCAAACTTAAATAAAAAGATAATTTCAGACAAACGTTAGTACTTACATGTACCTCTGGTGCCCTCCCATCTTCAGAGAAAGAAGAGTGCCAAGTGATGACAAAGATGAGCTTATATACGGTCTTTCAGTCTACATGGTGCCAGCGGTGTCCTCTGCAAGTCTTTGATTGACACACACCTGCTTGTATACAGGACGGCCTCTAGTTGAGTACGGGGCGGGGTGGGAGGAGGAGTGTGTAGGAGTCTGGTTAGCCCCTCCCCCTGCCCCGCCCCACAGTTATAAGTACCCATCTGTTCTCATGTCTTTTCGGTCCAGGGAAAGAAGGTATCCATTCCGCATTCCTCAGTGTCTACCTGAGCTCCTGTACCTGAGGTGTGTAACAGGAAGTCATGTCACTCAACAAGCATCCACGTCCACACTTGTCCCATTTCTGAGAAGAGGCCATTAATTAAATGGAAGATTAAATATCATCCATGTCAAAATGACAAATCAATGAAAAACAATACAATGGCCACCATAGAGAGAATGTACCCATGTTGCGTGCTTCAGCGTTAACCTGAGATCCTTTTCATGCGTATCTTTCACAATTGTGTGACGACAAAGACGTTATAGATTTCAAGATTCTCCAGAGAAGTATTTACAGTATCTCTGTGCTGCATGGGGTCAAAGTCTGAATGCTAGTGAATGGATGGAATCTCCAGGTTGCCTGTTTGGCTCCATGTCTGGTTCATTGCCTCATATCTGTCCTGCCCTCCGTTATCTCTTCTGGGGATGGTGTTCCTCCAGCCTTGAAGGCCCTGCGAGTATGACTGTGAATGTTTGAGATTAGAAGGGGTGTCCCAAAGATTAGTCAGCGTGATGCGTGAAGATTAGGCAGTGTGTGTGTGTGTTTGTGTGTGTGTGTGAGAGAGTTAATTTCTCCCTGAGGACAGAGTAGGAGAAACTGTGTGTGTGTGTTTAAATCAGAGAGGGAGAGAATGGGAGATTTCATCTGTGTAATGTCTATGATCTGATCTGTTTATTGATTTGATCTTAATATAATCGATGCAGCTGTGCTTTAGCCTACTTTTATTGGCTATTTATTTCCTTCATTCATGATGAGAATAGCAGAGGACTTTGAACTTGATATATTAAACATAAATTGGTGCGAATCCCCTAGAATGCAGGAAATGAGATGTCTGACCCTCATAATCTCATGGGGGAGGACCCCCAGACCCCTGCTTGATGTGTGTTCCGTGAGCATGGGACTGCTGGCAAGGTGTCCCTTATTTTTCCCCATTGAAGGTGGCAACCCTACAAACGAGGTGAAAAACATTAAAACTTGAAGCAGAAAAATGCGGGAAGTATGAAATCAAGCGAGCCCCGCATATTTCACGTTTTTTGCGCGGAGTTCAGTGATTATCGCGGTGAAAATGCGCTCTTTCTAAAATTATGTGACCCTTGCATAATCTGCGCCTTTTGCCTGATTATGCAATGAATTATGCGATCGCATAATCACGTTTTTCTGGAGGGACTGGCTGTAAGTAAAGTGACAGCACTGTTTAAGACTTTTATCCACTGGTGTGGAGAAGTTGCAGCTTTTCAACAATTATGAACAGCATATTTCCTTATGTCATGCAACAGGCGACCAATAACATGACATCTATGATTCCTGCCCAGCCAGTATTCCCACTCAATCACTTTCAAATGTTATTTCAGAAGTTTTGTGGTACGGTTTCCACGGTGCCGCCACACTTCAACCTTGAATGTCTGCCATGCACGTTTCCAAGTGTTGCAATGCAAATTCTTCTGGGCTTGCCAAGATTTTAAATCTTAGATCTGGAAATATAAGATTAATTATCTTGTTTTAAAAGTTATTTGCTAGTTTCTATTTTAGGATTCATGGCATATTCTTAAATTGAACATGCATGTATTTTATGCCTCAATTAGGAAATCTTAAATTTCAGTAATTTATTGGTAAAACAAGCTACTTTAGCGTTTCTAGGGTTCTAGAACTATGACTATGACTTGGTATAATTTATGATTATACCGCGGTTATCACAAATATGCAGGAAAATGGATTTAATGCATTAACAATCAACTCGTACTCGTATATACTCGTATATGGGGCACCACCCTGTTTTGTACAGGGAAACAAGATAACCTTTATCAATAGTCTAATTTATTCATCAATCTCAGTCTGTAGGAGGAGTTCTTGACTGAATCAAGTGACCTAAGATAATGTGATGACGCTCGGACGTGGTCAAAGGTTAATAATATTTATTGAAATTATACTAATCAATTATCAAAATAATATTATAACACAATTCAATAAGATATGTCGACAGTTTCTCATTTCTGCCAATGCGTCTAGCAAAAACCAGTTCTGCATTCAGCTCTGGGAAGGGGTTTTTCCCTCACACATTCAACAAAAGGCGAAATGAGCATTACATAGGTCCATATCCAAGTCGAGAAGATTATTGTTATGAATTTATGTCAGACAAAGAGAGGCGGGTATTTGATGAATGGTATGAAGGGGTTAAACATAATATATTTGATTTTCAAGAGCAGATTTCTCGATACGGAGCTAACGATGTGGTTTTATTAAAAGCTGCTTGTATGAAGTATAGGTCTGAGTTTATATCATGCACGAATGTGGATCCTTTTAATTACACCACACTAGCCTCGTGCTGTATGAATGTTTTCAAATCAAGATTTCTACCCAAGGATACTCTAGCCTTAACATATACCGGTGCGTACATAAACCAACACAAATGTTATTCAGATGTATCGCTCCAATGGTTGGAATATCTGGCCATTTCACGCGGGGTGTCGATACAATACGCGGTCCAGTTTGGTCTATACTATGTTGACGGGTTTTATGAACGGGATGGTGTCAAAACAGCTCTGGAATTTAACGGCTGCTTTCATCACGGGCACTCCTGCCGGTATGACCCTGATATTCTGAATCTGTTGTCAGGGATCCCTTATGGCGTTCTGTACTTGCGGTTTAACGATAAAATAGACATACTTACTAATGTTTATAACCTCCAAGTGGAGGTAATGTGGGAGTGCGAATGGGCGCGTTTGAAACATACGGATCGGGGTGTTATCTCGTTTATGGCAACCTATGACAAACCCTCGCGATTGCGTCCTAGGGATGCTCTCTTAGGAGGCAGGACAAACGATTATAAGATATACCACAAAGTATGTGGGGATGATGAAAAACATACCCGAGAAAAATAGGATAAATGCGCAGTATGTCTTGGATCTAATGACTCAATCTAATGGTATTGTTGGGTGAAGTCCTAGGGGTGAATTGACGCATAAGTCGAAGGTTTCACGCGGATCTAATGTAGGTGTATTGTTGAAAAGCTTCACCACTCCGCAATTACATAGTAATTTTAAGAGACCAATAGGGTGGGAGGAATTTCTGAGAGCATGCTCTGATCTCGATGTACCCCTCTCGAAAATACCCAATAGCCACGTCTGGTCGAAATATCTCCTGTTAAAAACAGGGTAGGCATCCTACCAGACCTGCTACCAGACCGGTTATCACCTCAACGACTAGACATAGGAATGTAGCTACAAAGAAAACTAACTATCCCCAGGCTAGAGAATGGTTAGTTAAAGAATGGGAGGATTGGTCATGAAACGTGTATTTTTTTTCTTTATCTATGTATACCCCGTATGTGGTATTTTAGAACAGCGGACGGTGGAATTGTAATCTAATGTGTATGTGTATGTGTGCGTGTGTGTGTATATGAAAATATAAGTGATGAGAACAAATTCAAATAGGTAGGCTAAATGACGATTGAAGCATCATTTACCAATAAATAGCTTATGATATTAGCAGATATAGGCCATACATGGAGTCTCAATGAGTTGTGGTTCCATCAAAATGTACCTGTATACAGCTGTTGAAATGCAGGTGAAATCTTGTCTAGGTTAAGACATAGACGTTTTTTTTCTTTCACTTTTAACTACAATTTCGCTTTGATTTAGCCTAGACGTCTAGGGCCATTTAGACGTTGTTTAGCCGTCTAATCAATGTGAAAATGCTCAGTGGGCAGTGATTCTGAAGCCACCACGGTGATCCCCTGTCTCAAGCAACACATCTCTTCTCTGAGAGGGTTATTCCAAAAATACTTCCCAAACAATAGTGCTCAGTACGACTGGGTGATGGATCCATTCAATGCAGCAGGTTGGTATTTTATTTTATTGACTGACTAATTGTGACAGACTATTTGTGCTGTAAATACATTTTATTTATGTTGTATGCATGCTACTTGCTAACTGGTAAGGATTGTTGTAAAACAGATTTTTGTTGTGTTTAATATTCAGTTATAAATAAATGATCTATCTGCAGCACCTGCTGATTTCAGCTCTGAAGAAGATGGCCAACTCATCGACATGACACCTGACTCCACCATGAGGCTGAGGTTTAGAGCTCACACACTGAGTGCATTCTCGCTTGGCGTGGAGGAGGAGCATCCACTCAGCGGGCTGTGGGCATCCTTCTTCCCTTCGCCACATCCTATCTCTGTGAGATTGGCTTTTCAGCCGTTGCTTCACCGAAAACAAAGTACAGATCTAAGCTCAACATTGAGCATGACTTGAGAGTGGCAGTACCAAGCCTGCAACCCCGTTTTGAAAAGATGTGCAGTGCAAAACAGGCTCATTGCAGTCAATAATGCTGTGACAAGACTCAGATATTGAATGGTTCATCTTTTTTTGCAAAATATCCGCACTCTTTTCTTTTCATTTTTTTGCACAGATTGGAGTGGCGAGTGATTTCTCAATTTCATAAGATTTTTCTCTATTTTTGAAAAAGGCACACAGTCTGAGGAGCAATCTATTAACTGTATTGTAGGCTATTTTATTGTTCTATCAAAGAGATTGCACAGTTTCATTATTTTTTCCTCTATTTTTGGAAGAGCACACAGACTTATGGTGCTTTGTTATTGTTACTGATGGAGTAGTGGTCGTCGAATTTGAATAGCTTTTTCTCTGAGCTAGACTGACTTGTAACTTCATTACTGTGAAAATCAAGTGCACGGCAAACGTGTTGTCCCCTACCAATGAGGTACCGTCCCTATTAGTCCCATTCACATTCCTTAACAGCCAACAACAGACATAACAACTGTGTCTCGGTAAATAAATATAGTCATAGCTGATTATAATCTGACAACCTTGCTGGATCTATAATGATATATTATTGGCCTCTGATCACTCAAGACCGCCGAGCACAGGAGAGCAGACGTTCTTCTCAGAAGTACGAGTCATGCACCCGCCTGAACTCTGTGCCTCAGAAGATGCACCCAGAAAGTGAGCGCTGAGTACGGGATCTTGGGCCACGGGACGGTGCGTTCTGTGACACGTCTACAGATGCAATGTGTGATTCCCCCATCCTTGCTCCAGCGTCTAGGTCCGAGAGCCAAGGAATCACAGGGAAGCTGATCATTTGAGGTGACGTGCACTCCTGCGTTAGGACTTGGACAAAGTTGTGTAGTGCTGGCATGAGAAGATGCTTGGCTATAATCCCAGAGGAAAACCAAATCTGAAACAAGACCTCTTCTATTTCACCATTGTTTCTCCAAGACAGCAATGAGATCAGTGAGATATTAAAATGAGACTATTGCTTATGTTTCCTGTTTATGTGGTTTGTCTCTGGATTAAAAGACTTAAGTCATCTTAGTTTAGCTTTTAATCAGCAAAAGAGATCTCAACAAAGTCTTAAATAATGCTCAGTTTTGCCCAATTTATGCATCTCATACTTTACACAGGCTGATCCACCAGAGAGCTCTCGACATGAACTCACTTAACTCAGACCTTTTTTTTTATTACATCTCAGATTTGTCCCAGTCTGTCCTGTATAAGAGGCCTCTACACAATCTTGAACAGTTCTCTTTTTAGTAATCTCAGTTTAGACCCCTTTCGATCTACAAAAGATATCTCGACAAAGTCTTAAATAACACTCACTTTATGTATCTCATACTTTACACAGGCTGATCCATCTGAGCTCTCTACATAAACTCACGTAATTCTCATCCCAGACCTGTTTGTTACAGCTCATATTAAGCTGTCTGTTCTGTAAAAGAGGTCTCTACACAATCTTGAACAATTCTCATTTCAGACGCTTTTGTTCCATCTCAGACCTTCTTATATTCTATATGCAATGTAATTTATATTTGAACATTTCTACACATTCTGTATATAATTCACTCATCTGCACACATGTATTTCTGCACTCTACCCACCCATTAGTTTAGTGCGGTTTTCACTCCAGCTGCCTCAATTCTCCCTGGTGATTGGTCCAAGTATCTGTCAATCGATATTAGAAAGCACATGTAGGAGAACCACACTGTATGCAGTTTAAACATTTCCAGTTGTATCGCCCAGGATCCCAGGAAATGCAGTGGCATGTGTCGAGTTGTTGTCCCCCACCCGGTGACAGCCATGGGGGGGTGGGGGGGGGGGGTTAGGTTGGCCGGTGTCACGTCGTGAGTGAGTTTGTGAGTGAGCGAGTGAGTGAGTCTGTCAGTCCCCCCGTAGTACCAGAACCCACCACAAAAAGGGCGCCTTTCCAATGCATTTTTCCATTCACAAGTACATTTAGATTTTTACATGAAAAACTATGCTTGGTGTCTCAGTGTTGTCTCAGGCAAGTTTACTCAGGAAACCATGTACTTTCTACATCCACCGAGAGTAGAGCTTAAGGTGTTTAGTAGAGCTAGATATGTCTATTTCAACATTAATTAGACCATACAGGTGCATCCACTAGATGGAGACGTTATTGTACTCTTATTCACTCTACCTTGGTTTGTAGAGAGCTTACTTTTGTCAATCATTGATACACACGATGTGACATTAGTAGTCCTAGATATGTCTGTATTTCGACATTCATTATAGAACTTTTGACCATACAGGTGCATGGACAACAACTAGTGAATGTTGCGTCCAAGGTGCATGCCTCTCGATTCCAGATTGCCGGCATGCTATATAAAATCCCACATTATGCTGTCTTTCTTTGGTTCATTATAAACAATCAAAGCCAGAACATTGAGGGGTCTTCTATAGGACAATTTAGTGGGATCTCTGTATAAAAATGCCTAATGAGAAGCAGGGGGCTTGATACCACAAGGGTACATGCATAATGGGTGGGGGACAACATGTTTACATGTGTACAGTACTTGTTTGGATGATTGGACGATTGATTGGACGTTTAATATTTCCCCCCACAAAAACACCACTAACGGCATGCTTGGAAATATTCAAATGAAGTGAACATTACCGTTAGCTAGAATGACATGGTACAACCATTTCTCATAAGGGAATACAGACTTTGACAAAAGTAAGACTTGAATGATCCTGAAATGAGAATTACCATTTTGTCTCCTGAGCAATAGAAGATATAACACTTAGCAACACAATTTCCCTCTGGGATGGTTCCATTGTCCATTGTCATCACACAATTGTGAAAGATACCCAGGAAAAGGAGCTCAGGTTAACACTGAAGCACACTGCGTGGGTACATTCTCTCTATGGTGTTCATTGTATTGTTTATTGATTTGTCATCCTGACAAGTATGATAATTAATTCCACTTAATGAATGGCCTCTTCTCAGAAATGGGACAAGTGTGGACGTGGACGCTTGTTTAGTGGCATGACTTCCTGTTACACACCTCAATTACAGGAGCTCAGGTAGACGCTGAGGCATACGGAATGGGACGGGGAGGGGGAGGGCTAACCAGACTCCTGCATGCCCCGCGTCCTTGCCTAGAGCCGGCCCTGCATACGAGCAGGGGTGTGTCAATCAAAGAGTTCGAGAGGACACACCCACGCAGGCTGGCACCATGCAGCTGTTGCATAAGACAGAAAGACAGTATATAAGCTCATCTTTGTCATCACTCTGTACTCTTCTTTCTGTAGATGGGAGGGCAGCAGAAGTACACGTAAGTACAGTTTGTCTGAAATTATCATTTAATTTAAGTTTGCTATCTGTATTTGTAACACCAACTTGTTGAATTATTGGTTCTCTTCAGTATGGTGTCATAGTTTTGCTTAATTCTGGATGCTTTCATTTAAAGAGTGTACGCCAGCTATCAACATGTTGTACATCTCACGGTATCACCATAACAACAATTACAGAGACAGTTTTATAAACTAAACTTCAGGACTACATGCAGGGCAGCAGGGCTTGAAAATATTAGTTGCCGTACTGAGGTTATGTGACGCAAACTAAAAATATGTTTATGTACTGATAAATAATTTCCTACAATATTTTATGACAATGGCATAATGTAACCCTGTATGTTGAATGAAGTGTAAAGGCTAGGATTTGCTGGTGCAGAGCGATGCGAAGCACATCAAAAATTCAGAGCTATCAGTAAAAGCACATCTTGGCCCACATGTTTTTTCTTGTATCGATACAATGATGATGTCCTCATTAGGGAAAAAGGAAAATTGATTAGGATATAAAAAGATTTTTAGGACACGCAAGTCACATGCTATGGCACAAAGGCCATTGAGTGAAATAAGAGGATTTAGAGCCTACTGGCTTTTGGAATCTGATGAAACTGTTCAGTTGACTCTGCGTTGTGTTTCTACCAACAATAAAAATGAACTCTGCTACAACCAATCACACACTGAAGACTCGTGTTGAATGACAGTCCAACACTGGAGTATTCCTTTATACATTATTATATTAGCAAAAGGACGGTTACAGCTCAGCTCTCGATGCATGCAACCAGCTCTGTGGCCTAGTGGTAGAGTGTCCACCCAGAGACTGGAAGGTTGTGGGTTCGATCCCCGGCCGAGTCATACCCAGGGGATGGGTCAAATGCGGAGAACAAATCAGTGGAACTTAGTCTTAGTATCACAAAGAAGACAACAGATAATGCATTCCTATCTCCTTCTTAAGTACACTTCCTGCCCCCCCTAGTTGCGTGATGGTAAATTACCCATCCCACCTGGGTCATCTTGACCTTTCTCGCCTGAGAGTAACAAAGCAGTAACGAGGCTTTTAGCTAAAAGATAACATGTTCCTGGGAATGGAGCCTTGTTAGTCGCATTGTTCTTTTCGACAGATAGGAATGTCAACTAAAGAGAAAATATCACTATTTAGGCGCCTAGCTATCATCCCCTGACTCTACATCAGGAGGCCTCTATCTATGATCAGATAGATTATGTAATACCAATCAAATCTCTCACTACGAATAAATAACTATTTTAGAAAAGTGATGGTTCAGTTTTTATATTTGGGTTACTGTTTGACGAGAACCTTGGGATGTGGGATATCAAACTCAAATATAAAAAGCTGAACTATCCATTTAACTAAACGATCAATATAATTTTTACCACCCGATTGGCTAAACTATATTAATGATGAAGTACAATAACTCTGTTCTCTATGTTCAAAAAGAAAAAAAATTGACATGCTAGAATGACATGAAAAACATATATAATCTGTAATCACTTTTTATGCTAGTAGGTTAGGGCTGTCAATTTACACTAGTATTAAAAACAGAAAGTTGGCTTCAGTGAAGCACTCAATAGATCAGCTATCTATCTAACAGTGCTGGAAGCCAGTAATGTAATATTTGATAACATCAGCTTGCTAATTGGTAATCTGTGGTCTGTGCAGCTAGCTAGAACATCTGGCTAGCCAGTGTTAGCTATCGCTCAACACACAGGGAGACAAACATGTCTCTGCTCTGGAAACTATTTTATTGCAAAAGAACAGTTGGGTAATAGACTGTGGATCGACCCCTCGACCACTGTATGCATGCGCATGGATGTGTGTGTCCATCACAGTGCCCACAACAATTTTGTTCTCTTCCCATAAAGGCTTTTTCTTGAATGTATATAATTTAATTTGTGCTCATTTTAACAGTGTGATGAAGTGCCATCTTCATTGAAAAATCCCATTGAAATAATGTTTATGTTTCTGATCTGAAGGATGCAGAACACGAAGATGCTATCAGCGGGTCTGCTCCTGGTCCTGTTTTTCAACGGCTGCTTGTCCCAAGATGCCGGCCCCCTGAACCCTTTTGACGTCCCCGCCCTTAAAGTGCTGTTCCGTTGTGATGGACATCTCTGCCCACCAGGCCAGGACTGCATCAGTGTCGATGGTACTCCTCGCTGTGCTGACCCCTGTAAGCACTTCTCAGTCCTGAATGATTCCTGGCGTGCCAACGACCACCTTGAGGATCTTAGTGACCCTCACTGTGACGATGATGTCGACTGGATGGGGTGGTACCGCATGTACGTTGGGGACGTCAGTTATCGGATGCCAGAGAGATGTCAGCCCATTAAGAGCTGCGGAACCCACGCTCCATCTTTCTTGGTTCAGCCTCATCCAAAGGCCGGTGATGGTGTGCAGCAACACACTATCTGTGCAACCTGGGAAAACGGTTGCTGCAAATTCAATTTGAATCCAATCCACGTCAAAACCTGTCCTGGAAACTTTGTCGTCTACAAGTTTGTCAACCCTCAAGATTGCAGAGTGGCTTATTGTGCAGGTATTGAATTATTGTGATCGTTATTGTTTATTCTAGAGATTACCAGAATTAGGCTGGGATGAATCTGTTTGGGAATGTATCTTTCTGTCATCACATCATGGTGCTGATCTTCTGACTGAACTCACAATGAACACCACAATAACATCCTCCCCTCGTTGCTCTTCACTTCTAGATGTCAAGACTAAGGTTTGTATAAGCTGCGCAGAGAATGAGGCATGCGTGAGCGATGATAAGATCAACTACAGATGTGAGAAGAGATCAGACACTGTTGTCCCAGAAGCCGTCGATGACGGATCCGCTATTAATCCTTTCGACGTCCCCGCCATGAAAGTGCTGTTCCGTTGTGATGGGGTAGTCTGCCCACAAGACCAGGACTGTCTCACTGTCGGTGGTGCTCCTCGCTGTGCTGACCCCTGTCTGCACTTCTCAGTGCTGAATGATACGTGGCGTGCCAACGACCACTTGGAAGATCTTAGTGACCCTCACTGTGATGATGAGGTCGACTGGATGGGGTGGTACCGCATGTACCTTGGGGACATCAGTTATCGGATGCCAGAGAGATGTCAGCCCATTAAGAGCTGCGGAACCCACGCGCCTTCTTTCTTGGTTCAGCCTCATCCAAAGGTTGGTGATGGTGTGCAGAAACACACTATCTGTGCAACCTGGGAAAACGGATGCTGCAAATTCCATCTGAATCCAATCCACGTCAAAGCCTGTCCTGGAAACTTTGTCGTCTACAAGTTTGTCAACCCTCAAGATTGCAGAGTGGCTTATTGTGCAGGTATTGAACTGCTGTGATCGTTATTGTTTATTGTACAATGTCTGGGAATGTAGCTTTCAGTCAGCACATCACTTTACTGATGCGCTGACTCAACTAACCCTAATACTCACCCCTCACTGCTCTTCTCTTCCAGATGTCAAGACTAAGGTTTGTTCAACCTGTGCAGAGAATGAAGACTGTTTGAGCGATGACAAGATTAACTATAGATGTGAGAAGAGAGCAGGAGGGACTGTCCCAGCAGGGAATGTCCCAGCAGTAACCGATGACGCCAAGTATCTTAACCCCTTCGATGTCCCCGCCATTAAAGTGCTGTTCCGGTGTGATGGACATCTCTGCCCAGTAGGCCAGGACTGTCTCATGGTTGATGGTAATCCTCGCTGTGCTGACCCCTGTAAGCACTTCGCAGTGCTGAATGATTCCTGGCGTGCCAACGACCACCTTGAGGATCTTAGTGACCCTCACTGTGATGATGATGTCGACTGGATGGGGTGGTACCGCATGTACGTTGGGGACATCAGTTATCGGATGCCAGAGAGATGTCAGCCCATTAAGAGCTGCGGAACCCACGCTCCTTCTTTCTTGGTTCAGCCTCATCCAAAGGTTGGTGATGGTGTGCAGCAACACACTATCTGTGCAACCTGGGAAAACGGATGCTGCAAATTCAATCTGAATCCAATCCACGTCAAAGCCTGTCCTGGAAACTTTGTCGTCTACAAGTTTGTCAACCCTCAGGATTGCAGAGTGGCTTATTGTGCAGGTATTGAATTATTGTGTTCGTTATTCTTTATACTAAGCCATGACGGGACCGATTCCAGAACACAGCCTAATCCTAGTCTAGACATTACCAGAATTGGGCTAGGATAAAGCTGTGTGGTAATGTGTCTTTCAGTCAGCATGACATCGTGCTGATCTGCTGGCTGAACTCACCCTGAACACCACAATAATATCCTCTCCTCGTTGCTCTTCTCTTCTAGATGTCAAGACTAAGGTGTGTTTAAGCTGCACGGAGAATGAAGACTGCATGAGTGATGATAAGATCACCTATAGATGTGAGAAGAAAGCAGCCACGCCTGTCCCAGAAGCTGCCGATGATGGATCCGCTCTTAATCCTTTCGACGTCCCCGCCCTGAAAGTGCTGTTCCGTTGTGATGGGGTAGTCTGCTCACCAGACCAGGACTGTATCACTATTGATAATGCTCCTCGCTGTGCTGACCCCTGTGTGCACTTCTCAGTGCTGAATGATTCTTGGCGTGCCAATGATCACTTGGAAGATCTTAGTGACCCACACTGTGACGATGATGTCGACTGGAAGGGGTGGTACCGTATGTTCGTTGGGGACGTCAGTTATCGGATGCCTGAGAGATGTCAGCCCATTAAGAGCTGCGGAACCCACGCTCCTTCTTTCTTGGTGCAGCCTCATCCAAAGGTTGGTGATGGTGTGCAGAAACACACTATCTGTGCAACCTGGGAAAACGGATGCTGCAAATTCCATCTGAATCCAATCCACGTCAAAGCCTGTGCTGGAAACTTTGTCGTCTACAAGTTTGTCAACCCACAAGATTGCAGAGTGGCTTATTGTGCAGGTATTGAACTGCTGTGTTCGTTATTGTTTATTCTAGAACGTCTGGGAATGTAGCTTTCAGTCACCACATCACTGTTCTGATGTGCTGACTGTACTAACCCTAATACCGACCCGTTGCTGCTCCTCTCTTCCAGATGTCAAGACCAAGGTTTGTTCAACCTGTGGAGCAGATGAAGACTGTGTGAGCGACGATAAGATCAACTATAGTTGTGAGAAGAGAGCAGCAATGACTGCAGCTGTTATGGAGCCTAAGCCAGGTAATGTGATTCGTAAAAACGGTTAACAAGTTCACAGGACAACTGCAGCTGATATCGTCCATGTCGATCAACATAATTTTTTACAAAATCAAACATTACATGAATATACATTGTCTTTATCTGCCTCATGTCAATTAACAGAATAACAAACAAAGCCACTACACATGTAAAGAGTGTCCTGTTGTTTAACGTGGCTTTGCTGCCCCCTGGTGTCTTGGGATGCTAAACTCACTTTTACGTAAAAGAAGAAAAAAAAGGTTTAGCCTACATAAATCGTGCGTACACATGACATCTAAATCATGTCAATGAAAGCAAAATATTTCTTACATAGACTAGTTGTAACAAAAGTATGTGTCTTTTTTACTCCCAAAATATGAATATAAATTGAGCTCACACAACCACTGAATCTTTTGTGGCAAATGCAATGCTTGCCCATAGAATCTTACTAGCTGGCTATAGCAGCAGAACCTTAAAAAAAACTTTAAAAAAGCTCCTTGAGCTAATCCCTTTGAGTAAATGATGGGCGCTAAGCAGAAGAAAAGTGTTAAAATATGTCCGTCACATCCGCGGTGTAATAACTTTATGTTTTTCAAACCTTAGTGATGCCCACCATGGAGCTGGTGTGTACCGCAACCACCATGGAGTTCTCTGTCTCATTGGCTGCTCTGCAAGCCGCTGGATTGAATCTCTCCAGTGCACACATGGCCAAACCCGGCTGCAAACGCCAGCCAGATCGTGACGGTAAAATGCAAGGCAAAGTGGACCGCGTAGAGGGCAAATGTGGAACCACCCTTGAGGTGAGAGGACGTTGGCGTCGCAACCTACCTAGCTACTAAGCAACCTACCTAGCTCACTACCTTGTGTTCCACCTAGAGTACCTAGTAAGCTACCTATCTACCAGTAGTATACAGAGGTATATGGAGTATACCCACATCTTTATCCAAAGACATAGTATACACATATACACACTTCTTTATCCAGCCACAGTTTACCCACTTCTTATCCACTGATGTAAAAACTACATATCTACCTACCGATACACCCACCTAGCTTGCTAACTACCTTCTAACTTACAGTGCCTACATAGTTAGCTCTCAAGCAACCTACCTACCAACTGTAACTAGCTACCTACTAACTTACTTACTTACCTAGCTAATCACTGCCTATCAGCCATCATGGGCTATATTATCATATAGAAGTAGTATATGAATGAATATGAGGCTATTTCAAATGAATGTATTCGCTATTTCAGACGACTATGAGGCTTTTTTTATACTGCTGACTCAGTTCATCAGACTTCCTCTTCTTCTCCCGACCCCCACAAACCTCCTCTTCGTGTTCCGTAGATGACTGACACCAACCTCGTCTACAGCAACATGCTGACCATGGGCTTCCTCGCCGGAGGCGAACCTATGAAAATGTTGTTCTCCTGCCTCTATCCTTTGAAGGCCATGACCTCCCTGGATGTGGCTGTCAAACCCTTCCTGTAGGTGGACACAAACACACTCGCACACACGCACACACTCATGGATCATCTAGACACGCACACACTGATTTTTTGATTCTGCTCTAAACTGCTTCCCATTTTCCTTCTCCTCAGGATCGGAGCTTCCCTGCTCGGATTCGGCGGAAAACCCACCGCCACATTGTCTCTGTTCCGCAATGACAAATTCAAAGAGATGTACCCAGCAGGTCCAGTTACCCTGCCCAAGGACTCTCCCCTGTACGTGGGCGTGACCATCGCCGACGTGGAGGCACAACTCTTCACCACCGTTATGGAGAGCTGCTTCCTCACCAACACTGCCAACCCAGAGGACAAAGACGCAAATAAAGTATCCTTCTTCGAGAAAAAGTATGTGTCTCATGTTTATCAGGTGTGTGTATCTGTAGGTGTACGTGTGTGTGTTTGTGTCTAACTCTCCTCTCTCCCTCCCCCCCTTCTCCTCACCTCCTTACAGGTGTCCCGTTGACCGTAGCGTGGTGACCATGGTTGAGAACGGCTCAGCCCTCCTGGCTCGGTTCGCCGCAGCAACCAAAGTAGAAGGCAAAGCCTTCCTGCACTGCAGCGTCGCCCTCTGTAACAAGAAGAAGGCGTCCTGCCTTCCCGTGAGTCCTCAGACCCTCCTCTCTGGTCTCTCTCTGGTCACTCTGACTCTTTCTCTCTCTCTGACTCTGTGCTCCTGACACAGGACTCTCTGACTCTCCCTGCTCACTGATTCTCCATGGTCTCTCTGACTCTCTACTATTACTATTCTTTACTGTACAAATACTGTACATATGGA
Source organism: Borostomias antarcticus (assembly GCF_949987555.1). Lineage (NCBI taxonomy): Eukaryota > Metazoa > Chordata > Actinopteri > Stomiiformes > Stomiidae > Borostomias > Borostomias antarcticus. Next base: position 4,608,666 of record NC_140264.1, on the reverse strand, counting down.
TGTTTATAGCCCCTGTTTAATCCCTCTTTTTGTGCTACTACCGCCGTGTCTAGTATCCCTTTTGTTAGTCTGTATCTAGTGTCCTTTTCTCTCTAACCTTGCTGTAATTTTCTATCTATCTATCTATCTATCTATCTATCTGTCTGTCTGTCTGTCTGTCTGTCTGTCTGTCTGTCTGTCTGTCTGTCTGTCTGTCTGTCTGTCTCTCATCTCTCTGATTGGCTGGTCTCTCTCCACAGACCTGTGCCGCAAGAAGACGCCGCTCTGCCGAATCCATCTCCCTCGAGGTCCTCACCATTGGGCCAATCACCAGTGAGTATAAACCTCAGCCCCACCTCACGGCCTGTCAGTCACACAGGCAGTGTTGACGTTGTCATGGTGACAGTCTCCCAGTTGACAAGTGTGTTGTCTCTGACTTCTGACCAACAGTGAACTAGAGGCTGCAGTGAGCTGATGACATCACACCGCCCTTAGAACTTCTTCCTGAACTTCATGTGACCTCATCAGACCAACTTCCTCTTGTTTGTCTATGCAAATAAAACCTATGATCTGACTACAAAGTTGTGTCAAAATCTATTATAACCCCTTCTCCTCTCTGATTTATTTATCTCTCATTTCTCTGTTAGGTAATACACATATCTTACCTTCTGATCTTTCATGTACCCATGTAACTAGTGGATGAATAGTATTAGAGTGAGGTACTGTAATTTAAATCAAATGAAATATGTCTTTTCACGGCCTGTGGGGTAAATAAATATTCTAAAACAATGTTGATGCTTCATGTTTCTGTCATTTAAAGTCTATTGTTACAATAAATGTACAGTAAAGCTGTACAAATCACTGTTATGACCGGTGCGAATTCTGCAACTTCATGGCAGCACCAAGGAACTGGCTGCAGTTAAACTCACTGATGCTATGGTTCATATTACACTTTGGCTCAACCAATCATGTCTCCAACTTAACATAGCAAAAACAGTCAGCATGTTTTTTTTCCAAAAAGACATGTACTGCTCCAGATCCAGACATAATATTGGCAGGAAAGAAACTACAGGCTGTCTCTGAGTTCAAATATTTGGGTGTAATGATTGACTCCCACCTGCCATTCAAATGTCACACTAAGAAGACTTGTCACAAGGTCAAATTTAACCCTCCATGACCACAGATGCTGCCAAGTTATTTATTAATTCAATGATAATGTCACACCTCACATATTGCCTGACTAGTGTTGCACAAGCTAACAGAACAACACTTAAGCCACTAGAATCTCTATACAAACAAACCCTCAAAGTCCTGGACAAGAAGCCAAATACATATCATCACTTCCTTATCTTACAAAAAAATAATCTTTTGAGCTGGGACAACATAATTAGACATACAAATCTGTGCCTTGTTTTTAAAATATTGCACAACACTGCCCCCCCTCCACTTTGAACCTTTATCACGCAGAGGTCTCATATTTTCAGGACAACCAGAGGTTCTTCTCAAGGTGACTGTATTGTGCCGATCAGAAAAAGCGCCTTTAGTCATTCTGCATTCTCTATTAAGGCATCACAGGAATGGAACTTAATGCCGGGGCACATCAGAGAACTTAGTAGCTACCGCTCCTTCAGTGAGCAATTAAAATCATTTTTAACAACCAGGCATGGACTGAATGTCCAATGTTGCTTGTTTGTCCTGCCCTTTGTGTATGCTTGGTCTTGTCAGTTCCTGCATGCTGTCTCAGTATTGTTTTTAGAGTAATTCTGTTTTTTTAACCTCTGTAATGTATTATAAATGTACTGTATTTTATGCTTTTCTTACAGGTTGCCTTTTAAATATCTGTCCAGGGACAGCAGATGGAAACTAGCCATTTGGGCTAAATCTGGCTCATACCTAGTATTGTACTATGGATGTATGTGCATTGTCCCTTCACAAATAAATAAATACAAATACAAATAAGAAAGGAAATAAAAAAAGAAAAAAAAAAATGGTAGCAATGGTAGCCTCTGCAGGACAAATGAGAGAATGCTGCCGCTCCTCACTAGGCCTACCTACCAGAGGCATGACAAGAAAGTGACAGGTAGGCTATGGAAACAGGACTGAGATAGATGTCTCACTTTCTCTCTCTCTCTCAAGGATTTGTAGCACATTTCATACATAGCCTACTGTAATGGCAACACAATGCACTTTATAGATAGAAGGGAAGGGGTGTGTGCATACTAATCATACCCCTAATAGGGGAAAAGTAAAAAAAAAAAAGTTCTATCTCTCTCTCTCTCGCAGTAACATTTGGCTTTCCCCGCAGTGTAGGCTATTTGTCTAGGCCTATATTATGGCAAGGCTCCACTGTTGCGTGTTGTAGGCTATAATATGGATGAAGTAATGACCCACAGAATAATATAGTGAATAATATTTCATTCAGTATTTTGTGTATTGTGGTCAGTTTTACTTTACTTTTTCTCTCTCTCTCTGTCTGTCTGTCTCTGTGTCTCTCAAATCAAACTTGATTTATATAGCACATTTCATACATAATGTACATAATGGCAACACAATGCACCTTAGAGAGAGAAGGGAGAGGGTAGGCTATGTACTGTATATACTTATCCTATATCAGTATATTGTTGTCTTTTTTGAATTGCATCAATAAGGCTTGGTCAGATGAAGAGAATCACTATACATTCCATTTCAGTGGCAGAAATTGAGAGAGGGCTGGAGTCACTGCACAGAACCAGGGAGCAGGTCAGCAAAAGCTGAGGCCATCACGGTCAGTGTGAAACGTAGGCGCAAGAGCATGAGCACAGCTAAGAAACTGAAAAGGCATCAGCAGGAAATGGATGAGGGGCCTACATATGGAGCAGGCATGGAAAACTAGGCTGTAGACAGGCATGGTCAACTAGGCTGTGTTATAGAGGTAGACATACAAAAAACTAGGTTGGCAGTTCTACTGGTGGCAGTGTGTGTGTGTGCGCGTGTGTGTGAGAGAGACTGGTTCTATTCAGTTCATAAATGCTGTGTTATTGTCATCAGTTTTTATGTTTTAGATGTTCAATATTGTTGTTTCTAATGATTTGATTAGATATTGTGTCTGTAAATAGTGTTTTCCAACAAAATGTATGGAATCATATTTTAAAAGCCTGTTTTCTCTAAATGAGTTTTTTCTCATACTCTGAGATCAAAATCTCCACTTCAGTAGCACTTACATACACCAAACTTTCCAGTTGTACTCCTATCTATGTTCTGAAGGCTTTTACAGAGGGGTTTGTTCATATGTCATTCAAAGCCTGAATTATATAACATTTTATTCCTAAAAACATGGCGAAAATAGATTTTTTTATGGCTGTTGAACTATTTTCTGCTTTATGGAGTGATAAAAAGAGATATCAAAAATCCCCTCTGTAAAAGCCTTTGACTCTAATATGTCAACAAAATGAAACAATAATTTTTAATCTGGCTTTATCCAAACTTCAGATTTCTGTTCTGGAAAGTTATGCAAATTAGCGCATATTTTATAAGATAATGCCTAATTTGCATATTTAAACATAACATTTCATAAAACTTGTAATACAAAAAAACATTGTCTTATCATAAGTAATCAACTGGGTAATTATCATGGTGATACCTATTAAATCATTTTTTTAGCCTATTCACCTGGGGTGTCTCGCCTTAAAGGAAAATGCTCGTTTTTGACAACCTGGACCTTATTTACGACATATTATAAGAAGTTTGACTCACCAAGATCACTTTTGTGTTGTTCGGAGGCCTGTAGAAGAAATTTAAAATCCAGCGCGAGCCAGTATATCCATGTAATGGCGGCGCACGGGGCACTGAGAATGCAGTTTCTCAAAATCCATTTTCGGCCGCTAAACGGTTGTTTTCATCAATCAGATTGCATGAATCTACAGTTGAGATTCCTCAACGCCAGCCATTGTTTCGGTTTTCAAATACGTGGTCTGTAGCCTCTGTAATATGATCTTTACACGCCTCTCCCCCACTTGCTCCAGCACGCATGCGCACAGGCCAGCGCGCAGACTGGCTATTCTCCGGCTCACATTCTCTGCGCTACGATCGTTGTTGGTGCCGAGAATATTGTCGTCGTCATTCGTCAGCAACAATCCGATCGTAGCGCAGAGAATTAGCGGCCGTTTAGCGGCCGAAAATGGATTTTGAGAAACTGCATTCTCAGTGCCCCGTGCGCCGCCATTACATGGATATACTGGCTCGCGCTGGATTTTAAATTTCTTCTACAGGCCTCCGAACAACACAAAAGTGATCTTGGTGAGTCAAACTTCTTATAATATGTCGTAAATAAGGTCCAGGTTGTCAAAAACGAGCATTTTCCTTTAAGCAGTATATTGTTGAATTTGGCCCATTATCACCACAGACCATGCCTGATTGCATGCACTCTCCACACACCATTGTTATCGGGCTTGATATCATACTTGGTCGTCATTTCACTTATGGCTCGATCCAACAACAATTTGTCATGGATAAACCAAACCACACCATTGCGCATCTCATGGAGATATATCTCAGGTAATGCCATTCCACCTTTTTCCAAAGTCATATTAACTGCAAGGCTGGTCGTACTAGCAGATGTTACCTTTGGTGTCGCCATTGTCTGACCAAGAATCTCTGAACCACAGAAATCTCTGGGTGGGGCTAAGCGTTTTACAGCAAGATAGCACCGGAGTCAAAAAATAGCCCTTGTGTCTGTGGACATCTGTCTGAGAGAGAGAGAGCGAGAGAGGCGAGGAGAAACTCCTTTTGACCTAGATGGCCTAGTTAAAAAGGAGTTAAGGTAGAGGTTTGGCTGTGAACCCATCACATCAAAAGTCTGACCGTTGATGTTTCTACAAATCATCGTATGTAGATCCCATCCATCTGGCATACAGATGTGGGAAGTTAGAAATTTCCCATGCTGCAGCATTTCACCGTCGCGGTATTTGGCACGGAAATCCTGTTGGAAATCTCGTGGGCGTCTGAGCAGATTTAGCAGGCTGGGCTCAAGAGTGTATTTCTCCTATAGTCTATGAATGAAGACAAACCTGATCATTGCATTATTAAATTTCACATTCTTTAATTTAAATGCTCTGTTGTAAAGCACTTTGAACTGAATTTATCTGTATGAAAGGTGCTATACAAATAATGTTTTATTGTTATTATTATCATGTTCTCAAACACATTTTTTCTCCATCTGGATGTAATTTAATTATTATGAACATATCTATCAGTATCTATCTCAGTAACTGGCGTCGGGTCAAGACGTGGTGTCTGTTAAGTCAAATCCGCAAAATAACTGTATTGCTAACAATAGCAACTTCCCTAGAACTACAAAGATTGGGCGAAAGTGAGGGTTTCGCGTTTTGTTTCTGGAATGCATTCAACTGGGATGTGACGCCGTCCCGGGCACCAAATCAAACCCTGGAAGTCAATTTGAAGACGGGGCACCAGCTAGTGTACTGAGCGCAGTATGGCTTCATCACAATACGAAGAAAAAATATGTTTGATCGGAGGTGTGGATCCATACAAAATTGACATGATGACATAGATGAGTAAAGATCACTCATTATTGCCAATTATATCTGGACATTAAGTATCTTGTGCATACAGAGCGGCAAGTTTGACAGTCTTCTAGAAGGGATTCCCTGACTCACGTTCTCCCCTCCAATTCGGTGGAGGGGAAAAATTCTGTGGACATGAGTTTATTCGGGGTTTGCATCTTTTAGCTAGGTTACTACCACCACTAGCTAGGTTGGCTAGATAAACCAGTCATTGTAGATGTATTCAGAGCTCTACAGTAAGCTAACCAATCAATTTATTTTGCTACAGTAGACTCACTGTCTTTCTTTCACTACTGGTATAGCCTACAGCCTACTTTCAATTTCGCTTAAATATAATTTATTAAAATGTAGCCTTTTACATTGTGATTATTGTCCTACTGTTTCAAAAGCAATACAAAAAATATGCATCAACTAGCTCATCCATGGCTTGACATGTTACACTAGCTCGCCACTCAAGAGCGAACCCGGACTAGACCCTCCATCCCTCCCCCTGCTAGCCTACAAATTATTTTATATTCAAATAAACTGGTTGGATGTGTTTCCACGTACGCGCCTCCTTTTGCCTACATTCTTTAGATTGGGAATTAGAGAAATTGCACATTTTGCACATAGCTCCAGTACTATACCCAAAGTCCTCAATCTGCATTGTAGGTCAATAAAGCTGAAGGTGGCACTACAGCAAGTCTAAAGTTTAAAACTATAAAAAATCATAACAAATCAGCCACAAATCAGTGCCATCACTGTAAAACCACCATGTCAATGTAGTCCCAAGTGAGACAAAACTTTCATATGCTCTGACCTTGCAGGAATTTTGAAGTCCATCACTCTGATTTTTTTTCATAAACTGTAAAACCTATCAAACCTATATCCTCCCACATTTTTTGTTCAATTGACACAAAAATTGGATCTACTGTATCTTCAGACTGTCCTTACCAAACGATCCTCACAGATTTCTGAAATATGAAAAATTGAGCCCACAGCACATCAAAAAGTTTGTTAACAGTTCTGTATACAGTTCCTATTAATTCTCGCTAAATCAATGTCTGATCATCCTCATAAAAAGTGACAACATTGGCCACATATCCAAGATGTAGTGTGATTTATTTCAGAATTTTATCTAAAAAATTGAATTTTTAAAAATATGTTTAATTCTGTCCTCTGAAACCAACACTTCATACAGAGAAAACTACATTACCCACGTTCCAACGCAAGCTCCACAAATCCACACATCGCTGTTGGCAACCCTACCCAACCCCCGCTGAGGATTACAATGACTAAATCGATTGATTAGCAACTGACTTAATACACAGCTGCTGAAGTTAATGTTCAATTATGAAGAAAAGCAAACAAAACCTGTAAAAATTAATAAACATCTCATCCCACATTTTCAATCAATTAACACCAAACTTGCTACACTGGATCTTCAGACTGTAATTCACAAACTCATTGACCAGATTGTTGAATTATCAAAATCGAGCTTACAATGCATCAAAATGTTTTACAAATGTTTTACGATACGATACGAATGTACAAAATGAACATTGGAATGTCAACTTTCTTGTTGTCTTCCTATTCTCTCGCTTATTGCTCCTAAACTTGTCGGAAATTGCCTGGCCCCGCCTCATCGCTGCGTAGCAGCTTTAATTATTAGTTATTATAGGCTAGTTATAGTTTTGATTAGATTTTGCCGAATAGGCTACATTCCAGTCTAAAGTTACCAGTCCATCAATAATCTACAGTATTGTCGGTAAGGTATGGGGAAGTGTGCATGAGGAACAAGAGAAGACAAAAGACAAATACATGTGTCTGTCAGCAGAACTGCCTGGACCATAATTTAAAATAATAAAAATTAAAATCATGTCACAGTACAATGAGTATTCATTCACATTTGTATTCTGCATCACTCTAGGCATGAACTCACGTTACAAGGGCATCATCTTTCTTGAGCTACCTGCCAAGTGAGAAGTCACAGATGGTGTCACCAGGGCTGCGTTCCAAATCACTTACTTCTACTTTTTACTACCAGTACGTACTACAGCTGCCCCTAGAAAGTATGTACTTTGCACACAGTACACCATACCTTGTCATAACATTGTGCCTTGAAATTTGACCACATCCGTCGCAGTCCGTAAAGCGACATTCAAGCACAGCTGGGATTCATCAAAACGCCTCCGGCACGACTCACACTTGACAATTTCCCTAAGCATAGAATTGTGGGTCAGAATAGTCGGAAAAGTGTGCTGGCTTGCATACTGCAAAATATGACCGTCTCTAGTAGGACATCCTGGTATTTTTGCCATACTGCATGTGGCATACTATGTATTGGGAGATACTACATAATATTTTGTCTATATAGTATAAAAATAAGCGTTTCGGAATGCAGCCACTATGACTTTCACAATGTCAATGTCACAGTTGTAACATTTCCTCCATTTCCACAAAATGTTTGTTAAAGGCACCATGAGGGGTAAAAAAAAAATGAACCAAAGACAAAACAAGTGGAGAACAAAAGACAAAGCTTATAAACTTACAAGATGGCACAGGAAACAACAGAGACACCGCATAGCTACAGAAAATAATGAACAAAAAAAGAATTGGACTGGGGGAGCTAGGCTATATATACACAGACAGGTGGAAACCAATCAAACAATCAGCAGCACAGGTCTTTTCTCAATCAGAGTCAATTTAGCCAGTTGTAGTCCTAGGGTCCGCTATTTGGGCGGCACTGCCTACAACAATGTCTCTGATTGGTGTACACATTGCTGTTGCATTATAGGATTGTGGGTAGTGTATTTTTTCCTGTATGGACAGTAGGACAAAATGAGGACAAACTTCAAAATACTGTCAAAAGTACCGTTTTTGAGTTAACAGTCTGAAACATTTCACACTCACACATCTACCATGTCATGAACATTTTGTCTTTTTTTCATGAACATTGGACATTTATTGAGCGAGTATTTGTAGTAGCTGCATACAGTACTGATTACAATAAAACATACTGACGCGCTGGGGGCTCAATTTTTCATATTTCAAAAATCAGTGAAAATCATTTGTGCATGACAGTCTGAAGATGTAGAGTGACAATTGGGGTGTCAATTGACCCAAACGTGTGGGAGGAGTAAGGTTTCATAGGTTTTACATAAAAAACTGTGATGGACTTTGCTCCTAAAATGACTAAATTCCAGGCCTGATTGATATCCTATCAATTTTTATTATTTCCTTAAAGTGGTCATTATTGTATCTATACAAGAGAAACATGTGGGTCAATATATGCTTTCATTGATAGCTCAGACTCCTTTTTGACATGCTTCTCATCTCTCTGCACCAGCAAATCCTAGTGCTTACACCTCAACATACGATGTTACATAGATGCCATTGTCATATAACATTTTGTATTAAATAATTAATCAATACATACAAATCTTTTTCAACTGAGAATAAGAAGTTTAGTTCATAAAACTGTCTGTCATTCTTGTTATGGTGATAACTTCAGTCATACAACTTAACATTATGTTGATACCTGGCATAAAATATTTAAGTTAAAGCATACAGAATGGAGAAAAACTATTTCCACCATACTAAAGATTAACAACAATTCAACCAGTCTGTGTTAGAAATACAGATAGCAAACATAAATAAAAAGATGATTTCAAAGTTTAGTACTTACCTGTACCTCTGCTGCTCTCCCATCTTCAGAGAAGGAAGAGTGCAGAGTGATGACAAAGATGAGCTTATGTATTGTCTTTCTGTCTTACGCCACAACTGCATGGTGCCAGCCTGCGTGTCTGTGTCCTCTGCAAGTCTTTGATTGACACACACCTGCTTGTTTACAGGGCCGGCTCTAGGTGCTCAAGGAGTGGGGTGGGAGGAGGAGTGTGCAGGAGTCTGGTTAGCCCCACCACCCCACGGTTAGAGACATGTCCCCATGTCTTTTCGGTCCAGGGAGAGAAGGTACCCATTCCACATTCCTCAGTGTCTACCTGAGCTCCTGTACCTGAGGTGGATAACAGGAAGTGATGCCACTAAACGGGCATCTGCGTCCACACTTGTTCCATTTCTGAGAAGAGGCATGTCATCCATGTCAAAATGACAAATCAATAAAAAAAACAATACAATGGCCAACCTTAGAGAGAACGTACCCATGCTGTGTTCTTCAGCGTTAACCTGAGCTCCTTTTCCTGGGTATCTTTCACAATTGTGTGACGACAAAGATGTTATAGATTTCAAGATTCTCCATGTCTGGTTCATTGCCCCAACAACTTCCTCCCATCGCAGGCTAGGCTTCCATTAACCAAGAGGTTCAAACCTCAACGAACGATGTGGGGGGACGAGCATTCTGGAGATCGTGTGAGGGAGCTGACATCACAATGCAGCCTGGTGACAGCATGCCGGGGACATGAGATGACATCACCATGCACCATGCCTGCCTGAGCCGTACCCCCACACACTAATCCTCTCCCCCGCCCCCTGCCTCTTGCCCCTGCTTCTCCTTTCGGCCAGCTCTTCCTCACCCACTCCTCCCCCCTGACTCGACCACCTCCTATCATTATTATCGGTAGCTCTATAGTCAGAGACATTTACTTCTCTCCCTCATCTGGAGGCTCCTCCAGAGTCCACTGTTTCCCAGGTGCTCGAGTCCGTGATCTCCATCACAAACTCACAAGCATCCTGGCCTGGATTCGGCCTCCTACACCAAGGCCGAATCCATCCTTCTACACGTAGGAACCCGTTTGCACGCCACAGAGTCAGCTTCTTCCCCACGGCCATCAGCCTCCTCAACAAGGCTTGTTGACCAGACCAGACCAGAATGAGGGCACACATCACACCATTTTTTAAATCACTGCACTGGCTACCTGTCAGTTTTAGAATAGATTTTAAGATGATTTTATTAGTCTATAAATCCATACATAATCAAGCACCTAAATACATATCAACGGTCGAAGAGCAATAACTCCTATCTGAATTGTTTTTTTGTTTTTTGTTTTTTAAACCAACATGTTTTCATGCAGAATTTTGGTGTAGAGCTGTTTGGTGTAGAGCGAACTGAAATGGTTCAGAGTTTTAGAAAGGTTGCTAATGGCTCATTCAAAAATGCTGCCCTTGCCAGAAATCGGATCGGTTGAACGAGTTTGTGGAGCTTCTTAAGACATTGCGCATCGACTCAGCTATCTTAGATAGGAGGTTGCTTTTCAGCTAATTCCACGGAGACAAAATTATTGGCACCCTCACCTTAATATTTGGTAGCACACCCTTTGGAAAAAATAACTGAAATCAACCGCTTCTTGTAACCATCAATGAGCTTCTTACACCTCTCTACTGGAATTTTGGACCACTCTGCTTTTGCCAACTGCTCCAGGTCTCTCAGTTTTGAAGGGTGCCTTCTCCCAACTGCTGTTTTGAGATCTCTCCTCTTAACCCTTTCGACGTCCCCACCACTAAAGAGCTGTTCCGTTGTAGTGGTCAAGTCTGCCCACCAGGCCAGGACTGCATCACTGTTGGTGGTACTCCTCTCTGTGCTGACCCTGTCAGCACTTCTCAGTTCTGAATGATTCCTGGCGTGCCAACAACCATTTCGAAGACCTTAGTGATCCACACTGTGACGACGAGGTTGACTGGCAGGGATGGTATCGCATGTACCTTGGGGACGTCAGTGTTCGGATGCCAGAGAGATGTCAGCCAAAGAAAATGATATCTGATATGTATTTAGGTGCTTGATTATGTAATAGACTGATAAAAAAAAGCTTTTGAAGCTGGATTTTCTAAATTGATGGGTTTAGGCCGGGGCGCTGGGGATTTTGGGCCCCATGAAAAGATATGACATTGGGCCCCACCAGTGTATAGGTTCGATTTCAACATTGGGAGGACATAATAAACGGGTGGTCTGGGGTTCCTCCACTAAGAAATTTGGAGGTCACACTGAATTTCCAGCATTCTGGTGAATTTTTATGCACCAGTTTGAGACGTTTCTGCATCAGTTTACGGTGGAAATGTGTAATGGAATTGCATTGCTTTCAAATATTTAATATCCTGTAGCCTACCTTTCTCATTTGATATTCTCCCTGATGAGTCAACAGCCTACAGTAGGTATGAATCGTAGCCAGCTAGCTAGTCAGCCAGCTTGGCCATATAGGCTAAAGTTAGAGCAATGTTATCAGTTTGTTAGCTAACTATTGCTAACCAGCATAAAGTTACTAGCTCATGTAAGTCTCAGCCAGTCCCAAACCATCAAACCTGTCATACAAAAACGTTTTTGGAAGGCTGATTTTTCTTTAGGAAGTTGAGACATATGCTCCACACCAACACTCCTCACTTGTAATTCACTGCAAGCAAGTCCCGTTCGCATTGCGATTGGCAGCAAGATGGTGGGGGGGGTAATTGGCTCTCTGAATTTTTTATTTTTGCCAAGAAAAGAAAAGAAACCGTTAGTTTTATCAGTACACTGTAAAATAACTTCTATTGATGATGGTGATATTGAAACAAGTGTACCTATTGTTCTAATATTTTTAGGGCCCCTGTCAGTCACAGGCCCTTAGAATCATCCTAACTTTTCTCCCCCATACAGCGCCACTGGGTTTAGGGCAGGGACCCTCCATAGCATTTCTGTGAGAAAGGGCCAGATCCTCTCAGCATCGTGATGAGAAGAAGAGTTAATGATTCCCCTAAATCCCATTTCAAGGGACCACGTCCTTGGACTAGAGAGGGTTCTGTCAGGAGTACTGTGGGTTTGACAGGAAGCAGTCCAAATGAGCTACATTTCCCCCTGCCTGCTCTCTCATTGATTGGTCACTGCGTACTGGAGACAAGAAAGTCCCTGGCTTGGGCCAGGAGCCTACGTCACCAACATTCCCATGTCAGTGAGATGGTCTCACAGTACGGTCTGATTGTTGATAATACATTTGACATGTCCATAATCTGCTACAAAATCTTTAACATCTTCGCTTCATGGCCTTTCTTTGTCGTCACAGAATTGTGAAAGATACCCAGGAAAAGGAGCTCAGGTTGATGCTGAAGCACGCAGCATGGGTACATTCTCTCTATGGTGGCCATTGTATTGTTTGTTATTGATTTGTCATCTTGACATGGATGATATTTAATCTTCCATTTAATTAATGACCTCTTCTCAGAAATGGATCAAGTGTGGATGTGGATGCCTGTTTAGTGGCATGACTTCCTGTTACACACCTCAGGTACAGAAGCTCAGGTAGACACTGAGGAATGTGGAATGGGTACCTTCTCTCCCTGGACCGAAAAGACATGGGAACTGATGGGTACCTCTAACCGTGAGGCAGGGGATAACCAGACTCCTGCACACTCCTCCTCCCACCCCACTCCTCACCTAGAGCAGGTCCTGTATACAAGCAGGTGTGTGTCAATCAAAGACTTGCAGAGGACACACCCATGCAAGCTGGCACCATGCTGTTGCGTAAGACAGAAAGACCGTATATAAGCTCCTCTTTGTCATCACTCTGCACTCTTCTTTCTCTGAGGATGGGAGGGCAGCAGAGGTACATGTAAGTACTAACGTTTGTCCGAAATTATATTTTTATTTAACTGTGCTATCTGTAACACCGAAAGAGTTTATGCCAGGCGTCAACAAAATGTTAAGTTGTATGACTGAAGTTATCCCCATGACAATAATTACAGAGCCAGTTTATTGACTAAACTTATTATTCTTTGTTGACAGTTGGCATGAATCGCAGGGTTTGACATTTTTAGTTGTGGTACTCTCTTGAGGTTATATCATGCCAACAAAAAATATTTTTATGTACTGATAATTTTATAAAACATTGTATATGACATTGGCATCAATGTAACATTGTATGTTGAGGTGTAAGGGCTAAGATTTGCTGGTGCAGAGAGATGAGAAGCGCATCAAAAATAAATCTGAGCTTTCAGTAAAAGCATATCTTAGGCCACGTTTTTCTTGTATAGATACAATAATGGTGTCCACTTTAAGGAAATTAAAAAAAGAAGAAAATAAAGGATATCAATCAGGCCTGGGATTTAGTCATTTCAGGGACAAGGCCATTTGGCCTTTGGTGTCACTCAGTTTTTTAAGACACACAAGCCACATACTAGGTTTCAAAGGCCTTTGAGTGAAATAAGGATTTGTAGTCAGCAAATAAATAACTTTACTTTAAAGTAACAGTTCAGTTTTCATATTTGGTTAAAGGACAATGCTCGTTTTTGACAACCTGGACCTTATTTACGACATATTATAAGACGTTTGACTCACCGAGATCACTTTGGTGTAGTTCGGAGGCATGTGGAAGAAATTTAAAATCCAGCGCGAGCCAGTATATCCATGTAATGGCGGTGATCGGGGCAACGAGAATGCAGCTTCTAAAAATCTATTTTCTGCCGCGAAACGGTTGTTTTCATCAATCTGTCTGGATGAATCGCTAGTTGTGCTTACATAGAGAGCATAGGCCTGTTGTGGTATTTCCCATGCCTCTGTAATATGATCTTTAGAAACGTCGTTAGACAAGAAATAGCTTCCTCACTTGCTCCAGCACGCATGCGCACAGCGTGCTGGAGCAACGATTGCGCGCTGTGCGCATTAGTGCTGGAGCAAGTGAGGAAGCTATTTCGTTTCGAAAGACGTTTCTAAAGATCATGGCATGTGAAAACCACAACAGTTATGCTCTATGTAAGCACAACTAGCGATTCATCCAGACAGATTGATGAAAACAACCGTTTCGCGGCAGAAAATAGATTTTTAGAAGCTGCATTCTCGTGGCCCCGATCACCGCCATTACATGGATATACTGGCTCGCGCTGGATTTTACATTTCTTCTACAGGCCTCCGAACCACACCAAAGTGATCTCGGTGAGTCAAACGTCTTATAATATGTCGTAAATAAGGTCCAGGTTGTCAAAAACGAGCATTGTCCTTTAACTATTTGACAAGAACTTTAGCTGAACTATCCCTTTAACTGAATGGTTGAATTGTGTTTTACCACCCAAAATGCTAAATTGTATTGATGATGAAGTACAATAACTGTTCTCTATGTTCAATAAGAAAAAAAAAGACATGAAAGACATGAAAAACATCAATAGACGTTATTCACTTTTATAGCTAGTAGGTTATGGCTGTCGATTTACACTAGCATTAACAACAGAAGGTTTGCTTCAGTTAAGCACTCAATAGGTCAGTATCTAATGATGATGGCAGCCAGTAATGTAATAATAATAACATCACTTAGCTTTCTAACTGGTAAGCTGTGGTCTGTGCAGCTAGAATTGCTAGCTAGCCAGCCAAGGTTAGCTCTCACTCAGCACAAAGGGACACTAATTCCTCTGCTTATTATTTTGCTGAAAAAGAACAGTTGTAAATGACTAGATAGATTCTAGATCAACCCGTCGACCGCTGGATGCATGTGTACGTACATGTTTGTGTCCATCCAGTATGGCCACCAATTGAAGCTCTACCAATCCTTTGGGTGTTATAGAGTTCCGCGTTCACTACCTAAGACATTGAACAATAAACTCCAAACAGAACAAACATCACTATGGTTGAGAAGCAGGGTGAATGTAACACAATGGTCAGAAGCTATATTAGTATCTGTCGATTCCTGTGGGCATCTGTCAGCAATGTTTGCAAGCACACCACCAAACAACCGTGGTTCGTGGTATAGCGACAGTTTCATCGACCGTCTCTGGCTCTGCGGTTCGGCGAGCCTCCATCTCTTCCATTCGCTGTACTTCCTCCTCACTATATTCAGGCTCGAAACGATAAGCGCTGCCGTCAAAGTCTAATTCCTCGCGATCAAATTCATACTCTTCTAGATCAGCCATTTTGATAAGCGTTTTCTGAACTGTAGCCTAGGGCTTCCTTGTCTGTGAGCGAAAGAGTAGCGTGAGCAGTGAGCAAACTAGCTAGCCTAGCTAACATAAACAATAGCTACCGTAAGTAGTTCAGCTTCCTGAATTCCCTCTGCGAATTGATCTACACATCTACAACGGTCGCGTCAATACAAGTGGATTTGATAAATGGATTTCATAAAATGATCAATAAAACCCTACAGGATTCATACTATGCGGCGAATTTGATGTCAGAACATCAACGGACACCAATTACACCCTCGGTGAGCTTCTTGTCTTTGAAATCGAGAGTTTAACATGTTTTTGAATGATTTTTCAAGATGCCCATCCACATCCATTGTATGAACAAAACGGTGGTAGAGCAATTATCAACTTTCTCGAAAATGCTAGTTTTATCAACGTTTTGCTCTGAACCATTGTATATGATCATAAGTACCCTTAAAACACAGCTAAACATGCATTTTCCCTTTACTACTCCCTTAATAAAAGATGAGCTAAAATCATCCCTGGATACATTACACACAACAATGAATGAAGCTGTTATTGTTATTCATTATTATTCATACATTGTATCATGTGAAATATGGTTATATTAAAAGTTATGAAAATGTATCATTGAATTTGTGATCATTTAAACATTGTGTGATGAAGGACCATCTTCAACGGAAAATGTGCCTTAAGGTATTTTTGCATACAACCATTAAAATATTGTTCATGTTTCTGATCTGAAGGATGCAGAACACGAAGATGATATCAGTGGGTCTGCTCCTGGTCCTGTTTTTCAACGGCTGCTGGTCGGACGATAGCGCCCCCCTCAACCCTTTCGATGTCCCTGCCACTAAAGTGCTGTTCCGGTGTGGAGGGCAAGTCTGCCCGACAGGCCAAGACTGCATCAGTGTCGGTGGTACTCCTCGCTGTGCTGACCCCTGTCAGCACTACTCAGTGCTGAATGATACCTGGCGCGCCAACGACCACTTTGAGGATCTTAGTGACCCTCACTGTGACGATGACGTCGAATGGCAGGGGTGGTATCGCATGTACCTGGGGGACATCAGTGTCCGGATGCCAGAAAGGTGTCAGCCCATAAAAATGTGTGGAACCCACGCTCCTTCATTCTTGGTTCAGCCTCATCCACAGGTTGGTGATGGTGTGCAGAAACACACTATCTGTGCAACCTGGGAAAACGGCTGCTGCAAATTCCATTTGAATCCCATCCATGTCAAAGCCTGTGCTGGAAACTACGTTGTCTACAAGTTTGTCAACCCACAAGATTGCAGAGTGGCTTATTGTGCAGGTATTGACTTATTTTGATCATTATCGTTTATCCTAGGAAGTAATAGGATGGTTTCAGAAATATAACCTAATCCTAATCTAAAGATTACCAGAACTTGGCAAGGATAAAACTGGGCAATGATTAAAATATATAGCTGAGGATGTAGCCAAACATCACAATATTACCCTCTCCTCGCTGCTCTTCTCTTCCAGATGTCAACACTAAGGTTTGTGCAACCTGTGGAGAGAACGAAGCCTGTGTGAGTGACGATAAGATCATCTATAGATGTGAGAAGAGAGCCGGCAAAAGTGTCCCAGAACCCGCTGATGACGGAACTCCTCTTAACCCTTTCGACGTCCCCGCCACTAAAGAGCTGTTCCGTTGTAGTGGTCAAGTCTGCCCACCAGGCCAGGACTGTATCACTGTTGATGGTACTCCTCGCTGTGCTGACCCCTGTCAGCACTTCTCAGTTCTGAATGATACCTGGCGTGCCAACAACCACTTTGAGGATCTTAGTGACCCACACTGTGACGATGAGGTCGACTGGATGGGATGGTATCGCATGTACCTTGGGGACGTCAGTGTTCGGATGCCAGAGAGGTGTCAGCCCATTAAGATGTGTGGAACCCACGCTCCATCTTTCTTGGTTCAGCCTCATCCACAGGTTGGTGATGGTGTGCAGAAACACACTATCTGTGCAACCTGGGAAAACGGATGCTGCAAATTCCATTTGAATCCAATCCATGTCAAAGCCTGTGCTGGAAACTACATTGTCTACAAGCTTGTCAACCCACAAGATTGCAGAGTGGCTTATTGTGCAGGTATTGAACTCTTGTGATCTTTGTTGTTTATTCTAGAACGTAAGGGTATGGATTCTGGACCAGAACATGAACAGAGCGTAGAGATTGCCATAATTGGGCTTGGATGAATCTGTGTGGAAATTAAGCTTTCATTCAGCATATCATGGTGCTGATCTGCTGAGTGAACTCAACGTGAAAACCATAATAATATCCTCCTCTCGTTATTCTTGTCTTCTAGATGTCAACACTAAGGTTTGTGCAACCTGCGCAGAGAATGAAGCCTGTATGAGCGACGATAAAATCACCTACAGATGTGAGAAGAGAGCAGGCAAAAGTGTCTCTGCACCCGCTGCAGAGGGCACCCCTCTTAACCCTTTTGATGTCCCCGCAACTAAAGTGCTGTTCCGTTGTGCTGGACAAGTCTGCCCACCAGGCCAGGACTGCATCAGTGTTGGTGGTGCTCCTCGTTGTGCTGACCCTTGTCAGCACTACTCAGTTCTGAATGATACCTGGCGTGCCAACAACCACTTTGAGGATCTTAGTGACCCACACTGTGATGACGAGGTCGACTGGCAGGGATGGTATCGCATGTACCTTGGGGACGTCAGTGTTCGGATGCCAGAGAGGTGTCAGCCCATAAAAATGTGCGGAACCCACGCTCCTTCATTCTTGGTTCAGCCTCATCCACAGGTTGGTGATGGTGTGCAGAAACACACTATCTGTGCAACCTGGGAAAATGGCTGCTGCAAATTCCATTTGAATCCAATCCACGTCAAAGCCTGTGCTGGAAACTACGTTGTCTACAAGCTGGTCAACCCACAAGATTGCAGAGTGGCTTATTGTGCAGGTATTGACTTATTGTGATAGTTATTGCTTATTCTAGGAAGTAATAGGATGGTTTAAAAAATAGAACCTAATCCTAAATTAGAGGTTACCAGTACTGGGCAAGGATAAAACTGGACAGAGATAAAAATGTAGCTGAGCATCTAGCCTGACACCACAATAACACCCTCCGCTCGCTGCTCTTCGCTTCCAGATGTCAACACTAAGGTTTGTGCAACCTGTGGAGAGAACGAAGCCTGTGTGAGTGACGATAAGATCACATATAGATGTGAGAAGAGAGCCGGAAAAAGCGTCCCAGAACCCGCTGATGACGGAACTCCTCTTAACCCTTTCGACGTCCCTGCCACAGAAGAGCTGTTCCGTTGTAGTGGTCAAGTCTGCCCACCAGGCCAGGACTGTATCACTGTTGATGGTGTTCCTCGCTGTGCTGACCCCTGTCAGCACTTCTCAGTTCTGAATGATACCTGGCGTGCCAACAACCACTTTGAGGATCTGAGTGACCCACACTGTGACGATGAGGTCGACTGGCAGGGATGGTATCGCATGTACCTTGGGGACGTCAGTGTTCGGATGCCAGAGAGGTGTCAGCCCATTAAGATGTGTGGAACCCACGCTCCATCTTTCTTGGTTCAGCCTCATCCACAGGTTGGCGATGGTGTGCAGAAACACACTATCTGTGCAACCTGGGAAAACGGATGCTGCAAATTCCATTTGAATCCAATCCATGTCAAAGCCTGTGCAGGAAACTACGTTGTCTACAAGCTTGTCAACCCACAAGATTGCAGAGTGGCTTATTGTGCAGGTATTGAACTCTTGTGATCTTTGTTGTTTATTCTAGAACGTAAGGGTATGGATTCCGGACCAGAACATTAACAGAGCCTAGAGATTGCCATAATTGGGCTTGGATGAATCTGTGTGGAAATTAAGCTTTCATTCAGCATATCATGGTGCTGATCTGCTGAGTGAACTCACCGTGAAAACCATAATAATATCCTCCTCTCTTTATTCTTGTCTTCTAGATGTCAACACTAAGGTTTGTGCAACCTGCGCCGAGAATGAAGCCTGTATGAGCGACGATAAAATCACCTATAGATGTGAGAAGAGAGCAGGCAAAAGTGTTTCTGCACCCGCTGCAGAGGGCACCCCTCTTAACCCTTTTGACGTCCCTGCCACTAAAGTGCTGTTCCGTTGTGCTGGACACGTTTGCCCACCAGGCCAGGACTGCATCAGTGTTGGTGGTGCTCCTCGCTGTGCTGACCCTTGTCAGCACTACTCAGTTCTGAATGATACCTGGCGTGCCAACAACCACTTTGAGGATCTAAGTGACCCACACTGTGATGACGAGGTCGACTGGCAGGGATGGTATCGCATGTACCTTATGGACGTCAGTGTTCGGATGCCAGAGAGGTGTCAGCCCATAAAAATGTGCGGAACCCACGCTCCTTCATTCTTGGTTCAGCCTCATCCACAGGTTGGTGATGGTGTGCAGAAACACACTATCTGTGCAACCTGGGAAAATGGCTGCTGCAAATTCCATTTGAATCCAATCCACGTCAAAGCCTGTGCTGGAAACTACGTTGTCTACAAGCTGGTCAACCCACAAGATTGCAGAGTGGCTTATTGTGCAGGTATTGACTTATTGTGATCGTTATTGCTTATTCTAGGAAGTAATAGGATGGTTTAAAAAAATAGAACCTATTCCTAAATTAGAGGTTACCAGTACTGGGCAAGGATAAAACTGGACAGAGATAAAAATGTAGCTGAGCATCTAGCCTAACACCACAATAACACCCTCCGCTCGCTGCTCTTCGCTTCCAGATGTCAACACTAAGGTTTGTGCAACCTGTGGAGAGAACGAAGCCTGTGTGAGTGACGATAAGATCACATATAGATGTGAGAAGAGAGCCGGAAAAAGCGTCCCAGAACCCGCTGATGACGGAACTCCTCTTAACCCTTTCGACGTCCCCGCCACTAAAGAGCTGTTCCGTTGTAGTGGTCAAGTCTGCCCACCAGGCCAGGACTGTATCAGTGTTGATGGTACTCCTCGCTGTGCTGACCCCTGTCTGCACTTCTCAGTTCTGAATGATACCTGGCGTGCCAATGACCACCTTGAGGATCTTAGTGACCCACACTGTGACGATGAGGTCGACTGGATGGGATGGTATCGCATGTTCCTTGGGGACGTCAGTGTTCGGATGCCAGAGAGGTGTCAGCCCATTAAGATGTGTGGAACCCACGCTCCATCTTTCTTGGTTCAGCCTCATCCACAGGTTGGCGATGGTGTGCAGAAACACACTATCTGTGCAACCTGGGAAAACGGATGCTGCAAATTCCATCTGAATCCAATCCACGTCAAAGCCTGTGCTGGAAACTACGTTGTCTACAAGCTTGTCAACCCACAAGATTGCAGAGTGGCTTATTGTGCAGGTATTGAACTGCTGTGATTGTTTTTGTTCATTGTAGAAGGTGTGGGAATGTACTTTTCAGTCAGCACATCACTTTACTGATGTGCTGACATAACTAACCCTAATACCCACCACTCGCTGCTCTTTCCTTCCAGATGTCAATACTAAGGTCTGTGCAACGTGTGGCGAGAACGAAGCCTGTGTGAGCGACGATAAGATCACATATAGATGTGAGAAGGCAGCAGCACCCGCTGAGGCCATCAAGGCACCAGTCTCAGCTATTCTGGAATCAGAGTCAGACAACGTGAGCGCAGGTATTGTGCTTCTGTAAAACAGTAAATGAGTTCACAGGACAATTGCAGCTGGTACCGTGTCGATCAACAGAATTTATTACAAAATCAAACATTACATTAATATGCATTGTCTTTAACTGCTTCGCGTCAATTAACAATGAGAAAGGCACTACACATGTAAAGAGTGTCCTGTTGTTCAACGTGGCTCTGCTGCACCCTAGTGCCCTGGAATACTCAACTCACTTAATAAAAAGAAAAAAAAGGGTTAGCCTACATAAACCATGCGCACACATGACATCTAATTTCTGTCAATGAAAGTAAAATATTTATTACATAGGCTAGTTGTAACAAATGTATGTCTTTTTTTTACTACCAAAATATAAATATGAATTATGAGCTCATACAACCACTTAATCTTTTGCGGCAAACACAATGCCTGGCCTTACAATCTTACTAGCTGGCTATAGCAGCAGAAGAGCTATTCCAGCTGGAAGTGATGCAAACAATCTCCAGAATGCAGAAACTGTAATTCTCAAAGATTTCCCATGGGGAGGACCCCTAGAACCCCATTTAACATGTACCCCCCATATTTATAACACCCACCCAACATACATGCACTTGTGGAAAATGCGGATCCCCAAATTAGGCCCCAAATACCGGTTACTGTTCCCAGGTTACAGGACCTGAGCGCAGGTTTTGTGATTCTGTAAAATAGAATCACAAGCAGAAGTAGCAGTATTTTGAACGATGTGTTGATTGTCCAGGGATGCCTTGCTTAGGCAGGTGAAAAGAGAATTACAGTAGCCCAAACAAGAAGATACAAATGCATGAATAATCACTACCAGCTCCGCTTGTGACACCACAGACCCGAGTAATATTTCTAAGATGGAAAAAAACAGTGACTTAAAGTGATCAAAGTGCATTGCCTGATCAAAGATAACACCAAGATTTCCGAGCTTATAATTTACATTTGTTGAGAGGGGTCCCATACATTGAGCAACTTTAGCGGTGACATTCTCTGAACCGATGATACGAACATCGGTCTTGTCAGCATTGAGCTGACGGAAGTTATTGGCCATCCAATCCGTTATAGCAGTCTATTAGTCTAGTATAAAGCAATCAAGACAGAACCTAGAAGAGAACCCTGGGGAACACCACAGGATAGAGTAGGGGACCAACTGACAGACAAATTCCTATTGGAGAGATAGGATGAGAACCAGTACAAGGCAGTGCCAGAGATACCTGCACACTGCCTTTCAATCAGGATTCAGTTATCTACTGTATCGAAAGCTGCGCTGTGGAGTGTGCATTCAAAACAGCAGTAGGTGGATTAGCAACTACTTTTTCTAAGACCTTTGACATAAAGGGTAACTTGGATATGGGCCTAGAGTTTTTAGGTAGCGATAGGTCTAGGTTGTACTTCTTTAGGAGGGGCTGAACAACTGCTTGTTTACATTAGATTAATATTATTTGTCAAGAGAAGTGTGCTAACTAGCTATCTAAATACACCTTATCAACAGTGTCTTGTTTTCGCACCCATAGCTAGTTCTAGTAACTTTTCATCTATTGTTCATACACTTACTACAGTACAAAATGTCTTTAATTTACAGACACACGATTACCTGTTATATAGACTAGTGTCTCAACTTGCATTTAAACGATAATTTAAACTTCAAGCATTCAAAGTAAACTGCAGACACTTTCAGGTGGATGAAAGTGTCTGCACATTAAAATGATTGACTTCATAGAAAACTCTATATCGCCTATAGACTATAGATTTAACATGTCATTGGCTGTATAACTCCCATCTCAAATGTACATCTTGTAAACTACTGTCTGCAGACTCTGAACCAGCCCACTCCTCCCTCCACTTCTGCTCTGCTTGGCTGTTAATGAATGTGAATGGGAAGTCTTCACAAAACTAGCAACGTTTTGGAAATTGGAGAGGAAAGATGTCAAGCAGAAAGAGGAAACTACAGGTGGTGCTACAGTAAACAGTAACCAATTCAAAAAGCCAGTAGGAGAGCACAGCACATGAGTCTGCACTGAGTGCAAGCCCCTATAGTTTAAAATTAATTTGCAACCTAGGTCTATCGTTTGTGCCGCTCAAAAGGATAACAAAGGCACTACACAAATAGAAATAGTGAATAAAGTAAATAGTGTCCTGTTGTACTATCTGCTGCCCCTACACATAAGCAGAAACCTTTTGTATTGTGTGTACTGTGCGTTTTTCTTGTGTGTATTGGGTGTATTGCTACAACAAAGTAATTTCCCCTCAGGGATTTTAAAGTTGATCTCTATCTATACAAATGTGATCACATTATGTGTGTGCGTGTGTGTCCCAAAGACGACCACCTGAAACACACAGGTATGTGTTCTGTTAAACAGAAGCAGAATATTTGTCTTCTAATGAAACATGAACATACTGTAGGCTATGTGCAACAGAGATGGTTTGGTGACTAGCTGGTGACCTGGGTACTTTGCATTAGCTCCATGAGCTTAAAAACAAAGCTCCTTGAGCTAATCTCCTTGAGTAAACAATGGGCGCTAAACAGGAGATGAGTGTTAAAATATGTCAGTCACATCTGACGTGAAATAACTTTCTGTGTTTCAAACCTTAGATATGCCTACCATCGAGCTGTTGTGTGGCCTGACCATCATGGAGTTGGCCGTCCCATTGGCTCCTCTTAATGCCGCTGGATTAAACCTCTCCACTGCACACCTGGCCAAACCCGGCTGCAAACGCAAGGAGGACCGTGACGGTAAAATGATCTGCAGCGTGGAGCGCTCAGAGGGCACCTGTGGAAACACGCTGAAGGTAAGAGGACGTTACCGTCGCAACCTACCTAGCTACCAAGCAACCTACCTAGCTCACTACCGTGCGTTCCACCTACAGTACCTATAGTAGTAAGCTGCCTATCTACCAGTAGTATACAGTTATACGGAGTATATCCACTTCTGTATCCAAAGACACACAGTATACACACTTCTTATCCACCACTGAACTAAAAACAACATACCTACGTACCAATCCACCCACCTAGCTAGCTAACTGCCTACAAACTTTACAGAGGCCTACTTAGCTACATGTACAGTATCTACATACTATCTACATACTAGCTATCAAGCAATCTACCTACCTACTGTAACTAGCTACCTACTTACTTTCTTACTTACTTGCTTACTTACTTACTTACCAAACTAGCTAGGTCATGTAGGACATGAACAAATACAAGGCTCTTTTAAACCTCTTATCCTGCTGACTCAGTTAATCAATCTTCTTCTCCTTCCCTCTCCTCCAACCTCCTCTTCATCTTCTCTAGACCAATGGAACCCACCTTGTCTACAGCAACATTCTAACCATGAGCTTCCTTGCCGGAGGCGAACCCATGAGCATGCCTTTCTCCTGCTCCTATCCTATGAGAGGCAAGACCACCCTGGATGTGGCCATCAAACCCGTAATGTAGGTGGACACACACACACACACGTCTGATGGCCACACTTGGCGTAGGTGGTCACACACTCACACGCATGCACACACTCTGAAAAACAAGGAATAGTTGGACACAAACACACCTACACACACCCACTGCTTAGAAATTGATTCTATTCTAACCTGCTTCCCATTGCCCTTCTCCTCAGGATCGGAGCTTCCCTGCTCGGATTCGGCCAAAAACCCACTGCCAAGATGGCTCTGTACCGCACCGCCACCTTCACCGCCACCTTACCAGCAGGCCCAGTCAGCTTGCCCAAGGACGCTCCCCTGTACGTGGGCGTGACCATTGACGAAGTGGAGAAAAAGCTCTTTACCACCGTTATGGAGAACTGCTTCCTTACCCGCACCGCCGACCCAGAGGACAAAGATGCAGAGAAATTATCCCTCATTGAGAACAAGTATGTGTGTCTCGTGTGTATCAGTAGGTGTACATGTATGTATGTTTGTGTGTTTGTGTATAACTCTCCTCTCTCCCCTCCTCCTCACCCCATTCCAGGTGTCCCGTCGACCGTAGCGTGGTGACCATGGTTGAGAACGGCTCAGCCCTCATGGCTCGGTTCGCCGCAGCGGTCAAGGTGGAAGGCGACGTCTTCCTGCACTGCAGCGTCGCCCTCTGTAACACGAAGAAGGGGTCCTGCCTTCCCGTGAGTCCTCAGACCCTCCTCTCTGGTCTCTCTCTGTCTGACTCTCCCTGGTTTGACTCTCTCTCTCTCTCTGACCCTCTCTCCGACTATCCCTGCTCACTCTGACTCTGCTCTCCTGACTCAGGAACTCTCTGACTCTCCCTGCTCTCTCTGACTCTCTATGGCCGCTGTGACTCTCTGGTCTCTCTGACTCTTCCTGCTCTCTCTGTCTCTCTCTCTGGACTCTCTCATGTCTCTGACTTGCTGGTCTCTCTCCACAGAGCTGTGCTGGAAGGAGACGCCGCTCCGCTGAATCCCTCTCCCTCGAGCTCCTCACCATTGGGCCAATCACCAGTGAGTATAAACCTCAGCCCCATCTCACGACCTGTCAGTCACACAGGCAGTGTTGATGTTGTCATGGTGACAGTCTCCCAGGTGACAAGTGTGTTTGTCTCTGATGTCTGACCAACAGTGAACTAGATGATGACATCACACTGCCCTCAGAACATCTTCCTGGACATCATGTGTCACCTCATCAGACCAACTTCCTCTTGTTTGTCCATGCATATATAACCTATGATCAAATTCTGACTACAAAGTTGTGTCCGAATCTATTATAACCCCTTCTCCTCTCTGATTTATTTATCTCTCATTTCTCTGTTAGTTAACACACATATCTTAACTTCTGATCTTTCATGTACCCATGTAACTAGTGGATGAATAGTATTAGAGTGAGGTACTGACACTAAAATCAAACAAAATATGTCAGAGCCTGTGGGGTAAATAAATATTAAAATAATGTTGATGCTTCATGTGTCTGTCCTTTAAAGGCTATTGATATAATAAATGTACAGTAGAGCTGCACATATCATTGTTATGACTGGCACGAATGCTGCAACACAATGAGGGAAATGACAGAGTTATATGGAAGTGAAAAATAACACAAAAATAGTAACAACACAAATAAATGTGGTCAGCTTGAAAACAGGGCGAGAGTAACACTGGGACGAGCCATGTCGCTACCTGTACAAGACAAGACACACACACACACACGCACACAAAAACGAGACAAAACACTACACATATCCTGTACTGTCACATCCCCTCCCTTAAAATGACACCCATACCGGTGTCACTCTAAGGCACACGGGAGAGTAGAGCATCGGCTATATGGTCAACCCTCTTTGTCCCGCACCTCTGAGTGCAGGACATTCAGCCACCATGTGACCAGGGTCACATACAGGGTGCATTTGTGGACCAACCAGGGACGGACAAAATATGCAGAATAAGAATAATAAAAAATGCTCACACTCACACAGTATATTAAAAACAGATAGTACAGTAAGTACTATCCAGTCCATACGTTGAGTTCAATAGTCCTATAGAGTGGCCATCGTGGGCCTCAGAGATCTCCATGCACGCTGTAAGAGTAAGGCGGCGTTATCCAGCCGAATGGCAGCAGGAACGAAGGCGCGTCTGAAGTGCTCCTTTGAGCGCCAAGGCAGGACGAGACGGCTGCTGAAAGAGCTTTTCAGGCCGTACACCTCCTCATGTAGGGGATGGGATGGGTTCCCCAGGATGTTGCAGATCTTGGACCTCATCCTTCTCTTCGCCACCTCCTCCAGGCTGTCGAGACGTACTCTTACAGTAGAGGCCGCCTTCCTGATCAGCTTATTCAGCTTGTTGGCATTGCCTGAGGCAATGCCTCCGCAACAGCAAAGAATACTGCGCTGGCTACCACCGACTCAAATGGGCGGCAGACAGTGTTTTTGTCGTTTCAATGTGAAGAGTGTATTTTTGTGACTATTGCATTAATCTTCTGAAAATGTCCTAACCTTTTTTTGAGGGAATAAACTTTCAGTAGGATGTTGTATTTGTGAGAAGAATCTTTTGAAGTGTCCTCTAAAGTATTTTTGAGGTAGGAACTGTCAATAAGATATTTTGTATTTTTGAGAAGTTGCGAGATGTTCTTCTGTAAAATAAGGTTTTATGTAGCAGCAAAACGTTTTTTTAAAGACAGATAGAGCATGCAGCTGAAGTGTGATAGGCAGATGAAGCGCTGTACTGTAAAATGTCTCAAGAGTGCGGTCCACATTGAGACTCACAATGCTTGTGTAATGCTGCCATCAAGTGATATTTAATAGGAAAGTCATGTATTATCTGAAGATGACATCATACGTATGTGCTGGTTTAGAGATTTAAGCTCTGTAGTTGAGTTCTCGGCAAGAAAGGGTTAAGGTTAAATAATGTCTTGTTTGTAGTCGACTCAGAAATATCTATAGTTCAAGTCAAGAGTTATTTGGATGGTTTTGGTCAATAACTAAATAAATGATATTGATAAATAATTAATTATTAATTAATAAATAATTAATTTCAATTAATAAACTTCACTTTATGTACCTGTGTTATTATAAGTAGTTTAACAGGTCAGTTACAACAGATGTCCTGTCTCTGAGTCAGCGTGACCTAAAGTTCACCTCGGATGAAGAAGTCAGTTAGCCTATAGTTGTAACATGATTCTAGGAGGACACAGGAAGAACCAAGCAGCCCCTTTGTCCGGAGGGGGGCCAAAGACCAGCTGACACCCTGACCAGTCAGAACATCAGTTGACCGTTTGAGACCATAACTGGAGTTTACGAACATTGTTTGTATGCAAATTTGTTTGTCATGTGATTCCTGGCCTGAAGCCAGGATATAAGCTCGGCGCCTCTCTGTGAACTTTAGTATTTGCCTAAAGATTCGACCCTGTGTAGGCATGCTCAATAAAGTGATGATTCGACATTTTTGGCCTCCTTGAAGTTCTGTTCCACACGAAGATTGATGCTTTTGAAAGACACTGCACCACAATGTAACATTATCGTCAACTAGACGATAACTTTTTGCTCGCTTCATGTTGTCTTGAGCCTTGAGAGCAAACGTTGCTATAGCAACGTTGCTACAGCTGTCACATAATCATGTGACAGCTGGCATCTGAAATGGTAGCACAGCGCCATCTACTGTTGTATTTGATGTTGTTTAACATCACATCCCAGTTGAGTTATCCTGATATCAGACAAAATTGTCAACTCGTTACACTCCATTGATAACTTTAATTTAGAATCAAACTTTTAGTGGGTGGGCTCGAATACTTACATATATTTCAGAACTAATTATATGCCAAAATTGAATCAATTTGATGCTTTGAATGCTCAAAAATTGCATTGCGAATTAATAAGTTATTACAAAATACGATTTAAAGGAATAGTAAAGGGAAAATGCATGTTTAGCCCTGTTTTAAGGTTACTTGTGATCACATTTGAGCATGTGTAATCAGTGTCGGAGGGAGTGGGGCGTCGGAAAAGAAAGATCATTCTGATTGGCTTACAGAAGTCACGGAAGTGACGAAACTAAAGAAACTCAGGGCAGTGATATTAAAGATGGATACCTTACGGTGACAAAAAAAACATGGGGAAAAAAAGCTCAATATCTTTGCAAATAATCATTATAAATTTGTAAAACCTGTGGAATACCAGGTTTCGGTGTAGCATACTATTGCATGTTGTTGTCCCAGTGTTGCCTATGTGTATGCTACAGTGCAATGTTGAATCTAATGTAATCTAGAACATTGTGGAAATTACGATTTTTGAGTGACAGTAGCCTACAGTCGATTCCTTGTCCCGTATATGAAGTTGAAGTATGAAGAACACAAAGCACATCAGTCATTTTTATGCACTTCCCCGCTCAAAGGTTATCAGTGCACTCTATTCATAATCTAAATGTGACTAGAAGAAAATTAGTTAACGCCTTGGTTTCTTCTCAAACACAGCTTTGAGTAACAATCAAATACCTTTTACAATATAGGCTAAATGGGGTAATGCAAGCACCTTCAGTTACAATCAGGGGTGTAGTGGTGAATACAGAGAAGGGTAAACTTTGCTGAGTAGGCTACAGTTTACCTACTTTGTTTTCCCTCATTGATTAACAGTTGATCAGAAAATAGCTGAGTAAACACAGCCTCATTTTAAGGAGGTGGGTAAACCAAGTTTACTTGGGTTTATCCTCAAGTACAACCCTGGTTACAATAAACAGAAGGAAGGAAGGAAGACAAAGACGTGATTCATGTCCATCGCCCCATTGCTCTCTCTAAAGTGTATTGTGTTGCCTCTGTGTATGGAATGTGCATAGAAACAAATTTTGATTTGATTTGAACTGTGGTTGTGTTCAATCAGTGGCCAATCAATCAATTTTGCCAGATTTCTGCTGCAGTCACATGCTCGTCAGATGGTCCAATTTCCCAAGCTGTGAAGTCGTTCCTCCGACCTCGGTGTGCTCATGAGCTTTTAAGTCATATCATGGGAACAACATGGATGCTACAAAGAAGATAATGTTTTGTATTGCCCAGGGTAGCTGTTTCTAGTTTCTGCGTGACAATAAAGAGCAAAGGATTCCCTGAAGCACTTTACCTGACTTGCTGAATAACTTTAACTAATCTAGATCACTCTACATGGACATCAACGGTTACAACCTAATACCTTTGAAATTACATGTGAGCCAAAAAAAAAAAAACAGTTTATTGCCACGGCAACTAAATATTTAACCTACTTTTGTCCGCTCCTTCCTGACTTTGACATGACAAGTTAGCAAGTCATGTATCGCTGACTTTCTGACTTGTTGTTCCGGAATTCATTTTTGTGATTATCCCGACACCACATGAGTGCAGCATTAGTCCTAGCTGGGGGTGGGGCAGAGTTGCCAACAGCGGGGTATCTGATTGGTGGAGCTCGCGCTGTTGCACTATTTTTTTTTCCATATGAGAGCAATAGTTTGAGAGGACAGAATGAGGACAGAATTCAAAATACTGTAAAAAAATTAATTTTTTGACATATCATTTCAGACTATATCTAACATGTCATGATTTTTTTTCATGAACATTGGAGATTTATTGAGTAAGAATTTGCAGTAGCTGCATACAGTACTGTTTACAGTAATCATGTTGATGCACTGTAGGCTCAATCTTTGATATTTCAAAAATCTTTGAAGGTCGTTTGTGGAGGATAGACTGAAGATGAAGTGTAGCAATTGGGGTTTCAATTGAGAAAAACATGTGGGAGGAGTAGGGTTTTATAGATTTTAGTTTTTGAGAAAAACTGAGTGATGGACCAACTCAAATCATATGCACATTTCTATTTACTTGGGCCTACGTTTTGGTGGTGGTTGCAAAGTGATAGCATGTACAGCTGATTTATGATTTTTTTTTTACGTTTTAAAATTTAGACTGTTGCTTTAGAGTCACCATCAGGTCTATTGGCCCACAATGCCAGTTGAGGACTTTTGTATAGGACTGGACCTATATGCAAAGTTTGGTGATTTTTCATGCATGGGATGTCAGACTTCCTAGGAAGAAGAAGATTCTGATTCAGAATATTGGGAAATACAAAAGGGACCGGCAGCTGAGGCAGCCCGGCCCCTAAATAACCAGACATGGAGCCAAACAGGCAACCTGGAGATTCCATTCATTCACTAGCATTCAGACTTTGACCCCATGCAGCGCAGAGATACCTTATTGTACCTCTCTGGAGAATCTTGAAATCTATAACCTCTTTGTCGTCACACAATTGTAAAATATACCCAGGAAAAGGAGCTCAGGTTAACGTTGAAGCACACAGCGTGGGCACAGTCTCTCTATGGTGGCCATTGTATTGTTTGTTACTGATTTGTCATTTTGACATGGATCTTTAATCTTCCATTTAATTAACAGCCTCTTCTCACAAATGGAACAAGTGTAGACGTGGACTACGGTTTATTGGCATAACTTCCTGTTACACACCTGAGGTACAGGAGTTCAGGTAGACACTGAGGAATGCAGAATGCGTACCTTCTCTCCTCTTCGGGACACCCCTCCAAATCTCTGACATTCACAGTCATACTCGCAGGGCCTTCAAGGCTGGAGGAACACCATCCCCAGAAGAGATAACAGAGGGCAGGACAGATATGAGGCAATGAACCAGACATGGAGCCAAACAGGCAACCTGGAGATTCCATTCATTCACTAGCATTCAGACTTTGACCCCATGCAGCGCAGATATACCGTATTCCTCTTTTGAGAATCTTGAAATCTCAATCTTTGTCGTCACACATTTGTCAAAGATACCCAGGAAAAGGTGTTCAGGTTAACGCTGAAGCACACAGCGTGGGTACATTCTCTCTATGGTGGCCATTGTATTGTTTGTTATTGATTTGTCATTTTGACATGATATATGACCTGCTCGGTCATAATGAGTCACATTGACCCGAAAACACCTTTTAAGTTATAGGAAAGAGGGGATTGTTAGCTTTCAAATTGTACCAATAGCATTTCTCTACTCCAAATATCAAGGGAGTTATGGCCGATTACATATCCAAAGGCACCTATGTTTTTGGCAATAAAAACACGTTTAAAGTTTGCTGTCAACTTTGCCACATTCAGTGTATTCAAACCACACACAACTCACAAGAACATACCAAACATAACAGTATTTATAATGTTCAGCCATGAGTACAATATTTTCCCTGATTGAAAAAGATGCAAACACACACACATCCACGCACGCCTGAGTAGGGCAGGTGCTGAGCTAACAAGTATAGTAGTGCTGGTGACGTTTCGAGCTAACTGCTCTTCATCAGACTGTTAGAAAACAGACAAGAGACATCCTTATGAATGGTCACATGATCTAATACAAATCACCTGTGACTAATTAACATCAATAAGGAGATAAGAGTAAGCTATACAACATTATGTCCCATAAGTACATACATGTGTGTAAAAGTGTACCCAAAGTAAAAACAATAAACCGTATACAATATACAGTTTACAATACATGAATATTGTGGGTTGCAATGGAAAAGAGGAATACACTCAAATAGGTTGTCCCACACCACCATCAGGCTAGAAACCATCATCAGGTGTGGAATTGGACTAGAGGTGCCTCTTAGGGTGTATTCACACAGACACTAGCTAGTGCGCACCAAATGAGCTTTGGGCCCGAGAGCGCTTCGTTTAGGCCTGTCTGAACACAGCAATCGCACTCAGGTGCGCACCAAAACAGCCGCACCGAGACCCTCCAGAAGGGGTGGTCTCAGAGCGGCTTCAACCGAATTCTTGTGCGCACCAGTTATGGTGTGAAAGCGCGTGACCTCGCACCGACGCAACTACCTTGTGCACGCCACATGTTTGACCTAAAAAGTTTTTCATTTTCATGACGTTCTTGCACCTGACCCCAGAAAGATATTGACCAATGACAGCACTGAGCCTTTTCATGTGTCTTGTGGTGCTGCATTTGGACCAGAGTAAAGAAAATGCTGTGTGAAAGCGAACCGCAGTAGCTGAGAAATGAAAACAATGTATCACTTTCGGTGCGCATCAATGGTGCGCATTAACATATGTGAATATGCCCTTAAAATGTCCTGAGGGTGCAACAAGATGGATGCCTGCAAGCAGTGGACCAGAGACCTGGAGGGAGAGAGAGAGACACCGGACCAGTGAGAATGTCACAGAAAGGGGTGGATGTTCATTTCCTCGTTGAGGCCCTTGGGTGACATGGTGTTCAGGGTGTAAATCTGCTCACGTTTCAGCAGTAGTACATTGATATATCCCCCCCTACGTGGAAGTTGGACGTGTTCAATTCCAACATAGTTGAGGGAGGCCACTGAATGTTTCATAAGGCTAAAATGCATGGCCACCGGCTCTTCTGATCATGGTTTCTGATATTTGACCTATGCTCTGAAATTCTTGTTTTGAGGGGTCTGGAAGTTTGACCTATATAAGCAAATCCACATGGGCATTTGAGCATATATATTCCGTTGTTAGTTTTACAAGAGATTATGCCTTTGACGTTGAATACTTGCCTGTATGTGGATGATGAAAATGCTTAGTTTTCCTGGTGAGATGACACTGCTGGCAATTCCCACATTTATAATTACCAGGTTCCAGAGGAGTCAGAAATGTGGAGCTAGGTGGTGGGTTGGGAAGGCAGTCAGCCCTGACCAGCGTGTTTCTGAGGTTTGGTGGTCTCTTATAGACAACCCGTGGTGGTTGAGCCAGATGTTTTAGAGCAAAAATTTACATTTCAAGTACCATAAATAAATACATACACAAATGCACACGTACCCCTTTTCAACCAAGCCATTTCAAGGGCCGGTTCGGAGCCGGTGCCAAATCGCGAACCAGTTCTGCGTGTTTCGACAGATAAGAACCTAGTTCGCGGCTCCGAAAACTGGTTCAACTGCGATACCCTAGTATTTTGCTGGTCTGCAACGGAGCCGCTTACGGATGGATGTATTTGAATTTGGTGGCCGTTGAGGTGACAGTAATTTGGCAACCTAGCTTAATGGTTTGCGGACATTGTAGCTAAATCTGTCGATGGAAAAGCCGTTTTGGGCTTATAATAGCTTGTGTGGTGTGTGTGTGTTACAGTGTTCCTGGGGGTCTTCTATTCAGGACCCAAACAACAACAGTATGAGGCATCTGTCACTTGTGGGGCTTGATTTTGCCATAACTTATTATTATTGAATTATCTTGTCCTTTGTCATTAATATTATAAACACTTAAAAATATATCTATACAGTAAATTTTGAACAGACAAACAATGTGACAATAAAAATGTGATTAATCATAATGAAATAGTTAAATCAATTGATAGCCCATTGAATTCACATTATAACAATCAAACAGGTGAATACAAGTTTGAACTTGTGTGGTTATAATAATGTAAATTTACATAAGCAAGCGTAACAGTGAAAAATGTTGATGCAGTTATTTAAAACTGGTGCGCCGCTTACTCAATTCTCTCTTTCCACCTCCTTCCCCCAACCTTATAGCACAACACAAAAAGCCTGTTTAGTGGCATCACTTTTTGTTACACACGTCAGGTACAGGAGCTCAGGTAGACACTGAGGAATGCGGAATAGGACCGAAAAGACATTGGAACTGATGGGTACCTCTAACTGTGGGGCGGAGGGGGGGCACTAACCAGACTCCTGCACACTCCTCCTCACCACCATGTCCCTTATTCAACTAGAGCCGGCCCTGTATACAAGCAGGGGTGTGTCATTCAAACACTTGCAGAGAATACACCCACGCAGGCTGGCACCATGCAGTTGTTGCATAACACAGACAGTATATAAGCACATCATTGCCATCACTCTGCACTCTTCTTTCTCTGACAATCGGAGGGCAGTAGAGGCACACGTAAGTACTAACATTTGTCTGAAATTATCTTTTTATTCATGTTTGCTATCTGTATTTGTAAAACCAACTTGTTGAATTATGATTATCTTTAGTATGGCGTCAATAGTTTTGCTCGATTCTGTATGCTTTACCGTAAAGAGTTAACACCAGGTATCAACATAATGTTAATTTGTATGACTGAAGTTGTCACCATAACAAAAATTACAGAGTTTTATTAAACTTTATATTCTTAGTTGACAGTTGGCATGAATTGCAGGGCAGCAGGGTTTGAAAATATTACTTGCTGTACTGTCTTGAGGTTGGTATGCCAATTTAAAATATTTGTAAATACAGATTTTTTTTAAATCATACAGCATTTTATGACAATGGCATCAATGTACAATCGTATGTTGAGATGTAGGCACTAGGATTTTCTGGTGCAGAGTGATGAGAAGCACGTCAAAAAAAAAACTATGACCTATCTAGAAAATAGATTTTTTAGAAGCTGCATTCTCAGTGCCCCGTCCGCCGCCATTACATGGATATACTTGGCGCGCGCAGGATTTTAAATTTCTTCTACAGGCCTCCGAATTACACCAAAGTTATCTCGGTGAGTCAAACATCTTATAATATGCCGTAAATAAGGTCCAGGTTGTCAAAAACGAGCATTCTCCTTTAACAAGCTGAACATTTTGATACTTGAATGGTTTAAGTAGCTCAAAGTATGAAGGAGCTGCAGCGAGCCAAAAAAACGTACGGAAGAAGTAAGAAAAAGCTATAAAGAACTGGATAACAATAGTGTGAATGCTGAATCAGCATTGGGTTATAGATGTTTATTTCATATCTAGCAAAACGAAGGCTACAGGTCAGTTCTCGATGCATGCAACGAGCTATCAAAAAGGAGACATAACAGATGATACAGTCCTATCTCCTTAAGTACGCCCCCTTAGTTGCGTGATCGTAAATTGCCCACCCCACCTGGGTCCACTGAACAGAAGGTATCACTATGTAGGCGCCTAGTTATCATCCCCTGACTCAACGTCAGGAGGCCTCAAACTATGATCAGATAGATTACGTAGTACCAATCAAATCTCTCATTACGAATAAATCAGTTTTTATATTTGAGTTACTATTTGACGAGCCTTGGGATGTGGGATATCAAACACAAGTATACAAAGCTGAACTATCCCTTTAACTGAACGATCAATATATATTTTTTACCATCCAAACGGCTAAACTGTATTAATGATGAAGTACAATAACTGTTCTCTATGTTCAATACGAAAAAATTACTTGACAGAATGACATGAAAAACATGAATAGACTCTATTCACTTTTTTAGGCTAGTAAGTTATGGCAGTAAATTTTCACTAGTATTAAAAACAGAAGGTTTGCTTAAGTGACACTCAATAGGTCAGCTATCTATCTAACAATGCAGGCATCCAGTAATGTAATATTTGATAACATAAGCTTGCTTATTGAGCTGTGGTCTGTGGAGCTAGATAGAATGTCTAGCTAGCTCGCCAACGTTAACTATCACTCAACACAAAGGGAGACAAACATTTCTCTGCTCTGGAAACTATTGTGTTGAAAAAAAACAGTTGGGAAATAGACTTTAGATGGACTCGTTGACCACTGCATACATACGTACGTGCATGTCCATCACAGTGACCACCACCTGAAGGCACTTTTAATTAATTAAGGCTGTTTCATGAAAGTATTAATTAAGGCTGTTTCATGAATGTATATCATTTAATTTGTGCTCCTTTTACCAGTGTGATGAAGAGCCATCTTAATGGAAAAATCCCATTGAAATAATGTTTATGTTTCTGATTTGAAGGATGCAGAACATGAAGATGATTTCCGCGGGTCTTCTCTTGGTCCTGTTTTTCAACGGCTGCTTGTCCCAAGATGCCGGTCCCCTGAACCCTTTCGACGTCCCCGCCCTTAAAGTGCTGTTCCGGTGTGATGGGCATCTCTGCCCACCAGGCCAGGACTGCATCAGTGTCGATGGTACTCCTCGCTGTGCTGACCCCTGTAAGCACTTCTCAGTGCTGAATGATTCCTGGCGTGCCAACGACCACGTTGAGGATCTTAGTGACCCTCACTGTGACGATGATGTCGACTGGATGGGGTGGTACCGCATGTACGTTGGGGACGTCAGTTATCGGATGCCAGAGAGATGTCAGCCCATTAAGAGCTGCGGAACCCACGCTCCTTCTTTCTTGGTTCAGCCTCATCCAAAGGTTGGCGATGGTGTGCAGCAACACACTATCTGTGCAACCTGGGAAAACGGCTGCTGCAAATTCAATTTGAATCCAATCCACGTCAAAACCTGTCCTGGAAACTTTGTCGTCTACAAGTTTGTCAACCCTCAAGATTGCAGAGTGGCTTATTGTGCAGGTATTGAATTATTGTGATCGTTATTGTTTATTCTAGAGATTACCAGAATTGGGCTGGGATGAATCTGTTTGGGAATGTATCTTTCAGTCATCACATCATGGTGCTGATCTTCTGACTGAACTCACAATGAACATCACAATAATATCCTCCCCTTGTTGCTCTTCACTTCTAGATGTCAAGACTAAGGTTTGTGTAAGCTGCGCAGAGAATGAGTCCTGCCTGAGCGACGATAAGATCAACTATAGATGTGAGAAGAGAGCAGACACTGTTGTCCCAGAATCCGTCGATGATGGATCCGCTATTAATCCTTTCGACGTCCCCGCCATGAAAGTGCTGTTCCGTTGTGATGGGGTAGTCTGCCCACAAGACCAGGACTGTCTCAATGTCGGTGGTGCTCTTCGCTGTGCTGACCCCTGTCTGCACTTCTCAGTGCTGAATGATACCTGGCGTGCCAACGACCACTTGGAAGATCTCAGTGACCCTCACTGTGATGACGAGGTCGACTGGATGGGGTGGTACCGCATGTACCTTGGGGATGTCAGTTATCGGATGCCAGAGAGATGTCAGCCCATTAAGAGCTGCGGGACCCACGCTCCTTCATTCTTGGTTCAGCCTCATCCAAAGGTTGGTGATGGTGTGCAGAAACACACTATCTGTGCAACCTGGGAAAACGGCTGCTGCAAATTCCATTTGAATCCAATCCACGTCAAAGCCTGTAATGGAAACTTTGTCGTCTACAAGTTTGTCAACCCTCAAGATTGCAGAGTGGCTTATTGTGCAGGTATTGAACTGCTATGATCGTTATTGTTTATTCTACAATGTCTGGAAATGTAGCTTTCAGTCAGCACATCACTTTACTGATCAGGTGACTGAACTAACCCTAATACCCACCCCTCACTGCTTTTCTCTTCCAGATGTCAAGACTAAGGTTTGTTCAACCTGTGGAGACAACGAAGACTGTCTGAGCGATGATAAGATTAACTATAGATGTGAGAAGAGAGCAGCAGGGAGTGCCCCAGCAGGGAGTGTCCCAGCAGCAACCGATGACGCCAAGTATCTTAACCCCTTCGATGTCCCCGCCATTAAAGTGCTGTTCCGGTGTGATGGACATCTCTGCCCAGTAGGCCAGGACTGTCTCATGGTTGATGATAATCCTCGCTGTGCTGACCCCTGTAAGCACTTCATAGTGCTGAATGATTCCTGGCGTGCCAACGACCACCTTGAGGATCTTAGTGACCCTCATTGTGACGATGATGTCGACTGGATTGGGTGGTACCGCATGTACGTTGGGGACATCAGTTATCGGATGCCAGAGAGATGTCAGCCCATTAAGAGCTGCGGAACCCACGCTCCTTCATTCTTGGTTCAGCCTCATCCAAAGGTTGGTGATGGTGTGCAGCAACACACTATCTGTGCAACCTGGGAAAACGGCTGCTGCAAATTCAATCTGAATCCAATCCACGTCAAAGCCTGTCCTGGAAACTTTGTTGTCTACAAGTTTGTCAACCCTCAAGATTGCAGAGTGGCTTACTGTGCAGGTATTGAATTATTGTGGTCGTTATTGTTTATTCTAAGCCATGACGGGACGGATTCCAGAACGCAACCTAATCCTAGTCTAGACATTACCAGAATTGGGCTAGGATAAATCTGTGTGATAATGTATCTTTCAGTCAGCACAACATGGTGCTGATCTACTGACTGAACTCACCCTGAACACCACAATAATATCCTCTCCTCGTTGCTCTTCTCTTCCAGATGTCAAGACTAAGGTGTGTTTAAGCTGCACGGAGAATGAAGACTGCGTGAGTGATGATAAGATCACCTATAGATGTGAGAAGAAAGCAGCCACGCCTGTCCCAGAAGCTGCCGATGATGGATCCGCTCTTAATCCTTTCGACGTCCCCGCCCTGAAAGTGTTGTTCCGCTGTGATGGAGTAGTCTGCTCACCAGACCAGGACTGTATCACTATTGATAATGCTCCTCGCTGTGCTGACCCCTGTCTGCACTTCTCAGTGCTGAATGATTCTTGGCGTGCCAACGACCACTTGGAAGATCTTAGTGACCCACATTGTGACGATGAGGTCGCCTGGAAGGGGTGGTACCGCATGTTCCTTGGGGACGTCAGTTATCGCATGCCTGAGAGATGTCAGCCTATCAAGAGCTGCGGAACCCACGCTCCATCTTTCTTGGTTCAGCCTCATCCAAAGGTTGGCGATGGTGTGCAGAAACACACTATCTGTGCAACCTGGGAAAACGGCTGCTGCAAATTCCATTTGAATCCAATCCACGTCAAAGCCTGTGCTGGAAACTTTGTCGTCTACAAGTTTGTCAACCCTCAAGATTGCAGAGTGGCTTATTGTGCAGGTATTGAATTGCTGTGGTCGTTATTGCTTATTGTAGAACATCTGATAATGTAGCTTTCAGTCAGCACATCTGACTGAACATCACTGCACTGAGGTGCTGAGTGAACTAACCCTAATACTCACCCCTCACTGCTCTTCTCTTCCAGATGTCAAGACTCAGGTTTGTTCAACCTGTGGAGAGAACGAAGACTGTGTGAGTGACGATAAGATCACCTACAGCTGTGAGAAGAGAGCATAAGTTCTGGAGCCTTGAGCCAGACCACGTGAGCACAGGTATTGTGATTCTGTAAAACAGTAAAAAAAATTCACAGGACAACTGCAGCTGGTATCGTCCGCATTGAACAACAGAATTCATTACAAAATCAGCTGCCACCTAGTGCCCTGGAATGCTAAACTCACTTCTTTTTTTTAAGAACAAAAATGGTTAGCCTACATGAACTGTTCACACATGACATCTGATTTCTATCATAAAAAGGAAAATATTTTTATATATTGACTAGTTGTCACAAAAATTCATTTTTCCCCCCAAAATATATGAATATGAATGAGCTCATACAAACACCTAATCTTTTGCCGCAAACGCAATGACTGCCCATAAAATCTTACTTCCTAGCTTTAGCAGCAGACAACCTAATCCAGCTGAAATTGGTTACAACATTTTTAAAATTAATTCGCAACCTAGGTCTATCATTTGTGCCGCTCAAAAGGATGACAAAGGCACTACACAATGTAAAGACTGTTCTGTTTTTCAATGCGTCTGCTGCCCCTACACATAAGCAATAGCCTTTTGTATTGTGTGTACTGTGCCCTTCTGTTATGTGTATTGTGTGTATTGCTACAACAAAGTAATTTCCCATCAGGGATTTCTAAAGTTGATATATATCTATCTATACAAATGTGACCACATTATGTGTGTGTGTGTGTGCATGACACAAAGACAACCACCTGAAACACACAAGTAAGTTTTCTGTTAAATAATGGCAGAGGATTTAGTTTTTATGAAGCTTGAACTTTTACTGTCGGCTACGTGTAACAGAGATGGTTTGGTGACTTGCTGGGGACATGGGTACTTTGCATTAGCTCCATGACCTTACAGAAAAAAAGCTCCTTGAGCTAATCCCCTTGAGTAAACGATGGCCGATAAGCAGGAGACAAGCTTTACCTCAGCCCCACCTCACGATCTGTCAGTCACACAGGCAGTGTTTCTGTGTCATGGTGACAGTCTCCCAGGTGACAAGTATGTTTGTCTCTGACCTCTGACCAACAGTGAACTAGAGTCTGGAGTGAGCTGATGACATCACACCACCCTCAGAACTTCTTCCTGGACATCATGTGACTTCAGTAGACCAACTTCCTCTTGTTTGTCTATGCAAATATAACCTTTGATCAAATTGTGACAACAATGTTGTGTCATAATCTATTATAACCCCTTCTCTCATTTATTTATCTCTCATTTCTCTGTTGGTAAATACACATATCTTACCTTCTGATCTTTCATGTACCCATGTGGATGAATGGTATTAGAAATATGTATTTTCACAGCCTGTGGGGTTAATAAATATTCTAAAATAATGTTGATGCTTCATGTGTCTGTCCTTTAAAGGCTATTGTTATAATAAATGTATAGTAGAGCTGCACAAATCATTGTTACGACTGGCTCGAATGATCCAACACAATGAGGGACAAGAGAGTCAAGAGTTAGATGAAAGAAAAGAATAACAGGAAATAGTAACAACACAAATAACACAGCTCGAAAACAGAGTGAGAATGACACTGGAATGAGCCATGTCGCTACCATTACAAGACATGAGACGTACACACACACACAAAGCACAAGACAGAAGAACAATGCACATATGTTGTCAAAAAGAACATTCTCCTTTAACTAGTCACACAGTTACTGCCAGTCGAATCGAGTTTGCTGCTCAAAGACGCCTCCTGTTGGCTATTGTGCCAACACGGAACAAGGAGGTGGTCTGAATGGTCCTCTAAAACTGCGCCGCCGCTGTCGTTGCTGCTCTCCGCTCAACATGCCGTGAGGACTTTTAGTTCTGAGGACTGTACAAGGATCCGCACCAGCGGTAAACAAAGGTTTGGGCATTATACACTATCACGCTTACACAGCCTATAAATACAACCTATCCTGTGGGCGGTGCCATGACCCACCTGTAAAAACAGTTAGTCAGGAAGGAGGCGGAGGAGGGGGGTAGGTTGCTGGGGGGATCCCTGGTTCCTGGGAACAATGCCCACCACACTGACTACTGCTGTCTGCCCACTGTCACTAGAGATGTCTATCTAGCAAGCACTCACATGTACACAACCTGTCAACCAATCAATCATAAAAGAGGAACCCATCAAGCATTTTGGCAGCTGGTGTATTATATATACTACTACCATACTGCCATATTATATATACTACTTCCAAACTATCATACAGATGAATTCTCCCATTCTCTCCCTCTCTGATTTAAACACACTGTAGGAGTATAGGACATGATGCCCTGCTGACCACCAAACAGTTGTGATATTGTCGGACACTCTGCCTCAGGTTGGAATGTGGGATCTTGATAAAGAGACCCTCTCACACCCTGTTGCTCCCCCATCCCCCGTGACAGGCCAGGCCAACAATACACATCCACAGACACTCACAGTGGAACAAAGGAAACTCCATTCTCGCTTTAATAAAGATGAAACTGCTCCATCTTCCCCCATGTGATGCAAACACCATGTGTATAAGCCCGGTGAACCAAGTTAGGGTGTGATGCACTGTATTTGTAATGCAACTGTAGTGTGTTATAAATAACTGCTCCCATGCTGCTAAGTCTACCATAGCCAAGTTTGGTATCCATCTTTGGCTAAAATCATGACTCAGGTGATTATGCATGTTGTGGAATTGTCATATCATGTTGAAACCATAACCGGGATATTTGATGATTCCAGAGGGAGTACAGAATGTGAGCTCTGTTTTACGATGCTAACAGGGGCCACTGGTTTATTGACCCAAGTGACCAATCGTGTGCCTGGCTACACCCCCAGGTCACACCTCATCTCTCTGTTCCTTAAAAGCGAGCAGACAGGAATCTCTCTCTCTCTTGTAACCCCTCAACTACCAGGGTCCGTGTTTCCCCAAGTAACACGTGACCCAGGATCCAAGCTGTGTGCCGGTTGATCAAATCAGCCTGTATCTGTGGAATGCTGAACCGCTATCTGAGAACCCTGTAGTCGACACAGGGCTTAGGAATTTCCACCAACTCTTCAAAGATCCACCTCTGGTGAGAGCAGAGGTTTTGAATGAGATATTTGCAACTTGTGAACTCTGAAACTGAACTTTGAACTCTGTGAACATCAACTTCACGCAGCAACGCTACTATCACTGTTTCAACGGGAGCGCAGGCGCGCTGCCCCTTCATCAAACTGAGCTACGTCACGTGCCTCCTCCATGCTTCGAGCCAGACAACACCGCCCGGACAACGCGCTAACACACCGCTACTAAGGATGTATCCAACAGTCTCCTATGATTGTAGTGTGAGATGCCAAAGTGTTGTGTAAGCTTAGAAGACTTAGGATAGGCTGTGATAACCCATGACATCATTCTTTTCATTTCTGCTGTGTTTTCATATTGCCACGTGTTTTTCCATCTGTTATTTGAATTGTGTTATAATATTATTTTGATAATTGATTAGTATAATTTCAATAAATATTATGAACTTTTGACCACGTCCTAGCGTCAGTACATTATCTTAGGTCACTTGATTGAGTCAAGGACAGAATGAGATTGATGAATAAATTAGACTAATGATAAAGGTTATCGTGTTTCCCTGTACAAAACAGGGTGGTGCCCCATACAAGTTGATAAAATCCATTTTCCTTCATATTTGTGATAACCGCGGTATAATCATAAATGATACCGGTCATAGTCAGAGCTCTAACCCCAAAACACGCTACAACACACACACTGGCTTAGTTCACACGGGAGGTCTTAATGCTCAATTCCGATTTTTTACACAGATCTGATTTTTTTGTTTAGCTGTTCACATGACTTTTTAAATGTAACCTATATTTGACATATGTGACCGCCGCTTGTAATTTGGTCCTCAACTAGGCATTTTCATTTTTCAGTTTTTTACAGATTATGAAAGTGCAGATTGTAAGCTTTCAAATGAGGTCTCATACATTGAAATCTGAACATATTTGAAGAAGATATGCTTATTTGAATGCTAGTACTGCCAAATCAACTTAGCTGAGAAATCTCCCTCCAAAGTTCTCCAACATTTTCACACCTCTGACTGCCAGGTAATGGGTGTGAACAATAGCCTGGTAACCCCTCTCCCAGCCACTCCCCCACTGGACGATCTGTCATTATCTGTCAGAGTGGCTGTCAACTTGGGGTATTACCTGAGAGTGGCTGCCAAGTGAGGTGCTCTCTCACTGATGACCCCACACTCTTTGAGTCAGTATTAATCTTGTGTTGTGAATGCAGTTAAGAACAATATAAGATGAAGTTCAAATGTAACGTTCTTTATTGTCACATACATGATATAAAGTACAAGCATAAGTAGTTAAGTGTACAAAAAAAGGCAACAGTCTAAGTGTTAAAGTGTACAGTCAGTTGTCTGTTTTATAGACAAGGTGCATAGTGTTCATTGTGATCAAGTGTACAACAAAGTAATAACAGTCCCCAGCTCAATATTCAAGGTAATAACAACAGTACTCAGCTCAGTATTCAATATTCTAACAATGCAGTCTGTGCAAGTGTGGGCAAGTCTGTGCAAGAGAACAAGCAACACTTCAGTATACAAACAGGAAAACAGGAAAGGCTGTGGCCTTTCTCCTGCAGTGCTGTCCGTCCTGATGATCTGCAGTGAATCTACAAGCGGACAGTCTTGTTCTGAGCTGCTGTGGAGTTTGGCGGGGGACATGAGACGTCTCGTCCCTCATCAGAACAGAACTCTCTGATCTTGTCAAAGAGATACGTCTGTCTGGCCATGTCCAGTCCGGGTGGGGCTTGCACAAGAAGACCTTCTCTGGGGGGCAGGACATCAGGCTTGCGCAGCAGCTGAAACTCGACTGCCGGTGCATCACGGTGTTCTTTGGCCACAACCATGCCAGGTCTCTCAGCATCAAAACTGCAATAGAATAGAAGGAAGAAAGTACATTAAACTATTGCCCACAGTACTGGCACTCCATATAGATAAAATAGTACCAGAA
This sequence comes from Borostomias antarcticus, assembly GCF_949987555.1. Taxonomy (NCBI): domain Eukaryota; kingdom Metazoa; phylum Chordata; class Actinopteri; order Stomiiformes; family Stomiidae; genus Borostomias; species Borostomias antarcticus. The sequence goes on along the minus strand of NC_140264.1, from coordinate 4,564,410 downwards.
TGTGTTGATTAAATAGACTAGCTAATGCATGATAGGATGAACGTATTCTCACCTGTTGTGCAAAATCAAAGCTGTAGTGCAGTGATCTTCTTGCTGGCTGGTATGAAGGGAGAGCTGCAATTCCTTACAAGCTGGAGCTTGTTTTTGCTCATCCTGTAACCAAAACAAAGAAAAAGGTGTCAGACTACCATACCTCTCATGCTCTCTCATTCTGTTTCTCTCTATAATATAGCTACCTAGCTCGATATTAGCTGCCTCGCTGGCTAGTTTAGGAACAAAGGGCTAGCTCAACTAACTAGCATGTTAGCTAACGTTAGCTAGCTAGCCTTTGTTAGTTAGTGCTAGTGCCTTTGTTATGCTAGCTAGACTTAGTCACTTAGAAAGGAGCTACTGCTAAACGACTAACGTTAATGTAATGTAAACAGCACAGATAGTATAAAGATCAGCTTACCCCAAAGCAAAGCAGAATGCTTGGCGGTGGTGTGAATCTGGTACGTCGTTCGACGTTTCGCTTGGTAGCAACTTGGTAGCAACAAGTTGATACAGTCATCTCTGTATCACAGGTCATCAAGAATAAAACTCCGTGTACGAATGAGTCCTGCTCTGCTGGAGTTTTAGCTGCTCTTAAAACTCTTTCCATGCCCTGGATGCCATCCCCGTCTTCTCTTTAGCAAAAGCCGTAGCATCCATGGTTGAACTTGGGACTGAATGTAAACAAAGCTGGCGTGTTGGGGAAGGGTGGGGGGCGGAGAACCCGGAAGCAATAGCCAATGAAACCAAATCATGCTAATCGATCTGCCCGCCCCCAAGCCCGGCTCGAAATCAGCTAAAAACAAGCTTAGTTTGCAGACTAATTAAACGTATTTCGTGAACCTAAAACTGTTGTCTGTTATAGTAAGTAGGTTCTTCACAACTTCAACTTTGGTAATACACAAAAAAATGTTTTTTTAGTTATTTTGCCCCCTAGCGCATTTCGGGGTTTGCCGAGTTGCGGACCAAATCACCAGCCGCTGTCACATATCTATACAGTAAATTTTGAACAGACAAACAATGTGACAATAAAAATGTGATTAATCACAATGAAATAGTTAAATCAATTGATAGCCCATTGAATTCACATTATAACAATCAAACAGGTGAATACAAGTTTGAACTTGTGTGGTTATAATAATGTAAATTTACATAAGCAAGCGTAACAGTGAAAAATGTTGATGCAGTTATTTAAAACTGGTGCGCCGCTTACTCAATTCTCTCTTTCCACCTCCTTCCCCCAACCTTATAGCACAACACAAAAACATGCATACAGAGAAACAATAATTATATAATAATTAATAATTATAATAATTATATAATAATATATAATAATTTGAATTATGTTCAAGTGACATGAACTTGTTTCATTTACCCATTTCTTTTATCATGTAGAGGACAATTCATGTATCATTTACTTCACACACCTATTTTACATGTGTCACAACATCTCAGAATCTAATTTCATTAACATTCATTTACATTTCATCATTCATTCATCTACTCTTCAGTGTGGCGTGAAGCTCTGGGAGGTTTTGGTATAGTTGGACGAGGGTAGGTGTTGTCTTGGAATTCCTTAGCAGTGAATGGCCGGATTTCCTCATATAGGTACCACTGCCGCTTGGCATCCAGGCCGTTGGGAACGATGATGGAAGGCATTTCACAGGAGAGGGGTACTTCATCTCTGAGCAGATTCTGCTGTGTAATGTCGCTGTAACTGAACTCTTGGATGTTCACTGTGCCTGATCCTTCAGTGAAGTGGAAATGGTGATTCCGTTTGATCCCCACCACCTTTTTGAAGTGAGGGCTGAGGAAGCTCATCCAGTTGTAGGTTTGTACGATGACCTCCCCACTTTCAGTGCGACATTGACATGTGAGGACTGCTCAACCACATGGGCAATGTCGCTGATGCAGTCCACCTTTGTTTTCCTGAAGACCACCCTTCACCAAGCCGAAGCACCAGTCTCAACTGAACTTGGTTTGTCCAGTGAGCATGAAAGACAGTGTGATGTGTTTGTGCCGTCCGGTCAGAACCCGCCACATCAGGTATCACATCATGCAGGAGTTTTTATTTTGTCCACTGCAGTTGTCTGCATGGAGATGGGTTTCAGATGCCCATCCACATCCATTGTATGACCAAAACGGTGGTAGAGCAATTATCAACTTTCTCGAAAATGCTAGCTTTGTCAACGTTTTGATCTTGTACGTTTTGTCATTGTATATGATCATAAGTAACCTTAAAACAGGGCTAAATATGCATTTTCCCTTTAATAATCCTTTAACACTGAAGTACACAGCATGGGTAGATTCTCTCTATGGTGGCCCATTGTATTGTCTGTTATTGATTTGTCATTTTGACATGGATGATATTTAATCTTCCATTTAATTAACAACGTCTTCTCAGACGTGGAAGTGTGGACGTGGAAGCCTGTTTAGTGGCATCACTTTTTGTTACACACGTCAGGTACAGGAGCTCAGGTAGACACTGAGGAATGCGGAATAGGACCGAAAAGACATTGGAACTGATGGGTACCTCTAACTGTGGGGCGGAGGGGGGGCACTAACCAGACTCCTGCACACTCCTCCTCACCACCATGCCCCTTATTCAACTAGAGCCGGCCCTGTATACAAGCAGGGGTGTGTCATTCAAACACTTGCAGAGAATACACCCACGCAGGCTGGCACCATGCAGTTGTTGCATAACACAAAGACAGTATATAAGCACATCATTGCCATCACTCTGCACTCTTCTTTCTCTGACAATCGGAGGGCAGTAGAGGCACACGTAAGTACTAACATTTGTCTGAAATTATCTTTTTATTCATGTTTGCTATCTGTATTTGTAAAACCAACTTGTTGAATTATGATTATCTTTAGTATGGCGTCAATAGTTTTGCTCGATTCTGTATGCTTTACCGTAAAGAGTTAACACCAGGTATCAACATAATGTTAATTTGTATGACTGAAGTTGTCACCATAACAAAAATTACAGAGTTTTATTAAACTTTATATTCTTAGTTGACAGTTGGCATGAATTGCAGGGCAGCAGGGTTTGAAAATATTACTTGCTGTACTGTCTTGAGGTTGGTATGCCAATTTAAAATATTTGTAAATACAAATTTTTTAAAAATCATACAGCATTTTATGACAATGTCATCAATGTACAATCGTATGTTGAGATGTAGGCACTAGGATTTGCTGGTGCAGAGTGATGAGAAGCACGGCAAAAAAAAAACTATGACCTATCTAGAAAATAGATTTTTTAGAAGCTGCATTCTCAGTGCCCCGTCCGCCGCCATTACATGGATATACTTGGCTCGCGCAGGAATTTAAATTTCTTCTACAGGCCTCCGAATTACACCAAAGTTATCTCGGTGAGTCAAACGTCTTATAATATGCCGTAAATAAGGTCCAGGTTGTCAAAAACGAGCATTCTCCTTTAACAAGCTGAACATTTTGATACTTGAATGGTTTAAGTAGCTCAAAGTATGAAGGAGCTGCAGCGAGCCAAAAAAACGTACGGAAGAAGTAAGAAAAAGCTATAAAGAACTGGATAACAATAGTGTGAATGCTGAATCAGCATTGGGTTATAGATGTTTATTTCATATCTAGCAAAACGAAGGCTACAGGTCAGTTCTCGATGCATGCAACGAGCTATCAAAAAGGAGACATAACAGATGATACAGTCCTATCTCCTTAAGTACGCCCCCTTAGTTGCGTGATCGTAAATTGCCCACCCCACCTGGGTCCACTGAACAGAAGGTATCACTATGTAGGCGCCTAGTTATCATCCCCTGACTCAACGTCAGGAGGCCTCAAACTATGATCAGATAGATTACGTAGTACCAATCAAATCTCTCATTACGAATAAATCAGTTTTTATATTTGAGTTACTATTTGACGAGCCTTGGGATGTGGGATATCAAACACAAGTATACAAAGCTGAACTATCCCTTTAACTGAACGATCAATATATATTTTTTACCATCCAAATGGCTAAACTGTATTAATGATGAAGTACAATAACTGTTCTCTATGTTCAATACGAAAAAATTACTTGACAGAATGACATGAAAAACATGAATAGACTCTATTCACTTTTTTAGGCTAGTAAGTTATGGCAGTAAATTTTCACTAGTATTAAAAACAGAAGGTTTGCTTAAGTGACACACTCAATAGGTCAGCTATCTATCTAACAATGCTGGCATCCAGTAATGTAATATTTGATAACATAAGCTTGCTTATTGAGCTGTGGTCTGTGGAGCTAGCTAGAATGTCTAGCTAGCTCGCCAACGTTAACTATCACTCAACACAAAGGGAGACAAACATTTCTCTGCTCTGGAAACTATTGTGTTGAAAAAAAACAGTTGGGAAATAGACTTTAGATGGACCCGTCGACCACTGCATACATACGTACGTGCATGTCCATCACAGTGACCACCACCTGAAGGCACTTTTAATTAATTAAGGCTGTTTCATGAAAGTATTAATTAAGGCTGTTTCATGAATGTATATCATTTAATTTGTGCTCCTTTTAACAGTGTGATGAAGAGCCATCTTAATGGAAAAATCCCATTGAAATAATGTTTAAATCCCATTGAAATAATGTTTATGTTTCTGATTTGAAGGATGCAGAACATGAAGATGATTTCTGCGGGTCTTCTCTTGGTACTGTTTTTCAACGGCTGCTTGTCCCAAGATGCCGGTCCCCTGAACCCTTTCGACGTCCCCGCCCTTAAAGTGCTGTTCCGGTGTGATGGGCATCTCTGCCCACCAGGCCAGGACTGCATCAGTGTCGATGGTACTCCTCGCTGTGCTGACCCCTGTAAGCACTTCTCAGTGCTGAATGATTCCTGGCGTGCCAACGACCACCTTGAGGATCTTAGTGACCCTCACTGTGACGATGATGTCGACTGGATGGGGTGGTACCGCATGTACGTTGGGGACGTCAGTTATCGGATGCCAGAGAGATGTCAGCCCATTAAGAGCTGCGGAACCCACGCTCCTTCTTTCTTGGTTCAGCCTCATCCAAAGGTTGGCGATGGTGTGCAGCAACACACTATCTGTGCAACCTGGGAAAACGGCTGCTGCAAATTCAATTTGAATCCAATCCACGTCAAAACCTGTCCTGGAAACTTTGTCGTCTACAAGTTTGTCAACCCTCAAGATTGCAGAGTGGCTTATTGTGCAGGTATTGAATTATTGTGATCGTTATTGTTTATTCTAGAGATTACCAGAATTGGGCTGGGATGAATCTGTTTGGGAATGTATCTTTCAGTCATCACATCATGGTGCTGATCTTCTGACTGAACTCACAATGAACATCACAATAATATCCTTCCCTTGTTGCTCTTCACTTCTAGATGTCAAGACTAAGGTTTGTGTAAGCTGCGCAGAGAATGAGTCCTGCATGAGCGACGATAAGATCAACTATAGATGTGAGAAGAGAGCAGACACTGTTGTCCCAGAATCCGTCGATGATGGATCCGCTATTAATCCTTTCGACGTCCCCGCCATGAAAGTGCTGTTCCGTTGTGATGGGGTAGTCTGCCCACAAGACCAGGACTGTCTCAATGTCGGTGGTGCTCTTCGCTGTGCTGACCCCTGTCTGCACTTCTCAGTGCTGAATGATACCTGGCGTGCCAACGACCACTTGGAAGATCTCAGTGACCCTCACTGTGATGACGAGGTCGACTGGATGGGGTGGTACCGCATGTACCTTGGGGATGTCAGTTATCGGATGCCAGAGAGATGTCAGCCCATTAAGAGCTGCGGGACCCACGCTCCTTCATTCTTGGTTCAGCCTCATCCAAAGGTTGGTGATGGTGTGCAGAAACACACTATCTGTGCAACCTGGGAAAATGGCTGCTGCAAATTCCATTTGAATCCAATCCACGTCAAAGCCTGTAATGGAAACTTTGTCGTCTACAAGTTTGTCAACCCTCAAGATTGCAGAGTGGCTTATTGTGCAGGTATTGAACTGCTATGATCGTTATTGTTTATTCTACAATGTCTGGAAATGTAGCTTTCAGTCAGCACATCACTTTACTGATCAGGTGACTGAACTAACCCTAATACCCAACCCTCACTGCTTTTCTCTTCCAGATGTCAAGACTAAGGTTTGTTCAACCTGTGGAGACAACGAAGACTGTCTGAGCGATGATAAGATTAACTATAGATGTGAGAAGAGAGTAGCAGGGAGTGCCCCAGCAGGGAGTGTCCCAGCAGCAACCGATGACGCCAAGTATCTTAACCCCTTCGATGTCCCCGCCATTAAAGTGCTGTTCCGGTGTGATGGACATCTCTGCCCAGTAGGCCAGGACTGTCTCAATGTTGATGGTAACCCTCGCTGTGCTGACCCCTGTAAGCACTTCATAGTGCTGAATGATTCCTGGCGTGCCAATGACCACCTTGAGGATCTTAGTGACCCTCATTGTGACGATGATGTCGACTGGATTGGGTGGTACCGCATGTACGTTGGGGACCTCAGTTATCGGATGCCAGAGAGATGTCAGCCCATTAAGAGCTGCGGAACCCACGCTCCTTCATTCTTGGTTCAGCCTCATCCAAAGGTTGGTGATGGTGTGCAGCAACACACTATCTGTGCAACCTGGGAAAACGGCTGCTGCAAATTCAATCTGAATCCAATCCACGTCAAAGCCTGTCCTGGAAACTTTGTTGTCTACAAGTTTGTCAACCCTCAAGATTGCAGAGTGGCTTACTGTGCAGGTATTGAATTATTGTGGTCGTTATTGTTTATTCTAAGCCATGACGGGACAGATTCCAGAACGCAACCTAATCCTAGTCTAGACATTACCAGAATTGGGCTAGGATAAATCTGTGTGATAATGTATCTTTCAGTCAGCACAACATGGTGCTGATCTACTGACTGAACTCACCCTGAACACCACAATAATATCCTCTCCTCGTTGCTCTTCTCTTCCAGATGTCAAGACTAAGGTGTGTTTAAGCTGCACGGAGAATGAAGACTGCGTGAGTGATGATAAGATCACCTATAGATGTGAGAAGAAAGCAGCCACGCCTGTCCCAGAAGCTGCCGATGATGGATCCGCTCTTAATCCTTTCGACGTCCCCGCCCTGAAAGTGTTGTTCCGCTGTGATGGGGTAGTCTGCTCACCAGACCAGGACTGTATCACTATTGATAATGCTCCTCGCTGTGCTGACCCCTGTCTGCACTTCTCAGTGCTGAATGATTCTTGGCGTGCCAACGACCACTTGGAAGATCTTAGTGACCCACATTGTGACGATGAAGTCGCCTGGAAGGGGTGGTACCGCATGTTCCTTGGGGACGTCAGTTATCGCATGCCAGAGAGATGTCAGCCTATCAAGAGCTGCGGAACCCACGCTCCATCTTTCTTGGTTCAGCCTCATCCAAAGGTTGGCGATGGTGTGCAGAAACACACTATCTGTGCAACCTGGGAAAACGGCTGCTGCAAATTCCATTTGAATCCAATCCACGTCAAAGCCTGTGCTGGAAACTTTGTCGTCTACAAGTTTGTCAACCCTCAAGATTGCAGAGTGGCTTATTGTGCAGGTATTGAATTGCTGTGGTCGTTATTGCTTATTGTAGAACATCTGATAATGTAGCTTTCAGTCAGCACATCTGACTGAACATCACTGCACTGAGGTGCTGAGTGAACTAACCCTAATACTCACCCCTCACTGCTCTTCTCTTCCAGATGTCAAGACTCAGGTTTGTTCAACCTGTGGAGAGAACGAAGACTGTGTGAGTGACGATAAGATCACCTACAGCTGTGAGAAGAGAGCATAAGTTCTGGAGCCTTGAGCCAGACCACGTGAGCACAGGTATTGTGATTCTTTAAAACAGTAAAAAAAATTCACAGGACAACTTGTGCAGAATTCATTACAAAATCAGCTGCCCCCTAGTGCCCTGGAATGCTAAACTCACTTCTTTTTTTTAAGAACAAAAATGGTTAGCCTACATGAACTGTTCACACATGACATCTGATTTCTATCATAAAAAGGAAAATATTTTTATATATTGACTAGTTGTCACAAAAATTCATTTTTCCCCCCAAAATATATGAATATGAATGAGCTCATACAACCACCTAATCTTTTGCCGCAAACGCAATGACTGCCCATAAAATCTTACTTCCTAGCTTTAGCAGCAGACAACCTAATCCAGCTGAAATTGGTTACAACATTTTTAAAATTAATTCGCAACCTAGGTCTATCATTTGTGCCGCTCAAAAGGATGACAAAGGCACTACACAATGTAAAGACTGTTCTGTTTTTCAATGCGTCTGCTGCCCCTACACATAAGCAATAGCCTTTTGTATTGTGTGTACTGTGCCCTTCTGTTATGTGTATTGTGTGTATTGCTACAACAAAGTAATTTCCCATCAGGGATTTCTAAAGTTGATATCTATCTATCTATACAAATGTGACCACATTATGTGTGTGTGTGCGTGACACAAAGACAACCACCTGAAACACACAAGTTTTCTGTTAAATAATGGCAGAGGATTTAGTTTTTATGAAGCTTGAACTTTTACTGTCGGCTACTTGTAACAGAGATGGTTTGGTGACTTGCTGGGGACATGGGTACTTTGCATTAGCTCCATGACCTTACAGAAAAAAAGCTCCTTGAGCTAATCCCCTCGAGTAAACGATGGCCGATAAGCAGGAGACAAGCTTTACCTCAGCCCCACCTCACGATCTGTCAGTCACACAGGCAGTGTTTCTGTGTCATGGTGACAGTCTCCCAGGTGACAAGTATGTTTGTCTCTGACCTCTGACCAACAGTGAACTAGATTCTGGAGTGAGCTGATGACATCACACCACCCTCAGAACTTCTTCCTGGACATCATGTGACTTCAGTAGACCAACTTCCTCTTGTTTGTCTATGCAAATATAACCTTTGATCAAATTGTGACAACAATGTTGTGTCATAATCTATTATAACCCCTTCTCTCATTTATTTATCTCTCATTTCTCTGTTGGTAAATACACATATCTTACCTTCTGATCTTTCATGTACCAATGTGGATGAATGGTATTAGAAATATGTATTTTCACAGCTTGTGGGGTTAATAAATATTCTAAAATAATGTTGATGCTTCATGTGTCTGTCCTTTAAAGGCTATTGTTTTAATAAATGTACAGTAGAGCTGCACAAATCATTGTTACGACTGGCTCGAATGGTCCAACACAATGAGGGACAAGAGAGTCAAGAGTTAGATGAAAGAAAAGAATAACAGGAAATAGTAACAACACAAATAAAACAGCTCGAAAACAGAGTGAGAATGACACTGGAATGAGCCATGTCGCTACCATTACAAGACATGAGACGTACACACACACAAAGCACAAGACAGAAGAACAATGCACATATGTTGTCAAAAAGAACATTCTCCTTTAACTAGTCACACAGTTACTGCCAGTCGAATCGAGTTTGCTGCTCAAAGACGCCTCCTGGCGGCTATTGTGCCAACACGGAACAAGGAGGGGGTCTGGAGTGGTCTGAATGGTCCTCTAAAACTGCGCCGCCGCTGTCGTTGCTGCTCTCCGCTCAACATGCCGTGAGGACTTTTAGTTCTGAGGACTGTACAAGGATCCGCACCAGCGGTAAACAAAGGTTTGGGCATTATACACTATCACGCTTACACAGCCTATAAATACAACCTATCCTGTGGGCGGTGCCATGACCCACCTGTAAAAACAGTTAGTCAGGAAGGAGGCGGAGGAGGGGGGTAGGTTGCTGGGGGGATCCCTGGTTCCTGGGAACAATGCCCACCACACTGACTACTGCTGTCTGCCCACTGTCACTAGAGATGTCTATCTAGCAAGCACTCACATGTACACAACCTGTCAACCAATCAATCATAAAAGAGGAACCCATCAAGCATTTTGGCAGCTGGTGTATTATATATACTACTACCATACTGCCATATTATATATACTACTTCCAAACTATCATACAGATGAATTCTCCCATTCTCTCCCTCTCTGATTTAAACACACTGTAGGAGTATAGGACATGATGCCCTGCTGACCACCAAACAGTTGTGATATTGTCGGACACTCTGCCTCAGGTTGGAATGTGGGATCTTGATAAAGAGACCCTCTCACACCCTGTTGCTCCCCCATCCCCCGTGACAGGCCAGGCCAACAATACACATCCACAGACACTCACAGTGGAACAAAGGAAACTCCATTCTCGCTTTAATAAAGATGAAACTGCTCCATCTTCCCCCATGTGATGCAAACACCATGTGTATAAGCCCGGTGAACCAAGTTAGGGTGTGATGCACTGTATTTGTAATGCAACTGTACTGTGTGTTATAACTGCTCCCATGCTGCGAAGTCTACCATAGCCAAGTTTGGTATCCATCTTTGGCTAAAATCATGACTCAGGTGTTTATGCATGTTGTGGAATTGTCATATCATGTTGAAACCATAACCGGGATATTTGATGATTCCAGAGGGAGTACAGAATGTGAGCTCTGTTTTACGATGCTAACAGGGGCCACTGGTTTATTGACCCAACTGACCAATCGCGTGCCTGGCTACACCCCCAGGTCACACCTCATCTCTCTGTTCCTTAAAAGCGAGCAGACAGGAATCTCTCTCTCTCTTGTAACCCCTCAACTACCAGGGTCCGTGTTTCCCCAAGTAACACGTGACCCAGGATCCAAGCTGTGTGCCGGTTGATCAAATCAGCCTGTATCTGTGGAATGCTGAACCGCTATCTGAGAACCCTGTAGTCGACACAGGGCTTAGAAATTTCCACCAACTCTTCAAAGATCCACCTCTGGTGAGAGCAGAGGTTTTGAATGAGATATTCGCAACTTGTGAACTCTGAAACTGAACTTTGAACTCTGTGAACATCAACTTCACGCAGCAACGCTACTATCACTGTTTCAACGGGAGCGCAGGCGCGCTGCCCCTTCATCAAACCGAGCTACGTCACGTGCCTCCTCCATGCTTCGAGCCAGACAACACCGCCCGGACAACGCGCTAACACACCGCTACTAAGGATGTATCAAACAGTCTCCTATGATTGTAGTGTGAGATGCCAAAGTGTTGTGTAAGCTTAGAAGACTTAGGATAGGCTGTGATAACCCATGACATCATTCTTTTCATTTCTGCTGTGTTTTCATATTGCCACGTGTTTTTCCATCTGTTATTTGAATTGTGTTCTAATATTATTTTGATAATTGATTAGTATAATTTCACTAAATATTATGAACTTTTGACCACGTCCTAGCGTCAGTACATTATCTTAGGTCACTTGATTGAGTCAAGGACAGAATGAGATTGATGAATAAATTAGACTAATGATAAAGGTTATCGTGTTTCCCTGTACAAAACAGGGTGGTGCCCCATACGAGTTGATAAAATCCATTTTCCTTCATATTTGTGATAACCGCGGTATAATCATAAATGATACCGGTCATAGTCAGAGCTCTAACCCCAAAACACGCTACAACACACACACACTGGCTTAGTTCACACGGCAGGTCTTAATGCTCAATTAAGATTTTTTACACAGATCCGATTTTTTTGTTTAGCTGTTCACATGACTTTTTAAATGTAACCTATATTTGACATATATTTGACTGCCGTGTGAACAGCCCACGGCCCTGAACAGACCCGCATGCGCAGAAGAACAATAACAAAGACGTTAGGACGTCACGCGCAACGCACTGTTTACGCAAGTAAATGGAGTTCTATTAATACATCCATGATAACGTTACAACCACAACTGAAGTTAGCCTTTACGGGTTGATTTTCAAGTAGGCTATTTGTGTAGTGAAAGCCGGCTAGCGCATGAGCAAATGATAACGAGAAGAAGGATGAGGATCGTCTTGTGACGTGCAGTATGCCGCACAAGCACACCACAGTGGAACGCTTAACGAATTTGCAAGTCACCGCTCTAGAGACGTAAAAGTAGCATTAAACGCGACATGACTGTTCAGACGGCGGGCGCGTTGCAAAACATCAGACATGTTTCCGATATAATACCCCCTCTGAAAGCGACCCAGGTTGGATTAAAAAAGAAATCTGATTTCACGTGACTTGCGCTGTTCAGACGGGCATGAAAAAATCTGACCTGAGTCGCATGTAGGCAAAAAGATCGGATTTGCGTCACATTTCACTGCCGTGTGAACTAAGCCACTGAGTCTCTCCTACTCTGTCGTCACTCAATTGTGAAAGATACCCAGGAAAAGGAGCTCAGGTTAATTCTGTATTACAGAGTGGGTGCATTCTCTCTATGGTGGCCATTGTATTGTTTGTTATTGATCTGTCACTTTGACATGGATGATATTTAATTAATGGCCTCTTCTAAGAAATGGGACAAATGTGGACGTGGATGCCTGTTTTTAGTAGCACTTCCTGTTACACACGTCAGGTACAGGAGCTCAGGTAGACACTGAGGAATGGTGAATGGGTACCTTCTCTCCCTGGACCGAAAAGACGTGGGAACTAATGTGTACTTCTAACTGTGGGGAGGGCGAGGTCATACTCCAATATACAGATGAATTATCCCATGCTCTTCCTCTCTGAATAAACACACATAGACACACACACGCTCAGTCTCTCCTACTCTGTCCTCAGTGAAACATTAACTCTCTCTCTCTCTCTCTCTCTTTCTCTCTCTCACACATGCACACACACACACTGCCTCACTCACACACATGCTGGCTGATCTTCGGAACACCCCTCCTAATCTCTGACATTCACAGTCATACTCGCAGGGCCTTCAAGGCTGGAGGAACACCATCCCCAGAAGAGATAACGGGGGGCAGGACAGATATGAGGCAATGAACCAGACATGGAGCCAAACAGGCAACCTGGAGATTCCATTCATTCACTAGCATTCAGACTTTGACCCCATGCAGCGCAGATATACCGTATTCCTCTCTGGAGAATCTTGAAATCTATGACATCTTTGTCGTCACACATTTGTGAAAGATACCCAGGAAAAGGAGCTCAGGTTAATGCTGAAGCACACAGCGTGCGTACATTCTGATATAGTAATTGTCATGTTGACATGGATGTTATTTAATCTTCCATTTAATTAACAACTTCTTCTCAGAAATGGAGCAAGTGTGGACGTGGACGCCTGTTTAGTGGCATCACTTCCTGTTACACACGTCAGGTACAGAAGCTCAGGTAGACACTGAGGAATGCGGAAGGGGTACCTTGGCAGAGAGTGTAGATACTTTTAAAAGTAAACTTAAAACATACCTTTTTATCCTGGCTTTTACCTAGTGTGTTCTCTCGACCTGCACTTGTATTCTCTTGGTGTATTGCCCTTTTTTTTTCTTCCATTTTCTACTTTTTTTATGTCAGGCACTTGGAGTTGCACTTTCTGTATGACTTGTGCTATATAAATACAGATTGATTGATTGATACCTTCTCTCCCTGGACCGAAAAGACTACTCAACTAGAGTATTGTAGTACTGTACAGTATTGTAGTACTGTATACAAGCAGGGGTGTGTCATTCAAAGACTTGCAGAGAATACACCCACGCAGGCTGGCACCATGCAGTTGTTGCATAACACAGACAGTATATAAGCACATCATTGCCATCACTCTGCACTCTTCTTTCTCTGACAATCGGAGGGCAGTAGAGGCACACGTAAGTACTAACATTTGTCTGAAATTATCTTTTTATTCATGTTTGCTATCTGTATTTGTAAAACCAACTTGTTGAATTATGATTATCTTTAGTATGGCGTCAATAGTTTTGCTCGATTCTGTATGCTTTACCGTAAAGAGTTAACACCAGGTATCAACATAATGTTAATTTGTATGACTGAAGTTGTCACCATAACAAAAATTACAGTTTTATTAAACTTTATATTCTTAGTTGACAGTTGGCATGAATTGCAGGGCAGCAGGGTTTGAAAATATTACTTGCTGTACTGTCTTGAGGTTGGTATGCCAATTTAAAATATTTGTAACTACAGATTTTTTTTAAATCATACAGCATTTTATGACAATGGCATCAATGTACAATCGTATGTTGAGATGTAGGCACTAGGATTTGCTGGTGCAGAGTGATGAGAAGCACGTCAAGAAAAACTATGACCTATCTAGAAAATAGATTTTTTAGAAGCTGCATTCTCAGTGCCCCGTCCGCCGCCATTACATGGATATACTTGGCTCGCGCAGGATTTTAAATTTCTTCTACAGGCCTCCGAATTACACCAAAGTTATCTCGGTGAGTCAAACGTCTTATAATATGCCGTAAATAAGGTCCAGGTTGTCAAAAACGAGCATTCTCCTTTAACAAGCTGAACATTTTGATACTTGAATGGTTTAAGTAGCTCAAAGTATGAAGGAGCTGCAGCGAGCCAAAAAAACGTACGGAAGAAGTAAGAAAAAGCTATAAAGAACTGGATAACAATAGTGTGAATGCTGAATCAGCATTGGGTCATAGATGTTTATTTCATATCTAGCAAAACGAAGGCTACAGGTCAGTTCTCGATGCATGCAACGAGCTATCAAAAAGGAGACATAACAGATGATACAGTCCTATCTCCTTAAGTACGCCCCCTTAGTTGCGTGATCGTAAATTGCCCACCCCACCTGGGTCCACTGAACAGAAGGTATCACTATGTAGGCGCCTAGTTATCATCCCCTGACTCAACGTCAGGAGGCCTCAAACTATGATCAGATAGATTACGTAGTACCAATCAAATCTCTCATTACGAATAAATCAGTTTTTATATTTGAGTTACTATTTGACGAGCCTTGGGATGTGGGATATCAAACACAAGTATACAAAGCTGAACTATCCCTTTAACTGAACGATCAATATATATTTTTTACCATCCAAATGGCTAAACTGTATTAATGATGAAGTACAATAACTGTTCTCTATGTTCAATACGAAAAAATTACTTGACAGAATGACATGAAAAACATGAATAGACTCTATTCACTTTTTTAGGCTAGTAAGTTATGGCAGTAAATTTTCACTAGTATTAAAAACAGAAGGTTTGCTTAAGTGACACACTCAATAGGTCAGCTATCTATCTAACAATGCTGGCATCCAGTAATGTAATATTTGATAACATAAGCTTGCTTATTGAGCTGTGGTCTGTGGAGCTAGCTAGAATGTCTAGCTAGCTCGCCAACGTTAACTATCACTCAACACAAAGGGAGACAAACATTTCTCTGCTCTGGAAACTATTGTGTTGAAAAAAAACAGTTGGGAAATAGACTTTAGATGGACCCGTCGACCACTGCATACATACGTACGTGCATGTCCATCACAGTGACCACCACCTGAAGGCACTTTTAATTAATTAAGGCTGTTTCATGAAAGTATTAATTAAGGCTGTTTCATGAATGTATATCATTTAATTCGTGCTCCTTTTAACAGTGTGATGAAGAGCCATCTTAATGGAAAAATCCCATTGAAATAATGTTTATGTTTCTGATTTGAAGGATGCAGAACATGAAGATGATTTCCGCGGGTCTTCTCTTTGTCCTGTTTTTCGACGGCTGCTTGTCCCAAGATGCCGGTCCCCTGAACCCTTTCGACGTCCCCGCCCTTAAAGTGCTGTTCCGGTGTGATGGGCATCTCTGCCCACCAGGCCAGGACTGCATCAGTGTCGATGGTACTCCTCGCTGTGCTGACCCCTGTAAGCACTTCTCAGTGCTGAATGATTCCTGGCGTGCCAACGACCACCTTGAGGATCTTAGTGACCCTCACTGTGACGATGATGTCGACTGGATGGGGTGGTACCGCATGTACGTTGGGGACGTCAGTTATCGGATGCCAGAGAGATGTCAGCCCATTAAGAGCTGCGGAACCCACGCTCCTTCTTTCTTGGTTCAGCCTCATCCAAAGGTTGGCGATGGTGTGCAGCAACACACTATCTGTGCAACCTGGGAAAACGGCTGCTGCAAATTCAATTTGAATCCAATCCACGTCAAAACCTGTCCTGGAAACTTTGTCGTCTACAAGTTTGTCAACCCTCAAGATTGCAGAGTGGCTTATTGTGCAGGTATTGAATTATTGTGATCGTTATTGTTTATTCTAGAGATTACCAGAATTGGGCTGGGATGAATCTGTTTGGGAATGTATCTTTCAGTCATCACATCATGGTGCTGATCTTCTGACTGAACTCACAATGAACATCACAATAATATCCTCCCCTTGTTGCTCTTCACTTCTAGATGTCAAGACTAAGGTTTGTGTAAGCTGCGCAGAGAATGAGTCCTGCCTGAGCGACGATAAGATCAACTATAGATGTGAGAAGAGAGCAGACACTGTTGTCCCAGAATCCGTCGATGATGGATCCGCTATTAATCCTTTCGACGTCCCCGCCATGAAAGTGCTGTTCCGTTGTGATGGGGTAGTCTGCCCACAAGACCAGGACTGTCTCAATGTCGGTGGTGCTCTTCGCTGTGCTGACCCCTGTCTGCACTTCTCAGTGCTGAATGATACCTGGCGTGCCAACGACCACTTGGAAGATCTCAGTGACCCTCACTGTGATGACGAGGTCGACTGGATGGGGTGGTACCGCATGTACCTTGGGGATGTCAGTTATCGGATGCCAGAGAGATGTCAGCCCATTAAGAGCTGCGGGACCCACGCTCCTTCATTCTTGGTTCAGCCTCATCCAAAGGTTGGTGATGGTGTGCAGAAACACACTATCTGTGCAACCTGGGAAAACGGCTGCTGCAAATTCCATTTGAATCCAATCCACGTCAAAGCCTGTAATGGAAACTTTGTCGTCTACAAGTTTGTCAACCCTCAAGATTGCAGAGTGGCTTATTGTGCAGGTATTGAACTGCTATGATCGTTATTGTTTATTCTACAATGTCTGGAAATGTAGCTTTCAGTCAGCACATCACTTTACTGATCAGGTGACTGAACTAACCCTAATACCCCACCCTCACTGCTTTTCTCTTCCAGATGTCAAGACTAAGGTTTGTTCAACCTGTGGAGACAACGAAGACTGTCTGAGCGATGATAAGATTAACTATAGATGTGAGAAGAGAGCAGCAGGGAGTGCCCCAGCAGGGAGTGTCCCAGCAGCAACCGATGACGCCAAGTATCTTAACCCCTTCGATGTCCCCGCCATTAAAGTGCTGTTCCGGTGTGATGGACATCTCTGCCCAGTAGGCCAGGACTGTCTCAATGTTGATGGTAACCCTCGCTGTGCTGACCCCTGTAAGCACTTCATAGTGCTGAATGATTCCTGGCGTGCCAACGACCACCTTGAGGATCTTAGTGACCCTCATTGTGACGATGATGTCGACTGGATTGGGTGGTACCGCATGTACGTTGGGGACATCAGTTATCGGATGCCAGAGAGATGTCAGCCCATTAAGAGCTGCGGAACCCACGCTCCTTCATTCTTGGTTCAGCCTCATCCAAAGGTTGGTGATGGTGTGCAGCAACACACTATCTGTGCAACCTGGGAAAACGGCTGCTGCAAATTCAATCTGAATCCAATCCACGTCAAAGCCTGTCCTGGAAACTTTGTTGTCTACAAGTTTGTCAACCCTCAAGATTGCAGAGTGGCTTACTGTGCAGGTATTGAATTATTGTGGTCGTTATTGTTTATTCTAAGCCATGACGGGACGGATTCCAGAACGCAACCTAATCCTAGTCTAGACATTACCAGAATTGGGCTAGGATAAATCTGTGTGATAATGTATCTTTCAGTCAGCACAACATGGTGCTGATCTACTGACTGAACTCACCCTGAACACCACAATAATATCCTCTCCTCGTTGCTCTTCTCTTCCAGATGTCAAGACTAAGGTGTGTTTAAGCTGCACGGAGAATGAAGACTGCGTGAGTGATGATAAGATCACCTATAGATGTGAGAAGAAAGCAGCCACGCCTGTCCCAGAAGCTGCCGATGATGGATCCGCTCTTAATCCTTTCGACGTCCCCGCCCTGAAAGTGTTGTTCCGCTGTGATGGGGTAGTCTGCTCACCAGACCAGGACTGTATCACTATTGATAATGCTCCTCGCTGTGCTGACCCCTGTCTGCACTTCTCAGTGCTGAATGATTCTTGGCGTGCCAACGACCACTTGGAAGATCTTAGTGACCCACATTGTGACGATGAAGTCGCCTGGAAGGGGTGGTACCGCATGTTCCTTGGGGACGTCAGTTATCGCATGCCAGAGAGATGTCAGCCTATCAAGAGCTGCGGAACCCACGCTCCATCTTTCTTGGTTCAGCCTCATCCAAAGGTTGGCGATGGTGTGCAGAAACACACTATCTGTGCAACCTGGGAAAACGGCTGCTGCAAATTCCATTTGAATCCAATCCACGTCAAAGCCTGTGCTGGAAACTTTGTCGTCTACAAGTTTGTCAACCCTCAAGATTGCAGAGTGGCTTATTGTGCAGGTATTGAATTGCTGTGGTCGTTATTGCTTATTGTAGAACATCTGATAATGTAGCTTTCAGTCAGCACATCTGACTGAACATCACTGCACTGAGGTGCTGAGTGAACTTACCCTAATACTCACCCCTCACTGCTCTTCTCTTCCAGATGTCAAGACTCAGGTTTGTTCAACCTGTGGAGAGAACGAAGACTGTGTGAGTGACGATAAGATCACCTACAGCTGTGAGAAGAGAGCATAAGTTCTGGAGCCTTGAGCCAGACCACGTGAGCACAGGTATTGTGATTCTTTAAAACAGTAAACAAGTTCATAGGACAACTGCAGCTGGTATCGTCCGCATCGAACAACAGAATTCATTACAAAATCAGCTGCCCCCTAGTGCCCTGGAATGCTAAACTCACTTTTTTTTAAAGAACAAAAATGGTTTGCCTACATGACATCTGATTTCTGTCATAAAAAGGAACATATTTATTACATTGGTATATTTTTTGTCTCCCAAAATATGAATATGAATGAGCTCATACAACCACTTAATCTTTTGCCGCAAACGCAATAACTGCCCATAAAATCTTACTTCCTAGCTTTAGCAGCAGATGACCTAATCCATCTGAAATCGGTGCCTAGGAAATTCACCAGAATGCAGGAACTGTGACACTCAAAGATATTCCGTGGGGAGGACCCATACACCCCCCACTTAATGTATACCCCCTATATTTTCAGCACCCAACCAACATCCCTGCACTTCAGGAAGATGCGGATCCCCAAATGAGTCCCCAAATATATGTTTCTGTTCCCGGAGAAGGGCACACAGTGGGACCCGGCGCATTGGGGATATTTATAGAGAAAATTATGAAAACCATTATTACAAGATAAATGATACAAATATAGTATTGCAATCCTATAATGTTATACAACTGTAGATTTGAAGTAGACACAATCACAAATAAAGTGGAGTTTAAGTAGAAATGCTTCCTAGGAAATTCTTCATTTTGTTCGTGAATGAGGTACATTGTCACTAACTGTATTTTTACTTATTCCATATAATATCTATCAGCATAGGTATAAAATGAAATTTAGCTACCACAAAGTAAAATAAGAAAAAAAATAAGAAAATAATATACTCTTCACAAATAACAACTAGGGATTCAATCAATTAATCGAAAATCGTTTAATTGATTGTTAAGGATTTACTCGATAATGGGATTTTACTCGATATAGGATTGTGTACCGTAAATCCTCTAATAGTGGCCGGGGCCTTTATTTACTGAGCTGCAGAGAGCCCCAGGCCTTTATTGGAGGTAGGCCTATATTAGAGGCAGACCTTTATTTCTTAAAATTAAACTCTCATGGACATAATCCCTTAATTTCAGAACTTTTATTGCAAAAACGTTGCACAAACCAAAAAATATGCCCTGTGTCATCCAACAAAACAAATCAAAGAGGCCTACCTACTATTTGCAGTGTTGATGTAGTCATGGTGACAGTCTCCCATGTGTCAAGTGTGTTTGTCTCTGACCTCTGACCAACAGTGAACTAGAGGCTGAAGTGAGATGATGTCAACACACCACCCTCAGAACCTCTTCCTGGACATCATGTGACCTCATCAGACCAACTTCCTCTTTTGTCTATGCAAATATAACCTATGATCAAATTCTAACTACTTTGTTATGTCAGAATATATTATAACTCCTTCTGCTCTCTGATTTATCTATTTCTCTGTTAGTAAATACACATATCTTACATTCTGATCTTTCATGTACCCATGTGGATGAATAGTATTAGAGTAAGGTACTGTAATTTATATCAAATGAAATATGTATTTTCAGACTGTGGGGTGAATAAATATTCTAAAATAATGTTGATGCTTCATGTGTCTGTCCTTTAAAGGCTATTTATATAATAAATGTAGAGTAGAGCTGCACAAATCATTGTTATGACTGGCTCGAATGATCCAACACAATGAGGGAAATGACAAGATTTAGATGAAAGTAAAGCATAACAGAAAATGGTAACAACACACATAAAACAGCTCGAAAACAGGGTGAGACACATGCACACACACTCAAAGCACAAGACAGAATCCTACACATATCTTGGAACGTAGCATCCCCTCCCTTAAAATGACACCCATCCCGCTGTCACTCTAAGGCACACGGGAGAGTAGAGCATCGGCTACATGGCCAAGTGTCTTTGTCCCGCACCCCACTGTAAAAAAAATGGCAAGTTGTCTCAACTTCAAAATAAGTAACCCTGTTGCCTTAAAATCTTGATGGAGGCCAGGAAATTATCTCAAGTAATTTCAACTCACAATTAACTTAAGCCAGGAAATCATATATCCCAGACGCTGCCATACAGTTGGAAGGCTTCCAGCTGTTTAGGGCAGACCGTGACCCTACTCTTGCTG
This sequence comes from Borostomias antarcticus, assembly GCF_949987555.1. Classification (NCBI taxonomy): domain Eukaryota; kingdom Metazoa; phylum Chordata; class Actinopteri; order Stomiiformes; family Stomiidae; genus Borostomias; species Borostomias antarcticus. The sequence continues at coordinate 4,543,602 of NC_140264.1, read as the reverse complement.
ATAAGCGCTGTGGTGGAGGAGTTTGTTTTTTGCTGAATCACTCCTGGTGCAAGGACATTACTGTGATCCAGCCGCACTGCTCTCCAGAGCTAGAAGCCCGCCAGATTATTTAGAGATTTTTATTTTTTTATTTTTTTACACAATATCAGACCGACAGTCCCAAATAAAGGCTAGCTATATATTCAAGCTATAATGTCCAGAGAAATTACCACAACCTAAAAATAATGCTTATAGACAGTTTTAAGTTTATCGTTTATTAACAGTAGGCTAGACTAACCAGCAGACAGTGAATTAACCGGCACGGGAAATAACGTCCTTCCTCACGTGGAAAAAAAAGTCGGTGGACAGTGCCTAGTGCTGAAATAGCAAACAAATAAAACACTAGTTCGGTAAGTCAAATGTAGCCTATATGACTGTGATGGCACGAACGGTAGGCTAATTAAACTGAAAGAAAAAAATAAGCTGAATCCGGACTTCGTGGACTGGAGTGCTTCAAGAAAGAAGAAAGAATCTGAAACGACAGAGCATCAGCAGTGTTTGACTTTCTGGCTAAAGACCATTGCTTATTTTGATCATGAATGAGATCAGTTAATTCTCTAGTAAACCATGGATTGTACCTATTCGCAAGGATAAAAGACTGAGCAGCCCCCAGGTGAACTGTTTTTAAGTTCCTCGAGCAGGACCAACTCACGAAGCTGCACAAACGTAGTCACCTTGGTCGCAGCACACCATTTATCAAAAAGTGACTCTTTCTCACAGGCAAACTCTACCCACGTATGGTCAGCAGTTTTCTTATGACCGCAAAACTTCTGCCTATAAGCTTCGGGGACAAGCTCATAGGCACGGAGAACAGCGCTCTTCACCGTCTCATAGCACAGGCTATCTCAGAGGGGTAGCGCTGCTAACACCTCCTGTGCTTTACCCGACAGTAGTGATGGGCATTCCGGCTCTTTTTAGTGAGCCAGATCATTTGGCTCAGCTCAGCAATAAGAGCCGGCTCTTTCGGCTCCCAAACGGCTCTTCATTTTACCACTGCCTTAAACTGCCTTTCATATTTAAGCCAAATTTAGCGCTGTTTTGACCTATATCACTTAAATCACTATTTATTTATATTTAGTCTGTTTGCATCTGTAGATTCTTCCTAAATTCACCGATAGTTAGCATTCTTATGCAACATGCCATACCGCGACCGATGTCTGGACCATAGCATCCCAGGTATCTTTGAAAAGGTCCCTCTATCTAGCACAATGTTATCGTAACCAAACCTGATAATTTCATTTGTATCAGCAACCAATCGTGGAAATACAAAGTTGGGTTTGATGCTAAGCGTGAAATCTCATTGGCTGTTGTTGATTTCTGAGAAAGTGATTGGTTCAGGTCCTGTCCACACAAGCCCGTGTACTTTTGTAATCTTCTATATCCTCAAAATCGGATAAATATTCAGGCATATTGCACACAATATTCCAGGCACCAACAAGCCGATCGTAGAGTAGAGAATGTGAGCTGCGAGTGTAGCCTACAGACGTAATGGAGAATAGCCAGTCTGCGCGCTGTGCACATGCGTGCTGGAGCAAGTGGAGAAGCTATTTCGTTTCTAAAGATCATATTACAGATGATTACAGAGGCATGTGAAAAACCACAAAAAGCCCTCGCTCTATGTAAGCACAACTAGCGATTCATTAAGACAGATTGATGAAAACAACCGTTTCGCGGCAGAAAATAGATTTTTTAGAAACTGCATTCTCAGTGCCCCGTCCGCCGCCATTACATGGATATACTTGGCTCGCGCTGGATTTTACATTTCTTCTACAGGCCTCCGAATTACACCAAAGTTATCTCGGTGAGTCAAACGTCTTATAATATGCCGTGAATAAGGTCCAGGTTGTCAAAAACGAGCATTCTCCTTTAAGTTAATTGTGAGTTGAAATTACTTGAGATAATTCCCTGGCCTCCATCAAAATTTTAAGGCAACAGGGTTACTTATTTTCAAGTTGAGACAACTTGCCATTTTTTACAGTGAGGGACAGACACTTGCTCTACTCTCCCGTGTGACTTAGAGTGACACCGAGGTTGGTGTCACTCTAAGGGAGGGGATGTTACGGTCCAGGATATGTGCAGGGTTCTTCTGTCTTGTGCTTTGTGTGTGTGTGCGTGTCTCTTGTCTTGTAATGGTAGCCACATGGCTCATTCCAGTGTCATTCTTACTCTGTTTTCAAGCTGTTTTAATTGTGTTACCATTTTTTGTTATTCTTTACTTTCATCTAACTTTGTGTTATTGCATCATTCGAGCCAGTCGTAACAATGGTTTGTGCAGCTCTACTGTACATTTATTATATCAATAGCCTTTAAAGGACAGACAAATGAAGCATCAACATTATTTTAGAATATTTATTCACTCCACAGGCTGTGAAAATACACATTTCCTTTGATTTAAATGACAATACCTCACTCTAATACTATTCATCCACATGGGTACATGAAAGATTAGAAGGTAAGATATGTGTATTTACTAACAGAGACATGAGAGATAAATAAATCAGAGAGGAGAAGGGGTTATAATAGATTCTGACACAACATTGTAGTCAGAATTTGATCACAGGTTTTATTTGCATAGACAAACGAGGAAGTTGGTCTGATGAGGTCACATGATGTCCAGGAAGAATTTCTGAGGGTGGTGTGATGACATTATCTCACTCCAGCCTCTAGTTCACTGTTGGTCAGAGGTCAGAGACAAACACACTTGTTACCTGGGAGACTACCTGTCACCATGACTACATCAACACTGCCTGTGTGACTGACAGGCCATGAGGTGGGGCTGAGGTAAATCTTGTCTCCTGCTTAGCGCCCATTGTTTACTCAAGGGGATTAGCATGGAGCTAATGCAAAGTACCCAGGTCCCCAGCAAGTCACCAAACCATCTCTGTTACACATAGCCTACAGTGTAAGTTCAAGTTTCATAAGAACTAAATCCTCTGCTTTTATTTAACAGAATACTTACTTGTGTGTTTCAGGTGGTTGTCTTTGTGACACACAGACACACAATGTGGTCACATTTGTAAAGATAGATAGATATCAATTTTATAAATCTCTGAGCGGAAATTACTTTGTTGTAGCAATACAAACAACAAACACACCAGAAAGGGACAGTACGGACAATACAAAAGGCTATTGCTTATGTGTAGCTGCACGCATTGAACAACAGGACACTCTTTACATAGTGCCTTAGTCATCCTTTTGAGTGGCACGAACGATAGACCTAGGTTGCGAATTAATTTAAAAAATATTGTCTCTGCAAATTAAAGACGTATTATGCTGTAATATGTGTATGAACAGTAGATGAAAAGTTACTAGTAGTAGCTACTACAGCCCTGCCCTAGTAAGGGTGCCAAAACAAGACACCGTTGATAAAGTGTATTTAGCTAGCTAGTTAAAAATACTATAGCTTATGGTGGATTAGAAGAAGTTCCCGCTCCTCTTGACAAATGTAATATATGCCCTGTGCACTTTTAGCTGTTCATTTAAAATGATTTGTGATTGTGTCTATTTCAAATCTACAGTTGTATAACTTTAAATAATTGCAATACTATAATATTTGTATCACTTATCTTGTAATAATGGTTTTCATTATTTTACAAAGCGAGAGTGCTGTCTGTCCAATAATATCCCCGATGTGCCGGGTCCCACTGTGTGCCCTTCTCCAGATACAGCGCTAACTGAACAAATAGTCTAATATCATCCCATGCATTTTATTGATGCTGCTAAATATGAGTCCGGTCTTTATATTATCGTTTGGGCATGCCGCTTTGACAGCTGTGTATTTTATAGCCTACATTTTGTAGACCATAAGCTAATGTATACTGTGTATTCTACTTGCCATCACTTTTACATCTCTGACCTGCTCCAGCCTTACTTTACTAGCAGATCTGTCAGGTCGTCTGGTTGTGCCCCGCTCAAGGCTAAACACTAAAGGTGACCGAGCCTTCGAAGTAGTCGCTTCTAGGCTGTGGAACGCCCTTCCAAAATAAAGTACTAATTACTACTGCATATTATTTAAATGCTTGAATTTGTGATCAATAATGTTGAGCGACGCAAACGATGCCTGCTTTGTCCTGTCAACTCATTTATACTGTTCCACAGAATCACAATACATGCGTTTGGGTCCTGTAACCTGTGAACAGAAACAGATATTTAGGGCCTTATTTGGGGATCCACATCTTCCAGAAGTGCAGGGACGTTGGTTGGGTGCTGTAAATATGGGGCGTACATGTTTGGTCGGGAGGTCTAGGGGTCCTCCCCACAGGAAATCTTTGAGTGTCACAGTTCCTGCTTTCTGGTGAATTTTCTAGGCACTAATTTCAGATGGATTAGGTCATCTGCTGCTATAGCTAGGAATTAAGATTTTATGGGCAGTCATTGCCTTTGCAGCAAAAGATTCAGTGGTTGTATGAGCTCATTCATATTCATATTTTGGGGAGAAAAAAAAAAAACCTTTGTTACAACTAGTCAATGTAATAAATATTTGTCTTTTGTTGACAGAAATTAGATGTAATGTGTGAACGGTTTATGTAGGCTAACCCTTTTTGTTGTTCTTAAAAAGGACAGGGCATTAGGGGGCACCTGATTTTATAACAAATTCTGTTGTTCGATGCGGACGATACCAGCTGCAGTTGTCCTATGAACTTGTTTACTGTTTTAAAGAATCACAATACCTGTGCTCACGTGGTCTGGCTCAAGGCTCCAGAACTTATGCTCTCTTCTCACAGCTGTAGGTGATCTTATCGTCACTCACACAGTCTTCGTTCTCTCCACAGGTTGAACAAACCTGAGTCTTGACATCTGGAAGAGAAGAGCAGTGAGGGGTGAGTATTAGGGTTAGTTCACTCAGCACCTCAGTGCAGTGATGTTCAGTCAGATGTGCTGACTGAAAGCTACATTATCAGATGTTCTACAATAAGCAATAACGACCACAGCAATTCAATACCTGCACAATAAGCCACTCTGCAATCTTGAGGGTTGACAAACTTGTAGACGACAAAGTTTCCAGCACAGGCTTTGACGTGGATTGGATTCAAATGGAATTTGCAGCAGCCGTTTTCCCAGGTTGCACAGATAGTGTGTTTCTGCACACCATCGCCAACCTTTGGATGAGGCTGAACCAAGAAAGATGGAGCGTGGGTTCCGCAGCTCTTGATAGGCTGACATCTCTCTGGCATGCGATAACTGACGTCCCCAAGGAACATGCGGTACCACCCCTTCCAGGCGACTTCATCGTCACAATGTGGGTCACTAAGATCTTCCAAGTGGTCGTTGGCACGCCAAGAATCATTCAGCACTGAGAAGTGCAGACAGGGGTCAGCACAGCGAGGAGCATTATCAATAGTGATACAGTCCTGGTCTGGTGAGCAGACTACCCCATCACAGCGGAACAACACTTTCAGGGCGGGGACGTCGAAAGGATTAAGAGCGGATCCATCATCGGCAGCTTCTGGGACAGGCGTGGCTGCTTTCTTCTCACATCTATAGGTGATCTTATCATCACTCACGCAGTCTTCATTCTCCGTGCAGCTTAAACACACCTTAGTCTTGACATCTGGAAGAGAAGAGCAACGAGGAGAGGATATTATTGTGGTGTTCAGGGTGAGTTCAGTCAGTAGATCAGCACCATGTTGTGCTGACTGAAAGATACATTATCACACAGATTTATCCTAGCCCAATTCTGGTAATGTCTAGACTAGGATTAGGTTGCGTTCTGGAATCCGTCCCGTCATGGCTTAGAATAAACAATAACGACCACAATAATTCAATACCTGCACAGTAAGCCACTCTGCAATCTTGAGGGTTGACAAACTTGTAGACAACAAAGTTTCCAGGACAGGCTTTGACGTGGATTGGATTCAGATTGAATTTGCAGCAGCCGTTTTCCCAGGTTGCACAGATAGTGTGTTGCTGCACACCATCACCAACCTTTGGATGAGGCTGAACCAAGAATGAAGGAGCGTGGGTTCCGCAGCTCTTAATGGGCTGACATCTCTCTGGCATCCGATAACTGATGTCCCCAACGTACATGCGGTACCACCCAATCCAGTCGACATCATCGTCACAATGAGGGTCACTAAGATCCTCAAGGTGGTCGTTGGCACGCCAGGAATCATTCAGCACTATGAAGTGCTTACAGGGGTCAGCACAGCGAGGATTACCATCAACATTGAGACAGTCCTGGCCTACTGGGCAGAGATGTCCATCACACCGGAACAGCACTTTAATGGCGGGGACATCGAAGGGGTTAAGATACTTGGCGTCATCGGTTGCTGCTGGGACACTCCCTGCTGGGGCACTCCCTGCTGCTCTCTTCTCACATCTATAGTTAATCTTATCATCGCTCAGACAGTCTTCGTTGTCTCCACAGGTTGAACAAACCTTAGTCTTGACATCTGGAAGAGAAAAGCAGTGAGGGTTGGGTATTAGGGTTAGTTCAGTCACCTGATCAGTAAAGTGATGTGCTGACTGAAAGCTACATTTCCAGACATTGTAGAATAAACAATAACGATCATAGCAGTTCAATACCTGCACAATAAGCCACTCTGCAATCTTGAGGGTTGACAAACTTGTAGACGACAAAGTTTCCATTACAGGCTTTGACGTGGATTGGATTCAAATGGAATTTGCAGCAGCCGTTTTCCCAGGTTGCACAGATAGTGTGTTTCTGCACACCATCACCAACCTTTGGATGAGGCTGAACCAAGAATGAAGGAGCGTGGGTCCCGCAGCTCTTAATGGGCTGACATCTCTCTGGCATCCGATAACTGACATCCCCAAGGTACATGCGGTACCACCCCATCCAGTCGACCTCGTCATCACAGTGAGGGTCACTGAGATCTTCCAAGTGGTCGTTGGCACGCCAGGTATCATTCAGCACTGAGAAGTGCAGACAGGGGTCAGCACAGCGAAGAGCACCACCGACATTGAGACAGTCCTGGTCTTGTGGGCAGACTACCCCATCACAACGGAACAGCACTTTCATGGCGGGGACGTCGAAAGGATTAATAGCGGATCCATCATCGACGGATTCTGGGACAACAGTGTCTGCTCTCTTCTCACATCTATAGTTGATCTTATCGTCGCTCATGCAGGACTCATTCTCTGCGCAGCTTACACAAACCTTAGTCTTGACATCTAGAAGTGAAGAGCAACAAGGGGAGGATATTATTGTGATGTTCATTGTGAGTTCAATCAGAAGATCAGCACCATGATGTGATGACTGAAAGATACATTCCCAAACAGATTCATCCCAGCCCAATTCTGGTAATCTCTAGAATAAACAATAACGATCACAATAATTCAATACCTGCACAATAAGCCACTCTGCAATCTTGAGGGTTGACAAACTTGTAGACGACAAAGTTTCCAGGACAGGTTTTGACGTGGATTGGATTCAAATTGAATTTGCAGCAGCCGTTTTCCCAGGTTGCACAGATAGTGTGTTGCTGCACACCATCGCCAACCTTTGGATGAGGCTGAACCAAGAAAGAAGGAGCGTGGGTTCCGCAGCTCTTAATGGGCTGACATCTCTCTGGCATCCGATAACTGACGTCCCCAACGTACATGCGGTACCACCCCATCCAGTCGACATCATCGTCACAGTGAGGGTCACTAAGATCCTCAAGGTGGTCGTTGGCACGCCAGGAATCATTCAGCACTGAGAAGTGCTTACAGGGGTCAGCACAGCGAGGAGTACCATCGACACTGATGCAGTCCTGGCCTGGTGGGCAGAGATGTCCATCACACCGGAACAGCACTTTAAGTGCGGGGACGTCGAAAGGGTTCAGGGGGCCGGCATCTTGGGACAAACAGCCGTTGAAAAACAGGACCAAGAGAAGACCCGCGGATATCATCTTCGTGTTCTGCATCCTTCAAATCAGAAACATAAACATCATTTCAATGGGATTTTTCAGATGGCTCTTCATCACACTGTTAAAAGGAGCACACATTAAATGATGTACATTCATGAAAATAATTAAGTCATTAATTGTGGCAAGTGCCTTGAGGTGGTGGTCACTGTGATGGACATGCACGTACGTATGCATGCATACAGTGGTCGACGATGACAGCAATGCTAATGGCCGGGTTTCCCGAAAAAGAACCTTCTTAAAGGGCAATGCTCGTTTTTGACAACCTGGACCTTATTTACGACATATTATAAGAAGTTTGACTCACCGAGATCACTTTGGTGTTGTTCGGAGGCCTGTAGAAGAAATTTAAAATCCAGCGCGAGCCAGTATATCCATGTAATGACGGTGATCGGGGCAACGGGAATGCAGTTTCTCAAAATCCATTTTCGGCCACTGAACGGTTGTTTTCATCAATCAGATTGAATGAATCGACAGTTGCGATTTCTCAACTGCATTCCCGTTGCCCCGATCACCGTCATTACATGGATATACTGGCTCGCGCTGGATTTTAAATTTCTTCTACAGGCCTTCGAACAACACCAAAGTGATCTCGGTGAGTCAAAGTTCTTATAATATGTCGTAAATAAGGTCCAGGTTGTCAAAAACGAGCATTGCCCTTTAAGGAACCCTTTTAAAGCAACCCTTTGTATGGGAGTTAAGAAGTACTTTGAAGTTAAGTGCTTCTTAACTCGTTCGGGAAACCCAGCAAATATTTGTTAGCGGTATCGGCCAAAATGTTTGTATCGGTGCATCCCTACACAGCAGTGTACAAAAGCACATTTTGTGTTCTAAGGAAGGCCACACAAAATACCAACCTCTTTAATATAATAATAATAATAATAATAATTAAAGGATACAATAAAGGTTGTTTTTTTTTCTTATTCAGATTCCTCAGATTCTCTTCAGACTACCAACACCTACACCATGGACAGTTACTGTTGCTTTATATTCATACAATATTTTTATTACATTTTTGTATTATTTCTTATTTGGGTTTATTCCAATGTTTTATGTAGTGTTTTTACAAGCAAATAAACACTTACTGCCCAGATAAATGGCGTTAAACATTATTTTCTTTGGTGGAGGCCTAAGATTTTTGCACAGTACAGTACCGCTTACACACATAGTTCATACTTATTTTTGACGTGCTTATCATCACTCTGCACCAGAAAATCTTAGTGCCTACACCTCAACATACAATGTTACATTGATGCCATTGTCATTAAATTGTGTATGATTTTTTTTATCATTATACAAAAATATTTTGAATTGGCATACCAACCTCAAGACAGTACGGCAAGTAATATTTGCAAACCCTGCTGACCTGCAATTCATACCAACTGTCAACTGAGAATATGAAGTTTAATTTATAAAACTGTCTCTGTTATATTTGTTATGGTGACAACTTCAGTCATACAACTTGATACCTGGCATTAACTCTTTACGGTAAAGCATACAGAATTGAGCAAAACTATTGACGCCATACTAAAGATAATCGATAATTCAACAAGTCGGTGTTACAAATACAGATAGCAAACTTGAATAAAAAGATAATTTCAGACAAACGTTAGTACTTACGTGTGCCTCTACTGCCGTCCGATTCTCAGAGGAAGAAGAGTGCAGAGTGATGACAAAGATGTGCTTATATACTGTCTTTGTCTTATAAAACAACTACATGGTGCCAGCCTGCGTGGGTGTATTCTCTGCGTGGGTGTTTGAATGACACACACCTGATTGTATACAAGGCCGGCTCTAGGTGAGTTGAGGGGGGGGGTTGGGAGGAGGAGTGTGCAGTAGTCTGGTTACCCCCTTTCCCCGCCCCACACTTAGAAGTACACATTAGTTCCCATGTCTTTTCGGTCCAGGGAGAGAAGGTACCCATTCAGCATTCCTCAGTGTCTACCTGAGCTCCTGTACCTGACGTGTGTAACAGGAAGTGATGCCACTAAACAGGCATCCACGTCCACACTTGTTCCATTTATTAGAAGAGGTTGTTTATTAAATATCATCCATGTCAAAATGACAAATCAATAACAAACAATACAATGGCCACCATAGATAGATTGTACCCACTCTGTGTAATACAGAATTAACCTGAGCTCCTTTTCCTGGGTATCTTTCACAGTTGAGTGACGACAAAGACAGGCCATGAAGCAAAGTGAGTGTGAGAGAAAGATAATATCTCCCTGATAGAGTAGGAGACACTCAGTGTGTTTGTGTGTGTGTGTTTGTGTGTGTGTGTGCTTACATCAGAGAGGGAGATAATGGGAGAATTATTCTGTAAAATAGTTTGGCATTAGTACACTGCTCAAAGAAATTAAGGGAACGCCAGTCATCAATTATCATCGCGGATCTCCATGAACGAAATAACCAAGTTGAAAATATTTATTGATTACATTGTGCAATTCATCTGTATGCAGCTGCGTGTGCTGCTATTTTGGCCAGGGCTCAACTGAAAATCTGTGTGACTGGTTAAATTTCAAAACAACTGAACAACTTACTTCTTCCTGTTAAAATGCTATATGGCATGACTATATTCTTAAATGTTTGTCAAATTGGCATACCCATAGGCCCGTTGGGAATGGGTGGGTGACGAGGGGGGTGTAGTGGGGGGTTCACCCAGGGTGGCATATACGCTAGAAACGCCACACACACACACTGGGTCTCTCCTACTCTGTCCTAAGGGAGACATTATCTTTCTCTCACACTCACTTTGCTTCATGGCCTATCTTTGTCGTCACTCATTGTGAAAGATACCCAGGAAAAGGAGCTCAGGTTAATTCTGTATTACACAGCGTGGGTACATTCTCTCTATGGTGGCCATTGTATTGTTTGTTATTGATTTGTCATTTTGACATGGATGGTATTTAATTAATGACCTCTTCTAAGAAATGGAACAAGTGTGGACGTGGATGCATGTTTAGTGGCATCACTTCCTGTTACACACGTCAGGTACAGGAGCTCAGGTAGACACTGAGGAATGCGGAATGGGTACCTTCTCTCCCTGGACCGAAAAGACATGGGAACTGATGGGTACCTCTAACTGTGGGGCGGAGGGGGGGGCACTAACCAGACTAGGGCTGCTCGATTATGGCAAAAATCATAATCACGATTATTTTGATTGATATTGAGATCACGATTATTAAACACGATTATTCATTGAAATTTTTTTTTTAATCAAAAGTTTTAACATTTTCTTAACAAATCAAATTATTGACTTTGATAACAATTAATTTATTAAATGTTGACAGTGGCTTTTCTTTTTAACAATGTTCTTTGGGAGACAAATAGCGAACCTTGACCTTGAAAATAAATTAATAAAAGTGCCAAAACTGATAAATAAAGAAGCTTCAAAGCACCGCCACCACCACAGAAGAAGACTACCTCGGAAAAATAATTTCACTAGGACAGAACGTGTCTAAATAAGTTATTTAATGGTAGCGCCGAGGCTTCAAAACCCAGCATTTGTTAAAATAGACCCTTTTGCTTAAGTGACGTTTCATGTTTATCTGACACTTGTAAATATGAGCGCCTCTCCTAAATAGGCCGACACCGATTTATTTTGACGGCAAAGTGAATGGACCGGCAAAGGACTGTTGTCTGGCATGAGTGAGCGGAATGCACTGAGAAGGGCTACTTTGAGGGGCAGCTACGACTGTGTAGCAAATTTTACACACCGTGTCAACTTGGTCCAAATCTGTCTCCGCGAACCCATAGTGTTTCCAGACCACTGACGTTGTTTTAGCTCTCTTGTCCACCTCTCTTTCTGCTGCCATAATCTTCTTCTTGTCGTGTTTTGTTCGAGAGGAGCATGCGTGCGCCTCGCTTGACAACTCGTCTCGCTTTGAAGTGTTTGTTTTGGGGCTTTGGGGGGTGGGGGAGGGACCAAGCACAGTATAGCTCTGCAGTGTAGGGTGCACTTGATTTGTGCAAAATCGTTTTATGGCGATTATTTAGTTTTAATGATCGTTGACAGCCCAAATCGTAATCTAGATTAAAATCCGATTAATCGAGCAGCCCTAAACCAGACTCCTGCACACTCCTCCTCACCACCATGCCCCTTATTCAACTAGAACTGTATACAAGCAGGGGTGTGTCATTCAAACACATGCAGAGAATACACCCACGCAGGCTGGCACCATGCAGTTGTTGCATAACACAGACAGTATATAAGCACATCATTGCCATCACTCTGCACTCTTCTTTCTCTGAGAATCAGAGGGCAATAGAGGCACACGTAAGTACTAAGGTTTGTCTGAAATTATCTTTTTATTCAAGTTTGTTATCTGTATTTGTAACACCAACTTGTTGAATTGATTATCTTTAGTATGGCGTCAATATTTTTTCTCGATTCTGTATGCTTTACCGTAAAGTAGGGGTGTAACGATAAATTATATACACAATATTGGGTTGACAATAACAATACGATACACTAAGGGCAGGTGTGAAGCGTTGCAGTAGCGCTGCTGTTAACACCAATGGTGCATTTCTCCACATTTCTACTCCACTACACTTTGTGAATTTAGAGCTTAACTGTTGTTATATCATGGATAGGCCTAGACAAAAGAGGTGTTTGTTACCAGCGTTGTGTAGCCAGAGTTCACTGATATACAATAAACATATCACGATATTGTTTTCTACCATAAAGAGTTAACGCCAGCTGTCAACTTAATGTTATCACCATAACAAAAGTTACAGAGACAGTTTTATGAATTAAACTTCATATTCTCAGTTGACAGGTGGCATGAATTGCAGGGCAGCAGGGTTTGAAAATATAACTTGCCGTACTGTCTTGAGGTTATGTTATGCCAAATAAAAATATGTTTAAGTACTGATAAAAAAAATTCATACAACATTTTATGACAATGGCAAATGACAAAAATATATATTGATCGTTCAGTTAAAGGAGTAGTAAAGGAAAATGCATGTTTAGCCCTGTTTTAAGGTTACTTATGATCATATACAATGGTTCAAATCAAAACGTTGACAAAACTAGCACTTTTGATAAAGTCTGATAATTGTTCTACCACCGTTTTGGTCATACATTAGATGTGGGCGGGCACCGTGAAAAATCATTAAAAAACATGTTAAACTAATATCAGATATTCTGACGCACACGTTTACAATGGAAATGATGGTTATGATTAGGACACATTATTGGGAATTATGCAAATATAATTGTATTTCAAGCATAGGCTATATCATCCAACTGTAGAATTGAGGTGACCGCAATCACCAATTTTGCATAGTCTACATTTCCGCACTCAAATGACCTACTTGCGACTGCTATTCAGTGTTCCTATATTCTGTTCTTAGCTGAGAATAAATCCCAGATGAGAAACCATTGGTGAATGCCAGAATTTTCTTAGAAACAGTGTAAGTATAGTTTAAGAAGAAATGCTTCTTAAGAACTTCTTTACTTCGTTGGTGAATGAGGCCCAGTGTGATGAAGAGCCATCTTAACTGAAAAATCCCATTGAAATAATGTTTATGTTTCTGATTTGAAGGATGCAGAACACGAAGATGATATCCGCGGGTCTTCTCTTGGTCCTGTTTTTCAACGGCTGCGTGTCCCAAGATGCCGGCCCCCTGAACCCTTTCGACGTCCCCGCCCTTAAAGTGCTGTTCCGGTGTGATGGGCATCTCTGCCCACCAGGCCAGGACTGCATCAGTGTCGATGGTACTCCTCGCTGTGCTGACCCCTGTAAGCACTTCTCAGTGCTGAATGATTCCTGGCGTGCCAACGACCACCTTGAGGATCTTAGTGACCCTCACTGTGACGATGATGTCGACTGGATGGGGTGGTACCGCATGTACGTTGGGGACGTCAGTTATCGGATGCCAGAGAGATGTCAGCCCATTAAGAGCTGCGGAACCCACGCTCCTTCTTTCTTGGTTCAGCCTCATCCAAAGGTTGGCGATGGTGTGCAGCAACACACTATCTGTGCAACCTGGGAAAACGGCTGCTGCAAATTCAATTTGAATCCAATCCACGTCAAAACCTGTCCTGGAAACTTTGTCGTCTACAAGTTTGTCAACCCTCAAGATTGCAGAGTGGCTTATTGTGCAGGTATTGAATTATTGTGATCGTTATTGTTTATTCTAGAGATTACCAGAATTGGACTGGGATGAATCTGTTTGGGAATTTATCTTTCAGTCATCACATCGTGGTGCTGATGTTCTGACTGAACTCACAATGAACACCACAATAATATCCTCCCCTTGTTGCTCTTCACTTCTAGATGTCAAGACTAAGGTTTGTGTAAGCTGTGCAGAGAATGAGTCCTGCATGAGCGACGATAAGATCAACTACAGATGTGAGAAGAGAGCAGACACTATTGTCCCAGAAGCCGTCGATGACGGATCCGCTATTAATCCTTTCGACGTCCCCGCACTGAAAGTGCTGTTCCGTTGTGATGGGGTAGTCTGCCCACAAGACCAGGACTGTCTCAATGTCGGTGGTGCTCTTCGCTGTGCTGACCCCTGTCTGCACTTCTCAGTGCTGAATGATACCTGGCGTGCCAACGACCACTTGGAAGATCTCAGTGACCCTCACTGTGATGACGAGGTCGACTGGATGGGGTGGTACCGCATGTACCTTGGGGATGTCAGTTATCGGATGCCAGAGAGATGTCAGCCCATTAAGAGCTGCGGGACCCACGCTCCTTCATTCTTGGTTCAGCCTCATCCAAAGGTTGGTGATGGTGTGCAGAAACACACTATCTGTGCAACCTGGGAAAACGGCTGCTGCAAATTCCATTTGAATCCAATCCACGTCAAAGCCTGTCCTGGAAACTTTGTCGTCTACAAGTTTGTCAACCCTCAAGATTGCAGAGTGGCTTATTGTGCAGGTATTGAACTGCTATGATCGTTATTGTTTATTCTACAATGTCTGGAAATGTAGCTTTCAGTCAGCACATCACTTTACTGATCAGGTGACTGAACTAACCCTTATACCCACCCCTCACTGCTTTTCTCTTCCAGATGTCAAGACTAAGGTTTGTTCAACCTGTGGAGACAACGAAGACTGTCTGAGCGATGATAAGATTAACTATAGATGTGAGAAGAGAGCAGGAGGGAGTGCCCCAGCAGGGAGTGTCCCAGCAGCAACCGATGACGCCAAGTATCTTAACCCCTTCGATGTCCCCGCCATTAAAGTGCTGTTCCGTTGTGATGGACATCTCTGCCCAGTAGGCCAGGACTGTCTCAATGTTGATGGTAATCCTCGCTGTGCTGACCCCTGTAAGCACTTCATAGTGCTGAATGATTCCTGGCGTGCCAACGACCACCTTGAGGATCTTAGTGACCCTCATTGTGACGATGATGTCGACTGGATTGGGTGGTACCGCATGTACGTTGGGGACATCAGTTATCGGATGCCAGAGAGATGTCAGCCCATTAAGAGCTGCGGAACCCACGCTCCTTCATTCTTGGTTCAGCCTCATCCAAAGGTTGGTGATGGTGTGCAGCAACACACTATCTGTGCAACCTGGGAAAACGGCTGCTGCAAATTCAATCTGAATCCAATCCACGTCAAAGCCTGTCCTGGAAACTTTGTTGTCTACAAGTTTGTCAACCCTCAAGATTGCAGAGTGGCTTACTGTGCAGGTATTGAATTATTGTGGTCGTTATTGTTTATTCTAAGCCATGACGGGACGGATTCCAGAACGCAACCTAATCCTAGTCTAGACATTACCAGAATTGGGCTAGGATAAATCTGTGTGATAATGTATCTTTCAGTCAGCACAACATGGTGCTGATCTACTGACTGAACTCACCCTGAACACCACAATAATATCCTCTCCTCGTTGCTCTTCTCTTCCAGATGTCAAGACTAAGGTGTGTTTAAGCTGCACGGAGAATGAAGACTGCATGAGTGATGATAAGATCACCTATAGATGTGAGAAGAAAGCAGCCACGCCTGTCCCAGAAGCTGCCGATGATGGATCCGCTCTTAATCCTTTCGACGTCCCCGCCCTGAAAGTGTTGTTCCGCTGTGATGGGGTAGTCTGCTCACCAGACCAGGACTGTATCAATATTGATAATGCTCCTCGCTGTGCTGACCCCTGTCTGCACTTCTCAGTGCTGAATGATTCTTGGCGTGCCAACGACCACTTGGAAGATCTTAGTGACCCACACTGTGACGATGATGTCGACTGGAAGGGGTGGTACCGCATGTTCCTTGGGGACGTCAGTTATCGCATGCCAGAGAGATGTCAGCCTATCAAGAGCTGCGGAACCCACGCTCCATCTTTCTTGGTTCAGCCTCATCCAAAGGTTGGCGATGGTGTGCAGAAACACACTATCTGTGCAACCTGGGAAAACGGCTGCTGCAAATTCCATTTGAATCCAATCCACGTCAAAGCCTGTGCTGGAAACTATGTCGTCTACAAGTTTGTCAACCCTCAAGATTGCAGAGTGGCTTATTGTGCAGGTATTGAACTGCTGTGATTGTTATTGCTTATTGTAGAACATCTGATAATGTAGCTTTCAGTCAGCACATCTGACTGAACAACACTGCACTGAGGTGCTGAGTGAACTAACCCTAATACTCACCCCTCACTGCTCTTCTCTTCCAGATGTCAAGACTCAGGTTTGTTCAACCTGTGGAGAGAACGAAGACTGTGTGAGTGACGATAAGATCACCTACAGCTGTGAGAAGAGAGCATAAGTTCTGGAACCTTGAGCCAGACCACGTGAGCACAGGTATTGTGATTCTTTAAAACAGTAAACAAGTTCATAGGACAACTGCAGCTGGTATCATCCGCATCGAACAACAGAATTTGTTTTAAAATCAGGTGCCCCCTGGTGCCCTGGAATGCTAAACACACTTTTTGTCTGCTGCACCTACACATAAGCAATAGCCTTTTGTATTGTGCGTACTGTGCCTTTCTGTTGTGTGTGTTGTTTGCATTGCTGCAGTAAGTAATTTCCCCTCAGGGATTTATAAAGTTGATATCTATGTATACAAATACAAAATCTCTGTGTATGTGTGTCACAAATACAACCACCTGAAACACACAAGTAAGTATTCTGCTAAATAGAAGCAGAGGATTTAGTTCTTATGAACCTTGAACTTATACTGTAGGCTATGTGTAACAGAGATGGTTTGGTGACTTGCTGGGGACCTGGGTACTTTTCATTAGCTCCATGCTAATCCTCTTGAGTAAACAATGGGCGCTAAGCATGAGACAAGATTTAACTCAGCCCCACCTCACGGCCTGTCAGTCACACAGGTAGTGTTGGTGTAGTCATGGTGACAGTCTCCCAGGTGACAAGTGTGTTTGTCTCTGACCTCTGACCAACAGTGAACTAGAGGCTGGAGTGAGATGTCATCACACCACCCTCAGAAATTCTTCCTGGACATCATGTGACCTCATCAGACCAACTTCCTCGTTTGTCTATGCAAATAAAACCTGTGATCGAATTCTGACTACAATGTTGTGTCAGAATCTATTATAACGCCTTCTCTGATTTATTTATCTCTCACGTCTCTGTTAGTAAATACACATATCTTACCTTCTAATCTTTCATGTACCCATGTGGATGAATAGTATTAGAGTGAGGTATTGTAATTTAAATCAAATGAAATGTGTATTTTCACAGCCTGTGGGGTGAATAAATATTCTAAAATAATGTTGATGCTTCATGTGTCTGTCCTTTAAAGGCTATTGATATAAGAAATGTACAGTAGAGCTGCACAAACCATTGTTACGACTGGCTCGAATGATCCAATGACACAGAGTTAGATGAAAGTAAAGAATAACAAAAAATGTGAAAACAGGGTGAGAATGACACTGGAATGAGCCATGTCACTACCATTACAAGACAAGAGACACGCACACACACACAAAGCACAAGACAGAAGAACCCTGCCCATATCCTGGACCGTAATATCCGCTCCCTAAGAATGACACCAATCTCGGTGTCACTCTAAGGCACACGGGAGAGTAGAGCATCGGCTACATGGCCAAGTGTCTGTCCCGCACCTCACTGTAAAAAATGGCAAGTTGTCTCAACTTGAAAATAAGTAACCCTGTTGCCTTAAAATCTTGATGGAGGCCAGAAAAGTATCTCAAGTCATTTCAACTCACAATTAACTTAAGCCAGGAAATCATCGGCAGTGATCATATATTCCAGACGCAGCCGTACAATCAAAAGGCTTCCAGCTGTTTAGGGCAGACCGTGACCCTACTCTTGCTGATAAGCGCCGTGGGTGGGAGTTTGTTTTTTGCTGAATCACTCATGGTGCAAGGACATTACTGTGATCCAGCCGCACTGCTCTCCAGAGCTAGAATCCTTATCCATACCATTCTATTCACCACGCAAATTCAGTTCATTCATACGATGCCTACATCGTTCCGAACGCGCCAGTACAGGAAGCACAAAGCCGGCTCACAGAAAAGATTATGAGTTGAACGACACCATCCTGATGCGTTTGTTGTGGTGGTGGGAGACTTCAACAAAGCTAATCTCAGTCATGAATTCCCGAAATACCGTCAGCAGATCAAATGCCAGACCAGAGAGGACAAAATTCTCGACCATTGTTGCACCACAATAAACAACACACTGTCTTCCGTGCTGCGCTGTCGTGGATTAATTCTAATAATTAATAAGTAGTTGAGAATGCCAAGGTTCATCTGTGTAAGTCCAAAGCTGGTTAATTTTATTCCAAATAGTTCACGAGTTTGCAAAGCCGGGCTCTGAAACAGCTGTGAAGTGAAAATGACATGAAATAATGTCTGATAAATTAAGATAGGTCGTGTCGCCAGAACACATAAATTCCAATGCTTCCAAAGCCTATCCAGCACAATAAGAGCAGGATAGACAGTAAACTCATGAGCTCACAACAACTAGCAGCAGCTTCCATTACATTTATGGTAGCGGTTAGTAGCTAAAGCAGTTAAACTGATGATTCCTGTTACGTTAGCTATTTTGCTGCAATTGGTTCAACTCCTGTTTCTGGACAAAGGTAAGGGATGGAAAGGTTGAAATGAACGTATGGAGGTTTGAGGTATAGTCCCATGAAGTCATCCCCACCGGGTCTTGAACCCCGGTCTCCCGGGTGGGAGTCCAATGCTCTCACCACTACTCTACTTGTGCAGTAGAGATCAATAGGTTGGTTTTGGTGTACCTCCTCCAGTCCCTAGTGTGGGTTGGGGTTAGAATAAGGGTTGGGGTTGGGACAGGATCTGGGCTGAGTTTCCCAGAGGCATCGTAGCGCTATGATGAACGCCATAGCTTACGATGAACGTAGCGCTACGATGCCTCTGGGAAACTCAGCCCTGACCTATAAGGCAAGGGATAAAGGTTGGAGCAAAAGGATGAACATGTGGAAGTTTGGGGTCCCATGAAGTCATCCCCACCGGGTCTTGAACACCGGTCTCCCTGGTGGGAGTCCAATGCTCTCACCACTACTCAGAGGGTTGGTTTTGATGTCCTTCTTCCAGTCCCTAGTGTGGGTTGGGGTTATAATAAGGGTAGGGGTTGGGGCAGGATCTGACCTATAAGGCAAGGGGTAAAGGTACTCACTGTCGGGTCACTATCCATAGTCTAATATAAATCCAATCTGAGAACAACATTTTCTTATGTAGGGGGCAATTTGGTGACATGGCTTTTCTGGCTGTCTGTACCCCACCACTACGCCTAGATTACAGACAGCTAGAAAAGCCATGTCATAAAATTGCGCCTTTACATAAGAAAATGTTTTTGTTCACAGATTGGATTTATTTTAAGCTATCGATAGTCCCAATATATTATTTGGCTCAATACAATTTTAAAACACAACATGGGTGATGGGTTATGTACGCTACAAAAACATTGTCTTCGTCATTAATTTTCATAAAGTTTATTGTAGGCCTACACTAAGGACATAATATGCGCAGGTAGAGAAGATAGATGTGCGCTATACTGCAACGCTTCTTTTGAAAGGGTATAATTTTGCTCTAATCGGGCTAAAACTATAACGGGATGAACGAAGCATATCGCTAAGGGATTCACGATGGATTCAGACCGAACTTGTGCTGGACAACAAACTACTTCTTACTAATGAATAGTCTAGTAAAAGAATTATCAGCCTAATCAGCCATGTGCTCCCCATTTCCATCCTTGTTTGTCTTCCATGTCCGGTGCCCATTCCTTGCTTTTAAAATGATCTTGAATCCAATCTAATTGTAATCCATCTGTGCTGCTGTGATAACAATATTATTACCTATTATTACTAGGCTACTGTTCACCTTATTATTTATTTTTTTAGGTATGTTGTAAGAGATGAATGGTTGAAAACTATGAACTCAAGTATAATGGAATTAAATAAAACAGGTACATTTTTATTCAATTTTCAAGTATTGTTGATTTATTAGACTATCCCGTTCCTATAGGAACAAAATAGCCTACATTTAGTTGAATTGCACTCACATGTACAAAACCTGTCAACCAATCAATCATCAAAGCGGAACCCATCAAGCATTTTGGCAGCTGGTGTATTATATACACTACTGCCATACTGCCATATTATATATACTACTGCCAAACTATTATACAGAAGAATTCTCCCATTCTCCCCCTCTCTGATGTAAGCACACACACACACACACACAAACACACACACATACATACACAAACACACTGAATCTCTCCTACTCCGTCATATTATCTTTCTCTCACACTCACTTTGCTTCATGGCCTATCTTTGTCGTCACTCATTGTGAAAGATACCCAGGAAAAGGAGCTCAGGTTAATTCTGTATTACAGAGTGGGTGTATTCTCTCTATGGTGGCCATTGTAATGTTTGTGATTGATTTGTCATTTTGACATGGATGATATTTAATAGTAATGACCTCTTCTAAGAAATGGCACAAGTGTGGACGTGGATGCATGTTTAGTGGCATCACTTCCTGTTACACACGTCAGGTACAGGAGCTCAGGTAGACACTGAGGAATGCTGAATGGGTACCTTCTCTCCCTGGACCGAAAAGACATGGGAACTAATGTGTACTTCTAACTGTGGGGCAAGTGGGTAACCAGACAACTGCACACTCCTCCTTCCACCCCGCCCCCCTCCCTTGCCTAGAGCCTGCCCTGTATACGAGCAGGTGTGTGTCAAAGACTTGCTGATTCTGTGCGTGTGTGCATATATCTTCTGAGGTGGATGGAGTATTGTTCTGAGGAGTTGGCTAAGGTCATACTCCATCATGCAGATTAATTCTCCCATTCTCTTCCTCTCGGAATAAACACACTCACACACGCTCAGTCTCTCCTACTCTGTCCTCAGTGAAACATTAACTCTCGCTCTCTCTCTGTTTCTCTCTCTCACACATGTACACACACACACTGCCTCACTCACACATATGCTGGCTGATCTTCGGGACACCCCTCCAAATCTCTGACATTCACAGTCATACTCGCAGGGCCTTCAAGGCTGGAGGAACACCATCCCCAGAAGAGATAACGGAGGGCAGGACAGATATGAGGCAATGAACCAGACATGGAGCCAATCAGGCAACCTGGAGATTCCATTCATTCACTAGCATTCAGACTTTGACCCCATGCATCGCAGATATACCGTATTCCTCTTTTGAGAATCTTGAAATCTATGACATCTTTGTTGTCACACATTTGTGAAAGATACCCAGGAAAAGGAGCTCAGGTTAAAACTGAAACACACAGCATGGGTCAACATTCTCTCTATGGTGGCCATTGTATTGTTTGTTATTGATTTGTCATTTTGACATGGATGATATTTAATCTTCCATTTAATTAACATCTTCTTCTCAGAAATGGAACACGTGTGGACGTGGACGCCTGTTTAGTGGCATCACTTCCGAAAAGACATTAGAACTGATGGTTACCTCTAACTGTGGGGCGGAGGGGGGGCACTAACCAGACTCCTGCACACTCCCCCTCCCTTACTCAACTAGAGCCGGCCTTGTATACAAGCAGGTGTGTCATTGCAGAGAATACACCCACGCAGGCTGGCACCAAATCGTAATCTAGATTAAAATCCGATTAATCGAGCAGCCCTAAACCAGACTCCTGCACACTCCTCCTCACCACCATGCCCCTTATTCAACTAGAACTGTATACAAGCAGGGGTGTGTCATTCAAACACATGCAGAGAATACACCCACGCAGGCTGGCACCATGCAGTTGTTGCATAACACAGACAGTATATAAGCACATCATTGCCATCACTCTGCACTCTTCTTTCTCTGAGAATCAGAGGGCAATAGAGGCACACGTAAGTACTAAAGTTTGTCTGAAATTATCTTTTTATTCAAGTTTGTTATCTGTATTTGTAACACCAACTTGTTGAATTGATTATCTTTAGTATGGCGTCAATATTTTTTCTCGATTCTGTATGCTTTACCGTAAAGTAGGGGTGTAACGATAAATTATATACACAATATTGGGTTGACAATAACAATACGATACACTAAGGGCAGGTGTGAAGCGTTGCAGTAGCGCTGCTGTTAACACCAATGGTGCATTTCTCCACATTTCTACTCCACTACACTTTGTGAATTTAGAGCTTAACTGTTGTTATATCATGGATAGGCCTAGACAAAAGAGGTGTTTGTTACCAGCGTTGTGTAGCCAGAGTTCACTGATATACAATAAACATATCACGATACTGTTTTCTACCATAAAGAGTTAACGCCAGCTGTCAACTTAATGTTATCACCATAACAAAAGTTACAGAGACAGTTTTATGAATTAAACTTCATATTCTCAGTTGACAGGTGGCATGAATTGCAGGGCAGCAGGGTTTGAAAATATAACTTGCCGTACTGTCTTGAGGTTATGTTATGCCAAATAAAAATATGTTTAAGTACTGATAAAAAAAATTCATACAACATTTTATGACAATGGCAAATGACAAAAATATATATTGATCGTTCAGTTAAAGGAGTAGTAAAGGAAAATGCATGTTTAGCCCTGTTTTAAGGTTACTTATGATCATATACAATGGTTCAAATCAAAACGTTGACAAAACTAGCACTTTTGATAAAGTCTGATAATTGTTCTACCACCGTTTTGGTCATACATTAGATGTGGGCGGGCACCGTGAAAAATCATTAAAAAACATGTTAAACTAATATCAGATATTCTGACGCACACGTTTACAATGGAAATGATGGTTATGATTAGGACACATTATTGGGAATTATGCAAATATAATTGTATTTCAAGCATAGGCTATATCATCCAACTGTAGAATTGAGGTGACCGCAATCACCAATTTTGCATAGTCTACATTTCCGCACTCAAATGACCTACTTGCGACTGCTATTCAGTGTTCCTATATTCTGTTCTTAGCTGAGAATAAATCCCAGATGAGAAACCATTGGTGAATGCCAGAATTTTCTTAGAAACAGTGTAAGTATAGTTTAAGAAGAAATGCTTATTAAGAACTTCTTTACTTCGTTGGTGAATGAGGCCCAGTGTGATGAAGAGCCATCTTAACTGAAAAATCCCATTGAAATAATGTTTATGTTTCTGATTTGAAGGATGCAGAACACGAAGATGATATCCGCGGGTCTTCTCTTGGTCCTGTTTTTCAACGGCTGCGTGTCCCAAGATGCCGGCCCCCTGAACCCTTTCGACGTCCCCGCCCTTAAAGTGCTGTTCCGGTGTGATGGGCATCTCTGCCCACCAGGCCAGGACTGCATCAGTGTCGATGGTACTCCTCGCTGTGCTGACCCCTGTAAGCACTTCTCAGTGCTGAATGATTCCTGGCGTGCCAACGACCACCTTGAGGATCTTAGTGACCCTCACTGTGACGATGATGTCGACTGGATGGGGTGGTACCGCATGTACGTTGGGGACGTCAGTTATCGGATGCCAGAGAGATGTCAGCCCATTAAGAGCTGCGGAACCCACGCTCCTTCTTTCTTGGTTCAGCCTCATCCAAAGGTTGGCGATGGTGTGCAGCAACACACTATCTGTGCAACCTGGGAAAACGGCTGCTGCAAATTCAATTTGAATCCAATCCACGTCAAAACCTGTCCTGGAAACTTTGTCGTCTACAAGTTTGTCAACCCTCAAGATTGCAGAGTGGCTTATTGTGCAGGTATTGAATTATTGTGATCGTTATTGTTTATTCTAGAGATTACCAGAATTGGACTGGGATGAATCTGTTTGGGAATTTATCTTTCAGTCATCACATCGTGGTGCTGATGTTCTGACTGAACTCACAATGAACACCACAATAATATCCTCCCCTTGTTGCTCTTCACTTCTAGATGTCAAGACTAAGGTTTGTGTAAGCTGTGCAGAGAATGAGTCCTGCATGAGCGACGATAAGATCAACTACAGATGTGAGAAGAGAGCAGACACTATTGTCCCAGAAGCCGTCGATGACGGATCCGCTATTAATCCTTTCGACGTCCCCGCACTGAAAGTGCTGTTCCGTTGTGATGGGGTAGTCTGCCCACAAGACCAGGACTGTCTCAATGTCGGTGGTGCTCTTCGCTGTGCTGACCCCTGTCTGCACTTCTCAGTGCTGAATGATACCTGGCGTGCCAACGACCACTTGGAAGATCTCAGTGACCCTCACTGTGATGACGAGGTCGACTGGATGGGGTGGTACCGCATGTACCTTGGGGATGTCAGTTATCGGATGCCAGAGAGATGTCAGCCCATCAAGAGCTGCGGGACCCACGCTCCTTCATTCTTGGTTCAGCCTCATCCAAAGGTTGGTGATGGTGTGCAGAAACACACTATCTGTGCAACCTGGGAAAACGGCTGCTGCAAATTCCATTTGAATCCAATCCACGTCAAAGCCTGTCCTGGAAACTTTGTCGTCTACAAGTTTGTCAACCCTCAAGATTGCAGAGTGGCTTATTGTGCAGGTATTGAACTGCTATGATCGTTATTGTTTATTCTACAATGTCTGGAAATGTAGCTTTCAGTCAGCACATCACTTTACTGATCAGGTGACTGAACTAACCCTTATACACACCCCTCACTGCTTTTCTCTTCCAGATGTCAAGACTAAGGTTTGTTCAACCTGTGGAGACAACGAAGACTGTCTGAGCGATGATAAGATTAACTATAGATGTGAGAAGAGAGCAGGAGGGAGTGCCCCAGCAGGGAGTGTCCCAGCAGCAACCGATGACGCCAAGTATCTTAACCCCTTCGATGTCCCCGCCATTAAAGTGCTGTTCCGTTGTGATGGACATCTCTGCCCAGTAGGCCAGGACTGTCTCAATGTTGATGGTAATCCTCGCTGTGCTGACCCCTGTAAGCACTTCATAGTGCTGAATGATTCCTGGCGTGCCAACGACCACCTTGAGGATCTTAGTGACCCTCATTGTGACGATGATGTCGACTGGATTGGGTGGTACCGCATGTACGTTGGGGACATCAGTTATCGGATGCCAGAGAGATGTCAGCCCATTAAGAGCTGCGGAACCCACGCTCCTTCATTCTTGGTTCAGCCTCATCCAAAGGTTGGTGATGGTGTGCAGCAACACACTATCTGTGCAACCTGGGAAAACGGCTGCTGCAAATTCAATCTGAATCCAATCCACGTCAAAGCCTGTCCTGGAAACTTTGTTGTCTACAAGTTTGTCAACCCTCAAGATTGCAGAGTGGCTTACTGTGCAGGTATTGAATTATTGTGGTCGTTATTGTTTATTCTAAGCCATGACGGGACGGATTCCAGAACGCAACCTAATCCTAGTCTAGACATTACCAGAATTGGGCTAGGATAAATCTGTTTGATAATGTATGTTTCAGTCAGCACAACATGGTGCTGATCTACTGATTGAACTCACCCTGAACACCACAATAATATCCTCTCCTCGTTGCTCTTCTCTTCCAGATGTCAAGACTAAGGTGTGTTTAAGCTGCACGGAGAATGAAGACTGCATGAGTGATGATAAGATCACCTATAGATGTGAGAAGAAAGCAGCCACGCCTGTCCCAGAAGCTGCCGATGATGGATCCGCTCTTAATCCTTTCGACGTCCCCGCCCTGAAAGTGTTGTTCCGCTGTGATGGGGTAGTCTGCTCACCAGACCAGGACTGTATCAATATTGATAATGCTCCTCGCTGTGCTGACCCCTGTCTGCACTTCTCAGTGCTGAATGATTCTTGGCGTGCCAACGACCACTTGGAAGATCTTAGTGACCCACACTGTGACGATGATGTCGACTGGAAGGGGTGGTACCGCATGTTCCTTGGGGACGTCAGTTATCGCATGCCAGAGAGATGTCAGCCTATCAAGAGCTGCGGAACCCACGCTCCATCTTTCTTGGTTCAGCCTCATCCAAAGGTTGGCGATGGTGTGCAGAAACACACTATCTGTGCAACCTGGGAAAACGGCTGCTGCAAATTCCATTTGAATCCAATCCACGTCAAAGCCTGTGCTGGAAACTATGTCGTCTACAAGTTTGTCAACCCTCAAGATTGCAGAGTGGCTTATTGTGCAGGTATTGAACTGCTGTGATTGTTATTGCTTATTGTAGAACATCTGATAATGTAGCTTTCAGTCAGCACATCTGACTGAACAACACTGCACTGAGGTGCTGAGTGAACTAACCCTAATACTCACCCCTCACTGCTCTTCTCTTCCAGATGTCAAGACTCAGGTTTGTTCAACCTGTGGAGAGAACGAAGACTGTGTGAGTGACGATAAGATCACCTACAGCTGTGAGAAGAGAGCATAAGTTCTGGAACCTTGAGCCAGACCACGTGAGCACAGGTATTGTGATTCTTTAAAACAGTAAACAAGTTCATAGGACAACTGCAGCTGGTATCATCCGCATCGAACAACAGAATTTGTTTTAAAATCAGGTGCCCCCTGGTGCCCTGGAATGCTAAACACACTTTTTGTCTGCTGCACCTACACATAAGCAATAGCCTTTTGTATTGTGCGTACTGTGCCTTTCTGTTGTGTGTGTTGTTTGCATTGCTGCAGTAAGTAATTTCCCCTCAGGGATTTATAAAGTTGATATCTATGTATACAAATACAAAATCTCTGTGTATGTGTGTCACAAATACAACCACCTGAAACACACAAGTAAGTATTCTGCTAAATAGAAGCAGAGGATTTAGTTCTTATGAACCTTGAACTTATACTGTAGGCTATGTGTAACAGAGATGGTTTGGTGACTTGCTGGGGACCTGGGTACTTTTCATTAGCTCCATGCTAATCCTCTTGAGTAAACAATGGGCGCTAAGCATGAGACAAGATTTAACTCAGCCCCACCTCACGGCCTGTCAGTCACACAGGTAGTGTTGGTGTAGTCATGGTGACAGTCTCCCAGGTGACAAGTGTGTTTGTCTCTGACCTCTGACCAACAGTGAACTAGAGGCTGGAGTGAGATAATGTCATCACACCACCCTCAGAAATTCTTCCTGGACATCATGTGACCTCATCAGACCAACTTCCTCGTTTGTCTATGCAAATAAAACCTGTGATCGAATTCTGACTACAATGTTGTGTCAGAATCTATTATAACGCCTTCTCTGATTTATTTATCTCTCACGTCTCTGTTATTAAATACACATATCTTACCTTCTAATCTTTCATGTACCCATGTGGATGAATAGTATTAGAGTGAGGTATTGTAATTTAAATCAAATGAAATGTGTATTTTCACAGCCTGTGGGGTGAATAAATATTCTAAAATAATGTTGATGCTTCATGTGTCTGTCCTTTAAAGGCTATTGATATAAGAAATGTACAGTAGAGCTGCACAAACCATTGTTACGACTGGCTCGAATGATCCAATGACACAGAGTTAGATGAAAGTAAAGAATAACAAAAAATGTGAAAACAGGGTGAGAATGACACTGGAATGAGCCATGTCACTACCATTACAAGACAAGAGACACGCACACACACACAAAGCACAAGACAGAAGAACCCTGCCCATATCCTGGACCGTAATATCCGCTCCCTAAGAATGACACCAATCTCGGTGTCACTCTAAGGCACACGGGAGAGTAGAGCATCGGCTACATGGCCAAGTGTCTGTCCCGCACCTCACTGTAAAAAATGGCAAGTTGTCTCAACTTGAAAATAAGTAACCCTGTTGCCTTAAAATCTTGATGGAGGCCAGAAAAGTATCTCAAGTCATTTCAACTCACAATTAACTTAAGCCAGGAAATCATCGGCAGTGATCATATATCCCAGACGCAGCCGTACAATCAAAAGGCTTCCAGCTGTTTAGGGCAGACCGTGACCCTACTCTTGCTGATAAGCGCCGTGGGTGGGAGTTTGTTTTTTGCTGAATCACTCATGGTGCAAGGACATTACTGTGATCCAGCCGCACTGCTCTCCAGAGCTCGAATCCTTATCCATACCATTCTATTCACCACGCAAATTCAGTTCATTCATACGATGCCTACATCGTTCCGAACGCGCCAGTACAGGAAGCACAAAGCCGGCTCACAGAAAAGATTATGAGTTGAACGACACCATCCTGATGCGTTTGTTGTGGTGGTGGGAGACTTCAACAAAGCTAATCTCAGTCATGAATTCCCGAAATACCGTCAGCAGATCAAATGCCAGACCAGAGAGGACAACATTCTCGACCATTGTTGCACCACAATAAACAACACACTGTCTTCCGTGCTGCGCTGTCGTGGATTAATTCTAATAATTAATAAGTAGTTGAGAATGCCAAGGTTCATCTGTGTAAGTCCAAAGCTGGTTAATTTTATTCCAAATAGTTCACGAGTTTGCAAAGCCGGGCTCTGAAACAGCTGTGAAGTGAAAATGACATGAAATAATGTCTGATAAATTAAGATAGGTCGTGTCGCCAGAACACATAAATTCCAATGCTTCCAAAGCCTATCCAGCACAATAAGAGCAGGATAGACAGTAAACTCATGAGCTCACAACAACTAGCAGCAGCTTCCATTACATTTATGGTAGCGGTTAGTAGCTAAAGCAGTTAAACTGATGATTCCTGTTACGTTAGCTATTTTGCTGCAATTGGTTCAACTCCTGTTTCTGGACAAAGGTAAGGGATGGAAAGGTTGAA
This sequence comes from Borostomias antarcticus, assembly GCF_949987555.1. Taxonomy (NCBI): domain Eukaryota; kingdom Metazoa; phylum Chordata; class Actinopteri; order Stomiiformes; family Stomiidae; genus Borostomias; species Borostomias antarcticus. Next base: position 4,514,655 of record NC_140264.1, on the reverse strand, counting down.
ATGAACGTATGGAGGTTTGAGGTATAGTCCCATGAAGTCATCCCCACCGGGTCTTGAACCCCGGTCTCCCGGGTGGGAGTCCAATGCTCTCACCACTACTCTACTTGTGCAGTAGAGATCAATAGGTTGGTTTTGGTGTACCTCCTCCAGTCCCTAGTGTGGGTTGGGGTTAGAATAAGGGTTGGGGTTGGGACAGGATCTGGGCTGAGTTTCCCAGAGGCATCGTAGCGCTATGATGAACGCCATAGCTTACGATGAACGTAGCGCTACGATGCCTCTGGGAAACTCAGCCCTGACCTATAAGGCAAGGGATAAAGGTTGGAGCAAAAGGATGAACATGTGGAAGTTTGGGGTCCCATGAAGTCATCCCCACCGGGTCTTGAACACCGGTCTCCCTGGTGGGAGTCCAATGCTCTCACCACTACTCAGAGGGTTGGTTTTGATGTCCTTCTTCCAGTCCCTAGTGTGGGTTGGGGTTATAATAAGGGTAGGGGTTGGAGCAGGATCTGACCTATAAGGCAAGGGGTAAAGGTACTCACTGTCGGGTCACTATCCATAGTCTAATATAAATCCAATCTGAGAACAACATTTTCTTATGTAGGGGGCAATTTGGTGACATGGCTTTTCTGGCTGTCTGTACCCCACCACTACGCCTAGATTACAGACAGCTAGAAAAGCCATGTCATAAAATTGTGCCTTTACATAAGAAAATGTTTTTGTTCACAGATTGGATTTATTTTAAGCTATCGATAGTCCCAATATATTATTTGGCTCAATACAATTTTAAAACACAACATGGGTGATGGGTTATGTACGCTACAAAAACATTGTCTTCGTCATTAATTTTCATAAAGTTTATTGTAGGCCTACACTAAGGACATAATATGCGCAGGTAGAGAAGATAGATGTGCGCTATACTGCAACGCTTCTTTTGAAAGGGTATAATTTTGCTCTAATCGGGCTAAAACTATAACGGGATGAACGAAGCATATCGCTAAGGGATTCACGATGGATTCAGACCGAACTTGTGCTGGACAACAAACTACTTCTTACTAATGAATAGTCTAGTAAAAGAATTATCAGCCTAATCAGCCATGTGCTCCCCATTTCCATCCTTGTTTGTCTTCCATGTCCGGTGCCCATTCCTTGCTTTTAAAATGATCTTGAATCCAATCTAATTGTAATCCATCTGTGCTGCTGTGATAACAATATTATTACCTATTATTACTAGGCTACTGTTCACCTTATTATTTTTTTTTTTAGGTATGTTGTAAGAGATGAATGGTTGAAAACTATGAACTCAAGTATAATGGAATTAAATAAAACAGGTACATTTTTATTCAATTTTCAAGTATTGTTGATTTATTAGACTATCCCGTTCCTATAGGAACAAAATAGCCTACATTTAGTTGAATTGCACTCACATGTACAAAACCTGTCAACCAATCAATCATCAAAGCGGAACCCATCAAGCATTTTGGCAGCTGGTGTATTATATACACTACTGCCATACTGCCATATTATATATACTACTGCCAAACTATTATACAGAAGAATTCTCCCATTCTCCCCCTCTCTGATGTAAGCACACACACACACACACACAAACACACACACATACATACACAAACACACTGAGTCTCTCCTACTCCGTCATATTATCTTTCTCTCACACTCACTTTGCTTCATGGCCTATCTTTGTCGTCACTCATTGTGAAAGATACCCAGGAAAAGGAGCTCAGGTTAATTCTGTATTACAGAGTGGGTGCATTCTCTCTATGGTGGCCATTGTAATGTTTGTGATTGATTTGTCATTTTGACATGGATGATATTTAATAGTAATGACCTCTTCTAAGAAATGGCACAAGTGTGGACGTGGATGCATGTTTAGTGGCATCACTTCCTGTTACACACGTCAGGTACAGGAGCTCAGGTAGACACTGAGGAATGCTGAATGGGTACCTTCTCTCCCTGGACCGAAAAGACATGGGAACTAATGTGTACTTCTAACTGTGGGGCAAGGGGGTAACCAGACAACTGCACACTCCTCCTTCCACCCCGCCCCCCTCCCTTGCCTAGAGCCTGCCCTGTATACGAGCAGGTGTGTGTCAAAGACTTGCTGATTCTGTGCGTGTGTGCATATATCTTCTGAGGTGGATGGAGTATTGTTCTGAGGAGTTGGCTAAGGTCATACTCCATCATGCAGATTAATTCTCCCATTCTCTTCCTCTCGGAATAAACACACTCACACACGCTCAGTCTCTCCTACTCTGTCCTCAGTGAAACATTAACTCTCGCTCTCTCTCTGTTTCTCTCTCTCACACATGTACACACACACACTGCCTCACTCACACATATGCTGGCTGATCTTCGGGACACCCCTCCAAATCTCTGACATTCACAGTCATACTCGCAGGGCCTTCAAGGCTGGAGGAACACCATCCCCAGAAGAGATAACGGAGGGCAGGACAGATATGAGGCAATGAACCAGACATGGAGCCAATCAGGCAACCTGGAGATTCCATTCATTCACTAGCATTCAGACTTTGACCCCATGCATCGCAGATATACCGTATTCCTCTTTTGAGAATCTTGAAATCTATGACATCTTTGTTGTCACACATTTGTGAAAGATACCCAGGAAAAGGAGCTCAGGTTAAAACTGAAACACACAGCATGGGTCAACATTCTCTCTATGGTGGCCATTGTATTGTTTGTTATTGATTTGTCATTTTGACATGGATGATATTTAATCTTCCATTTAATTAACATCTTCTTCTCAGAAATGGAACACGTGTGGACGTGGACGCCTGTTTAGTGGCATCACTTCCGAAAAGACATTAGAACTGATGGTTACCTCTAACTGTGGGGCGGAGGGGGGGCACTAACCAGACTCCTGCACACTCCCCCTCCCTTACTCAACTAGAGCCGGCCTTGTATACAAGCAGGTGTGTCATTGCAGAGAATACACCCACGCAGGCTGGCACCAAATCGTAATCTAGATTAAAATCCGATTAATCGAGCAGCCCTAAACCAGACTCCTGCACACTCCTCCTCACCACCATGCCCCTTATTCAACTAGAACTGTATACAAGCAGGGGTGTGTCATTCAAACACATGCAGAGAATACACCCACGCAGGCTGGCACCATGCAGTTGTTGCATAACACAGACAGTATATAAGCACATCATTGCCATCACTCTGCACTCTTCTTTCTCTGAGAATCAGAGGGCAATAGAGGCACACGTAAGTACTAAAGTTTGTCTGAAATTATCTTTTTATTCAAGTTTGTTATCTGTATTTGTAACACCAACTTGTTGAATTGATTATCTTTAGTATGGCGTCAATATTTTTTCTCGATTCTGTATGCTTTACCGTAAAGTAGGGGTGTAACGATAAATTATATACACAATATTGGGTTGACAATAACAATACGATACACTAAGGGCAGGTGTGAAGCGTTGCAGTAGCGCTGCTGTTAACACCAATGGTGCATTTCTCCACATTTCTACTCCACTACACTTTGTGAATTTAGAGCTTAACTGTTGTTATATCATGGATAGGCCTAGACAAAAGAGGTGTTTGTTACCAGCGTTGTGTAGCCAGAGTTCACTGATATACAATAAACATATCACGATATTGTTTTCTACCATAAAGAGTTAACGCCAGCTGTCAACTTAATGTTATCACCATAACAAAAGTTACAGAGACAGTTTTATGAATTAAACTTCATATTCTCAGTTGACAGGTGGCATGAATTGCAGGGCAGCAGGGTTTGAAAATATAACTTGCCGTACTGTCTTGAGGTTATGTTATGCCAAATAAAAATATGTTTAAGTACTGATAAAAAAAATTCATACAACATTTTATGACAATGGCAAATGACAAAAATATATATTGATCGTTCAGTTAAAGGAGTAGTAAAGGAAAATGCATGTTTAGCCCTGTTTTAAGGTTACTTATGATCATATACAATGGTTCAAATCAAAACGTTGACAAAACTAGCACTTTTGATAAAGTCTGATAATTGTTCTACCACCGTTTTGGTCATACATTAGATGTGGGCGGGCACCGTGAAAAATCATTAAAAAACATGTTAAACTAATATCAGATATTCTGACGCACACGTTTACAATGGAAATGATGGTTATGATTAGGACACATTATTGGGAATTATGCAAATATAATTGTATTTCAAGCATAGGCTATATCATCCAGCTGTAGAATTGAGGTGACCGCAATCACCAATTTTGCATAGTCTACATTTCCGCACTCAAATGACCTACTTGCGACTGCTATTCAGTGTTCCTATATTCTGTTCTTAGCTGAGAATAAATCCCAGATGAGAAACCATTGGTGAATGCCAGAATTTTCTTAGAACAGTGTAAGTATAGTTTAAGAAGAAATGCTTCTTAAGAACTTCTTTACTTCGTTGGTGAATGAGGCCCATTGTGATGAAGAGCCATCTTAACTGAAAAATCCCATTGAAATAATGTTTATGTTTCTGATTTGAAGGATGCAGAACACGAAGATGATATCCGCGGGTCTTCTCTTGGTCCTGTTTTTCAACGGCTGCGTGTCCCAAGATGCCGGCCCCCTGAACCCTTTCGACGTCCCCGCCCTTAAAGTGCTGTTCCGGTGTGATGGGCATCTCTGCCCACCAGGCCAGGACTGCATCAGTGTCGATGGTACTCCTCGCTGTGCTGACCCCTGTAAGCACTTCTCAGTGCTGAATGATTCCTGGCGTGCCAACGACCACCTTGAGGATCTTAGTGACCCTCACTGTGACGATGATGTCGACTGGATGGGGTGGTACCGCATGTACGTTGGGGACGTCAGTTATCGGATGCCAGAGAGATGTCAGCCCATTAAGAGCTGCGGAACCCACGCTCCTTCTTTCTTGGTTCAGCCTCATCCAAAGGTTGGCGATGGTGTGCAGCAACACACTATCTGTGCAACCTGGGAAAACGGCTGCTGCAAATTCAATTTGAATCCAATCCACGTCAAAACCTGTCCTGGAAACTTTGTCGTCTACAAGTTTGTCAACCCTCAAGATTGCAGAGTGGCTTATTGTGCAGGTATTGAATTATTGTGATCGTTATTGTTTATTCTAGAGATTACCAGAATTGGACTGGGATGAATCTGTTTGGGAATTTATCTTTCAGTCATCACATCGTGGTGCTGATGTTCTGACTGAACTCACAATGAACACCACAATAATATCCTCCCCTTGTTGCTCTTCACTTCTAGATGTCAAGACTAAGGTTTGTGTAAGCTGTGCAGAGAATGAGTCCTGCATGAGCGACGATAAGATCAACTACAGATGTGAGAAGAGAGCAGACACTATTGTCCCAGAAGCCGTCGATGACGGATCCGCTATTAATCCTTTCGACGTCCCCGCACTGAAAGTGCTGTTCCGTTGTGATGGGGTAGTCTGCCCACAAGACCAGGACTGTCTCAATGTCGGTGGTGCTCTTCGCTGTGCTGACCCCTGTCTGCACTTCTCAGTGCTGAATGATACCTGGCGTGCCAACGACCACTTGGAAGATCTCAGTGACCCTCACTGTGATGACGAGGTCGACTGGATGGGGTGGTACCGCATGTACCTTGGGGATGTCAGTTATCGGATGCCAGAGAGATGTCAGCCCATCAAGAGCTGCGGGACCCACGCTCCTTCATTCTTGGTTCAGCCTCATCCAAAGGTTGGTGATGGTGTGCAGAAACACACTATCTGTGCAACCTGGGAAAACGGCTGCTGCAAATTCCATTTGAATCCAATCCACGTCAAAGCCTGTCCTGGAAACTTTGTCGTCTACAAGTTTGTCAACCCTCAAGATTGCAGAGTGGCTTATTGTGCAGGTATTGAACTGCTATGATCGTTATTGTTTATTCTACAATGTCTGGAAATGTAGCTTTCAGTCAGCACATCACTTTACTGATCAGGTGACTGAACTAACCCTTATACACACCCCTCACTGCTTTTCTCTTCCAGATGTCAAGACTAAGGTTTGTTCAACCTGTGGAGACAACGAAGACTGTCTGAGCGATGATAAGATTAACTATAGATGTGAGAAGAGAGCAGGAGGGAGTGCCCCAGCAGGGAGTGTCCCAGCAGCAACCGATGACGCCAAGTATCTTAACCCCTTCGATGTCCCCGCCATTAAAGTGCTGTTCCGTTGTGATGGACATCTCTGCCCAGTAGGCCAGGACTGTCTCAATGTTGATGGTAATCCTCGCTGTGCTGACCCCTGTAAGCACTTCATAGTGCTGAATGATTCCTGGCGTGCCAACGACCACCTTGAGGATCTTAGTGACCCTCATTGTGACGATGATGTCGACTGGATTGGGTGGTACCGCATGTACGTTGGGGACATCAGTTATCGGATGCCAGAGAGATGTCAGCCCATTAAGAGCTGCGGAACCCACGCTCCTTCATTCTTGGTTCAGCCTCATCCAAAGGTTGGTGATGGTGTGCAGCAACACACTATCTGTGCAACCTGGGAAAACGGCTGCTGCAAATTCAATCTGAATCCAATCCACGTCAAAGCCTGTCCTGGAAACTTTGTTGTCTACAAGTTTGTCAACCCTCAAGATTGCAGAGTGGCTTACTGTGCAGGTATTGAATTATTGTGGTCGTTATTGTTTATTCTAAGCCATGACGGGACGGATTCCAGAACGCAACCTAATCCTAGTCTAGACATTACCAGAATTGGGCTAGGATAAATCTGTGTGATAATGTATCTTTCAGTCAGCACAACATGGTGCTGATCTACTGATTGAACTCACCCTGAACACCACAATAATAACCTCTCCTCGTTGCTCTTCTCTTCCAGATGTCAAGACTAAGGTGTGTTTAAGCTGCACGGAGAATGAAGACTGCATGAGTGATGATAAGATCACCTATAGATGTGAGAAGAAAGCAGCCACGCCTGTCCCAGAAGCTGCCGATGATGGATCCGCTCTTAATCCTTTCGACGTCCCCGCCCTGAAAGTGTTGTTCCGCTGTGATGGGGTAGTCTGCTCACCAGACCAGGACTGTATCAATATTGATAATGCTCCTCGCTGTGCTGACCCCTGTCTGCACTTCTCAGTGCTGAATGATTCTTGGCGTGCCAACGACCACTTGGAAGATCTTAGTGACCCACACTGTGACGATGATGTCGACTGGAAGGGGTGGTACCGCATGTTCCTTGGGGACGTCAGTTATCGCATGCCAGAGAGATGTCAGCCTATCAAGAGCTGCGGAACCCACGCTCCATCTTTCTTGGTTCAGCCTCATCCAAAGGTTGGCGATGGTGTGCAGAAACACACTATCTGTGCAACCTGGGAAAACGGCTGCTGCAAATTCCATTTGAATCCAATCCACGTCAAAGCCTGTGCTGGAAACTATGTCGTCTACAAGTTTGTCAACCCTCAAGATTGCAGAGTGGCTTATTGTGCAGGTATTGAACTGCTGTGATTGTTATTGCTTATTGTAGAACATCTGATAATGTAGCTTTCAGTCAGCACATCTGACTGAACAACACTGCACTGAGGTGCTGAGTGAACTAACCCTAATACTCACCCCTCACTGCTCTTCTCTTCCAGATGTCAAGACTCAGGTTTGTTCAACCTGTGGAGAGAACGAAGACTGTGTGAGTGACGATAAGATCACCTACAGCTGTGAGAAGAGAGCATAAGTTCTGGAACCTTGAGCCAGACCACGTGAGCACAGGTATTGTGATTCTTTAAAACAGTAAACAAGTTCATAGGACAACTGCAGCTGGTATCATCCGCATCGAACAACAGAATTTGTTTTAAAATCAGGTGCCCCCTGGTGCCCTGGAATGCTAAACACACTTTTTGTCTGCTGCACCTACACATAAGCAATAGCCTTTTGTATTGTGCGTACTGTGCCTTTCTGTTGTGTGTGTTGTTTGCATTGCTGCAGTAAGTAATTTCCCCTCAGGGATTTATAAAGTTGATATCTATGTATACAAATACAAAATCTCTGTGTATGTGTGTCACAAATACAACCACCTGAAACACACAAGTAAGTATTCTGCTAAATAGAAGCAGAGGATTTAGTTCTTATGAACCTTGAACTTATACTGTAGGCTATGTGTAACAGAGATGGTTTGGTGACTTGCTGGGGACCTGGGTACTTTTCATTAGCTCCATGCTAATCCTCTTGAGTAAACAATGGGCGCTAAGCATGAGACAAGATTTAACTCAGCCCCACCTCACGGCCTGTCAGTCACACAGGTAGTGTTGGTGTAGTCATGGTGACAGTCTCCCAGGTGACAAGTGTGTTTGTCTCTGACCTCTGACCAACAGTGAACTAGAGGCTGGAGTGAGATAATGTCATCACACCACCCTCAGAAATTCTTCCTGGACATCATGTGACCTCATCAGACCAACTTCCTCGTTTGTCTATGCAAATAAAACCTGTGATCGAATTCTGACTACAATGTTGTGTCAGAATCTATTATAACGCCTTCTCTGATTTATTTATCTCTCACGTCTCTGTTATTAAATACACATATCTTACCTTCTAATCTTTCATGTACCCATGTGGATGAATAGTATTAGAGTGAGGTATTGTAATTTAAATCAAATGAAATGTGTATTTTCACAGCCTGTGGGGTGAATAAATATTCTAAAATAATGTTGATGCTTCATGTGTCTGTCCTTTAAAGGCTATTGATATAAGAAATGTACAGTAGAGCTGCACAAACCATTGTTACGACTGGCTCGAATGATCCAATGACACAGAGTTAGATGAAAGTAAAGAATAACAAAAAATGTGAAAACAGGGTGAGAATGACACTGGAATGAGCCATGTCACTACCATTACAAGACAAGAGACACGCACACACACACAAAGCACAAGACAGAAGAACCCTGCCCATATCCTGGACCGTAATATCCGCTCCCTAAGAATGACACCAATCTCGGTGTCACTCTAAGGCACACGGGAGAGTAGAGCATCGGCTACATGGCCAAGTGTCTGTCCCGCACCTCACTGTAAAAAATGGCAAGTTGTCTCAACTTGAAAATAAGTAACCCTGTTGCCTTAAAATCTTGATGGAGGCCAGAAAAGTATCTCAAGTCATTTCAACTCACAATTAATTTAAGCCAGGAAATCATCGGCAGTGATCATATATCCCAGACGCAGCCGTACAATCAAAAGGCTTCCAGCTGTTTAGGGCAGACCGTGACCCTACTCTTGCTGATAAGCGCCGTGGGTGGGAGTTTGTTTTTTGCTGAATCACTCATGGTGCAAGGACATTACTGTGATCCAGCCGCACTGCTCTCCAGAGCTCGAATCCTTATCCATACCATTCTATTCACCACGCAAATTCAGTTCATTCATACGATGCCTACATCGTTCCGAACGCGCCAGTACAGGAAGCACAAAGCCGGCTCACAGAAAAGATTATGAGTTGAACGACACCATCCTGATGCGTTTGTTGTGGTGGTGGGAGACTTCAACAAAGCTAATCTCAGTCATGAATTCCCGAAATACCGTCAGCAGATCAAATGCCAGACCAGAGAGGACAACATTCTCGACCATTGTTGCACCACAATAAACAACACACTGTCTTCCGTGCTGCGCTGTCGTGGATTAATTCTAATAATTAATAAGTAGTTGAGAATGCCAAGGTTCATCTGTGTAAGTCCAAAGCTGGTTAATTTTATTCCAAATAGTTCACGAGTTTGCAAAGCCGGGCTCTGAAACAGCTGTGAAGTGAAAATGACATGAAATAATGTCTGATAAATTAAGATAGGTCGTGTCGCCAGAACACATAAATTCCAATGCTTCCAAAGCCTATCCAGCACAATAAGAGCAGGATAGACAGTAAACTCATGAGCTCACAACAACTAGCAGCAGCTTCCATTACATTTATGGTAGCGGTTAGTAGCTAAAGCAGTTAAACTGATGATTCCTGTTACGTTAGCTATTTTGCTGCAATTGGTTCAACTCCTGTTTCTGGACAAAGGTAAGGGATGGAAAGGTTGAAATGAACGTATGGAGGTTTGAGGTATAGTCCCATGAAGTCATCCCCACCGGGTCTTGAACCCCGGTCTCCCGGGTGGGAGTCCAATGCTCTCACCACTACTCTACTTGTGCAGTAGAGATCAATAGGTTGGTTTTGGTGTACCTCCTCCAGTCCCTAGTGTGGGTTGGGGTTAGAATAAGGGTTGGGGTTGGGACAGGATCTGGGCTGAGTTTCCCAGAGGCATCGTAGCGCTATGATGAACGCCATAGCTTACGATGAACGTAGCGCTACGATGCCTCTGGGAAACTCAGCCCTGACCTATAAGGCAAGGGATAAAGGTTGGAGCAAAAGGATGAACATGTGGAAGTTTGGGGTCCCATGAAGTCATCCCCACCGGGTCTTGAACACCGGTCTCCCTGGTGGGAGTCCAATGCTCTCACCACTACTCAGAGGGTTGGTTTTGATGTCCTTCTTCCAGTCCCTAGTGTGGGTTGGGGTTATAATAAGGGTAGGGGTTGGAGCAGGATCTGACCTATAAGGCAAGGGGTAAAGGTACTCACTGTCGGGTCACTATCCATAGTCTAATATAAATCCAATCTGAGAACAACATTTTCTTATGTAGGGGGCAATTTGGTGACATGGCTTTTCTGGCTGTCTGTACCCCACCACTACGCCTAGATTACAGACAGCTAGAAAAGCCATGTCATAAAATTGTGCCTTTACATAAGAAAATGTTTTTGTTCACAGATTGGATTTATTTTAAGCTATCGATAGTCCCAATATATTATTTGGCTCAATACAATTTTAAAACACAACATGGGTGATGGGTTATGTACGCTACAAAAACATTGTCTTCGTCATTAATTTTCATAAAGTTTATTGTAGGCCTACACTAAGGACATAATATGCGCAGGTAGAGAAGATAGATGTGCGCTATACTGCAACGCTTCTTTTGAAAGGGTATAATTTTGCTCTAATCGGGCTAAAACTATAACGGGATGAACGAAGCATATCGCTAAGGGATTCACGATGGATTCAGACCGAACTTGTGCTGGACAACAAACTACTTCTTACTAATGAATAGTCTAGTAAAAGAATTATCAGCCTAATCAGCCATGTGCTCCCCATTTCCATCCTTGTTTGTCTTCCATGTCCGGTGCCCATTCCTTGCTTTTAAAATGATCTTGAATCCAATCTAATTGTAATCCATCTGTGCTGCTGTGATAACAATATTATTACCTATTATTACTAGGCTACTGTTCACCTTATTATTTTTTTTTTTAGGTATGTTGTAAGAGATGAATGGTTGAAAACTATGAACTCAAGTATAATGGAATTAAATAAAACAGGTACATTTTTATTCAATTTTCAAGTATTGTTGATTTATTAGACTATCCCGTTCCTATAGGAACAAAATAGCCTACATTTAGTTGAATTGCACTCACATGTACAAAACCTGTCAACCAATCAATCATCAAAGCGGAACCCATCAAGCATTTTGGCAGCTGGTGTATTATATACACTACTGCCATACTGCCATATTATATATACTACTGCCAAACTATTATACAGAAGAATTCTCCCATTCTCCCCCTCTCTGATGTAAGCACACACACACACACACACAAACACACACACATACATACACAAACACACTGAGTCTCTCCTACTCCGTCATATTATCTTTCTCTCACACTCACTTTGCTTCATGGCCTATCTTTGTCGTCACTCATTGTGAAAGATACCCAGGAAAAGGAGCTCAGGTTAATTCTGTATTACAGAGTGGGTGCATTCTCTCTATGGTGGCCATTGTAATGTTTGTGATTGATTTGTCATTTTGACATGGATGATATTTAATAGTAATGACCTCTTCTAAGAAATGGCACAAGTGTGGACGTGGATGCATGTTTAGTGGCATCACTTCCTGTTACACACGTCAGGTACAGGAGCTCAGGTAGACACTGAGGAATGCTGAATGGGTACCTTCTCTCCCTGGACCGAAAAGACATGGGAACTAATGTGTACTTCTAACTGTGGGGCAAGGGGGTAACCAGACAACTGCACACTCCTCCTTCCACCCCGCCCCCCTCCCTTGCCTAGAGCCTGCCCTGTATACGAGCAGGTGTGTGTCAAAGACTTGCTGATTCTGTGCGTGTGTGCATATATCTTCTGAGGTGGATGGAGTATTGTTCTGAGGAGTTGGCTAAGGTCATACTCCATCATGCAGATTAATTCTCCCATTCTCTTCCTCTCGGAATAAACACACTCACACACGCTCAGTCTCTCCTACTCTGTCCTCAGTGAAACATTAACTCTCGCTCTCTCTCTGTTTCTCTCTCTCACACATGTACACACACACACTGCCTCACTCACACATATGCTGGCTGATCTTCGGGACACCCCTCCAAATCTCTGACATTCACAGTCATACTCGCAGGGCCTTCAAGGCTGGAGGAACACCATCCCCAGAAGAGATAACGGAGGGCAGGACAGATATGAGGCAATGAACCAGACATGGAGCCAATCAGGCAACCTGGAGATTCCATTCATTCACTAGCATTCAGACTTTGACCCCATGCATCGCAGATATACCGTATTCCTCTTTTGAGAATCTTGAAATCTATGACATCTTTGTTGTCACACATTTGTGAAAGATACCCAGGAAAAGGAGCTCAGGTTAAAACTGAAACACACAGCATGGGTCAACATTCTCTCTATGGTGGCCATTGTATTGTTTGTTATTGATTTGTCATTTTGACATGGATGATATTTAATCTTCCATTTAATTAACATCTTCTTCTCAGAAATGGAACACGTGTGGACGTGGACGCCTGTTTAGTGGCATCACTTCCGAAAAGACATTAGAACTGATGGTTACCTCTAACTGTGGGGCGGAGGGGGGGCACTAACCAGACTCCTGCACACTCCCCCTCCCTTACTCAACTAGAGCCGGCCTTGTATACAAGCAGGTGTGTCATTGCAGAGAATACACCCACGCAGGCTGGCACCAAATCGTAATCTAGATTAAAATCCGATTAATCGAGCAGCCCTAAACCAGACTCCTGCACACTCCTCCTCACCACCATGCCCCTTATTCAACTAGAACTGTATACAAGCAGGGGTGTGTCATTCAAACACATGCAGAGAATACACCCACGCAGGCTGGCACCATGCAGTTGTTGCATAACACAGACAGTATATAAGCACATCATTGCCATCACTCTGCACTCTTCTTTCTCTGAGAATCAGAGGGCAATAGAGGCACACGTAAGTACTAAAGTTTGTCTGAAATTATCTTTTTATTCAAGTTTGTTATCTGTATTTGTAACACCAACTTGTTGAATTGATTATCTTTAGTATGGCGTCAATATTTTTTCTCGATTCTGTATGCTTTACCGTAAAGTAGGGGTGTAACGATAAATTATATACACAATATTGGGTTGACAATAACAATACGATACACTAAGGGCAGGTGTGAAGCGTTGCAGTAGCGCTGCTGTTAACACCAATGGTGCATTTCTCCACATTTCTACTCCACTACACTTTGTGAATTTAGAGCTTAACTGTTGTTATATCATGGATAGGCCTAGACAAAAGAGGTGTTTGTTACCAGCGTTGTGTAGCCAGAGTTCACTGATATACAATAAACATATCACGATATTGTTTTCTACCATAAAGAGTTAACGCCAGCTGTCAACTTAATGTTATCACCATAACAAAAGTTACAGAGACAGTTTTATGAATTAAACTTCATATTCTCAGTTGACAGGTGGCATGAATTGCAGGGCAGCAGGGTTTGAAAATATAACTTGCCGTACTGTCTTGAGGTTATGTTATGCCAAATAAAAATATGTTTAAGTACTGATAAAAAAAATTCATACAACATTTTATGACAATGGCAAATGACAAAAATATATATTGATCGTTCAGTTAAAGGAGTAGTAAAGGAAAATGCATGTTTAGCCCTGTTTTAAGGTTACTTATGATCATATACAATGGTTCAAATCAAAACGTTGACAAAACTAGCACTTTTGATAAAGTCTGATAATTGTTCTACCACCGTTTTGGTCATACATTAGATGTGGGCGGGCACCGTGAAAAATCATTAAAAAACATGTTAAACTAATATCAGATATTCTGACGCACACGTTTACAATGGAAATGATGGTTATGATTAGGACACATTATTGGGAATTATGCAAATATAATTGTATTTCAAGCATAGGCTATATCATCCAGCTGTAGAATTGAGGTGACCGCAATCACCAATTTTGCATAGTCTACATTTCCGCACTCAAATGACCTACTTGCGACTGCTATTCAGTGTTCCTATATTCTGTTCTTAGCTGAGAATAAATCCCAGATGAGAAACCATTGGTGAATGCCAGAATTTTCTTAGAAGTAGTTTAAGAAGAAATGCTTCTTAAGAACTTCTTTACTTCGTTGGTGAATGAGGCCCATTGTGATGAAGAGCCATCTTAACTGAAAAATCCCATTGAAATAATGTTTATGTTTCTGATTTGAAGGATGCAGAACACGAAGATGATATCCGCGGGTCTTCTCTTGGTCCTGTTTTTCAACGGCTGCGTGTCCCAAGATGCCGGCCCCCTGAACCCTTTCGACGTCCCCGCCCTTAAAGTGCTGTTCCGGTGTGATGGGCATCTCTGCCCACCAGGCCAGGACTGCATCAGTGTCGATGGTACTCCTCGCTGTGCTGACCCCTGTAAGCACTTCTCAGTGCTGAATGATTCCTGGCGTGCCAACGACCACCTTGAGGATCTTAGTGACCCTCACTGTGACGATGATGTCGACTGGATGGGGTGGTACCGCATGTACGTTGGGGACGTCAGTTATCGGATGCCAGAGAGATGTCAGCCCATTAAGAGCTGCGGAACCCACGCTCCTTCTTTCTTGGTTCAGCCTCATCCAAAGGTTGGCGATGGTGTGCAGCAACACACTATCTGTGCAACCTGGGAAAACGGCTGCTGCAAATTCAATTTGAATCCAATCCACGTCAAAACCTGTCCTGGAAACTTTGTCGTCTACAAGTTTGTCAACCCTCAAGATTGCAGAGTGGCTTATTGTGCAGGTATTGAATTATTGTGATCGTTATTGTTTATTCTAGAGATTACCAGAATTGGACTGGGATGAATCTGTTTGGGAATTTATCTTTCAGTCATCACATCGTGGTGCTGATGTTCTGACTGAACTCACAATGAACACCACAATAATATCCTCCCCTTGTTGCTCTTCACTTCTAGATGTCAAGACTAAGGTTTGTGTAAGCTGTGCAGAGAATGAGTCCTGCATGAGCGACGATAAGATCAACTACAGATGTGAGAAGAGAGCAGACACTATTGTCCCAGAAGCCGTCGATGACGGATCCGCTATTAATCCTTTCGACGTCCCCGCACTGAAAGTGCTGTTCCGTTGTGATGGGGTAGTCTGCCCACAAGACCAGGACTGTCTCAATGTCGGTGGTGCTCTTCGCTGTGCTGACCCCTGTCTGCACTTCTCAGTGCTGAATGATACCTGGCGTGCCAACGACCACTTGGAAGATCTCAGTGACCCTCACTGTGATGACGAGGTCGACTGGATGGGGTGGTACCGCATGTACCTTGGGGATGTCAGTTATCGGATGCCAGAGAGATGTCAGCCCATCAAGAGCTGCGGGACCCACGCTCCTTCATTCTTGGTTCAGCCTCATCCAAAGGTTGGTGATGGTGTGCAGAAACACACTATCTGTGCAACCTGGGAAAACGGCTGCTGCAAATTCCATTTGAATCCAATCCACGTCAAAGCCTGTCCTGGAAACTTTGTCGTCTACAAGTTTGTCAACCCTCAAGATTGCAGAGTGGCTTATTGTGCAGGTATTGAACTGCTATGATCGTTATTGTTTATTCTACAATGTCTGGAAATGTAGCTTTCAGTCAGCACATCACTTTACTGATCAGGTGACTGAACTAACCCTTATACACACCCCTCACTGCTTTTCTCTTCCAGATGTCAAGACTAAGGTTTGTTCAACCTGTGGAGACAACGAAGACTGTCTGAGCGATGATAAGATTAACTATAGATGTGAGAAGAGAGCAGGAGGGAGTGCCCCAGCAGGGAGTGTCCCAGCAGCAACCGATGACGCCAAGTATCTTAACCCCTTCGATGTCCCCGCCATTAAAGTGCTGTTCCGTTGTGATGGACATCTCTGCCCAGTAGGCCAGGACTGTCTCAATGTTGATGGTAATCCTCGCTGTGCTGACCCCTGTAAGCACTTCATAGTGCTGAATGATTCCTGGCGTGCCAACGACCACCTTGAGGATCTTAGTGACCCTCATTGTGACGATGTCGACTGGATTGGGTGGTACCGCATGTACGTTGGGGACATCAGTTATCGGATGCCAGAGAGATGTCAGCCCATTAAGAGCTGCGGAACCCACGCTCCTTCATTCTTGGTTCAGCCTCATCCAAAGGTTGGTGATGGTGTGCAGCAACACACTATCTGTGCAACCTGGGAAAACGGCTGCTGCAAATTCAATCTGAATCCAATCCACGTCAAAGCCTGTCCTGGAAACTTTGTTGTCTACAAGTTTGTCAACCCTCAAGATTGCAGAGTGGCTTACTGTGCAGGTATTGAATTATTGTGGTCGTTATTGTTTATTCTAAGCCATGACGGGACGGATTCCAGAACGCAACCTAATCCTAGTCTAGACATTACCAGAATTGGGCTAGGATAAATCTGTGTGATAATGTATCTTTCAGTCAGCACAACATGGTGCTGATCTACTGATTGAACTCACCCTGAACACCACAATAATAACCTCTCCTCGTTGCTCTTCTCTTCCAGATGTCAAGACTAAGGTGTGTTTAAGCTGCACGGAGAATGAAGACTGCATGAGTGATGATAAGATCACCTATAGATGTGAGAAGAAAGCAGCCACGCCTGTCCCAGAAGCTGCCGATGATGGATCCGCTCTTAATCCTTTCGACGTCCCCGCCCTGAAAGTGTTGTTCCGCTGTGATGGGGTAGTCTGCTCACCAGACCAGGACTGTATCAATATTGATAATGCTCCTCGCTGTGCTGACCCCTGTCTGCACTTCTCAGTGCTGAATGATTCTTGGCGTGCCAACGACCACTTGGAAGATCTTAGTGACCCACACTGTGACGATGATGTCGACTGGAAGGGGTGGTACCGCATGTTCCTTGGGGACGTCAGTTATCGCATGCCAGAGAGATGTCAGCCTATCAAGAGCTGCGGAACCCACGCTCCATCTTTCTTGGTTCAGCCTCATCCAAAGGTTGGCGATGGTGTGCAGAAACACACTATCTGTGCAACCTGGGAAAACGGCTGCTGCAAATTCCATTTGAATCCAATCCACGTCAAAGCCTGTGCTGGAAACTATGTCGTCTACAAGTTTGTCAACCCTCAAGATTGCAGAGTGGCTTATTGTGCAGGTATTGAACTGCTGTGATTGTTATTGCTTATTGTAGAACATCTGATAATGTAGCTTTCAGTCAGCACATCTGACTGAACAACACTGCACTGAGGTGCTGAGTGAACTAACCCTAATACTCACCCCTCACTGCTCTTCTCTTCCAGATGTCAAGACTCAGGTTTGTTCAACCTGTGGAGAGAACGAAGACTGTGTGAGTGACGATAAGATCACCTACAGCTGTGAGAAGAGAGCATAAGTTCTGGAACCTTGAGCCAGACCACGTGAGCACAGGTATTGTGATTCTTTAAAACAGTAAACAAGTTCATAGGACAACTGCAGCTGGTATCATCCGCATCGAACAACAGAATTTGTTTTAAAATCAGGTGCCCCCTGGTGCCCTGGAATGCTAAACACACTTTTTGTCTGCTGCACCTACACATAAGCAATAGCCTTTTGTATTGTGCGTACTGTGCCTTTCTGTTGTGTGTGTTGTTTGCATTGCTGCAGTAAGTAATTTCCCCTCAGGGATTTATAAAGTTGATATCTATGTATACAAATACAAAATCTCTGTGTATGTGTGTCACAAATACAACCACCTGAAACACACAAGTAAGTATTCTGCTAAATAGAAGCAGAGGATTTAGTTCTTATGAACCTTGAACTTATACTGTAGGCTATGTGTAACAGAGATGGTTTGGTGACTTGCTGGGGACCTGGGTACTTTTCATTAGCTCCATGCTAATCCTCTTGAGTAAACAATGGGCGCTAAGCATGAGACAAGATTTAACTCAGCCCCACCTCACGGCCTGTCAGTCACACAGGTAGTGTTGGTGTAGTCATGGTGACAGTCTCCCAGGTGACAAGTGTGTTTGTCTCTGACCTCTGACCAACAGTGAACTAGAGGCTGGAGTGAGATAATGTCATCACACCACCCTCAGAAATTCTTCCTGGACATCATGTGACCTCATCAGACCAACTTCCTCGTTTGTCTATGCAAATAAAACCTGTGATCGAATTCTGACTACAATGTTGTGTCAGAATCTATTATAACGCCTTCTCTGATTTATTTATCTCTCACGTCTCTGTTATTAAATACACATATCTTACCTTCTAATCTTTCATGTACCCATGTGGATGAATAGTATTAGAGTGAGGTATTGTAATTTAAATCAAATGAAATGTGTATTTTCACAGCCTGTGGGGTGAATAAATATTCTAAAATAATGTTGATGCTTCATGTGTCTGTCCTTTAAAGGCTATTGATATAAGAAATGTACAGTAGAGCTGCACAAACCATTGTTACGACTGGCTCGAATGATCCAATGACACAGAGTTAGATGAAAGTAAAGAATAACAAAAAATGTGAAAACAGGGTGAGAATGACACTGGAATGAGCCATGTCACTACCATTACAAGACAAGAGACACGCACACACACACAAAGCACAAGACAGAAGAACCCTGCCCATATCCTGGACCGTAATATCCGCTCCCTAAGAATGACACCAATCTCGGTGTCACTCTAAGGCACACGGGAGAGTAGAGCATCGGCTACATGGCCAAGTGTCTGTCCCGCACCTCACTGTAAAAAATGGCAAGTTGTCTCAACTTGAAAATAAGTAACCCTGTTGCCTTAAAATCTTGATGGAGGCCAGAAAAGTATCTCAAGTCATTTCAACTCACAATTAATTTAAGCCAGGAAATCATCGGCAGTGATCATATATCCCAGACGCAGCCGTACAATCAAAAGGCTTCCAGCTGTTTAGGGCAGACCGTGACCCTACTCTTGCTGATAAGCGCCGTGGGTGGGAGTTTGTTTTTTGCTGAATCACTCATGGTGCAAGGACATTACTGTGATCCAGCCGCACTGCTCTCCAGAGCTCGAATCCTTATCCATACCATTCTATTCACCACGCAAATTCAGTTCATTCATACGATGCCTACATCGTTCCGAACGCGCCAGTACAGGAAGCACAAAGCCGGCTCACAGAAAAGATTATGAGTTGAACGACACCATCCTGATGCGTTTGTTGTGGTGGTGGGAGACTTCAACAAAGCTAATCTCAGTCATGAATTCCCGAAATACCGTCAGCAGATCAAATGCCAGACCAGAGAGGACAACATTCTCGACCATTGTTGCACCACAATAAACAACACACTGTCTTCCGTGCTGCGCTGTCGTGGATTAATTCTAATAATTAATAAGTAGTTGAGAATGCCAAGGTTCATCTGTGTAAGTCCAAAGCTGGTTAATTTTATTCCAAATAGTTCACGAGTTTGCAAAGCCGGGCTCTGAAACAGCTGTGAAGTGAAAATGACATGAAATAATGTCTGATAAATTAAGATAGGTCGTGTCGCCAGAACACATAAATTCCAATGCTTCCAAAGCCTATCCAGCACAATAAGAGCAGGATAGACAGTAAACTCATGAGCTCACAACAACTAGCAGCAGCTTCCATTACATTTATGGTAGCGGTTAGTAGCTAAAGCAGTTAAACTGATGATTCCTGTTACGTTAGCTATTTTGCTGCAATTGGTTCAACTCCTGTTTCTGGACAAAGGTAAGGGATGGAAAGGTTGAAATGAACGTATGGAGGTTTGAGGTATAGTCCCATGAAGTCATCCCCACCGGGTCTTGAACCCCGGTCTCCCGGGTGGGAGTCCAATGCTCTCACCACTACTCTACTTGTGCAGTAGAGATCAATAGGTTGGTTTTGGTGTACCTCCTCCAGTCCCTAGTGTGGGTTGGGGTTAGAATAAGGGTTGGGGTTGGGACAGGATCTGGGCTGAGTTTCCCAGAGGCATCGTAGCGCTATGATGAACGCCATAGCTTACGATGAACGTAGCGCTACGATGCCTCTGGGAAACTCAGCCCTGACCTATAAGGCAAGGGATAAAGGTTGGAGCAAAAGGATGAACATGTGGAAGTTTGGGGTCCCATGAAGTCATCCCCACCGGGTCTTGAACACCGGTCTCCCTGGTGGGAGTCCAATGCTCTCACCACTACTCAGAGGGTTGGTTTTGATGTCCTTCTTCCAGTCCCTAGTGTGGGTTGGGGTTATAATAAGGGTAGGGGTTGGAGCAGGATCTGACCTATAAGGCAAGGGGTAAAGGTACTCACTGTCGGGTCACTATCCATAGTCTAATATAAATCCAATCTGAGAACAACATTTTCTTATGTAGGGGGCAATTTGGTGACATGGCTTTTCTGGCTGTCTGTACCCCACCACTACGCCTAGATTACAGACAGCTAGAAAAGCCATGTCATAAAATTGTGCCTTTACATAAGAAAATGTTTTTGTTCACAGATTGGATTTATTTTAAGCTATCGATAGTCCCAATATATTATTTGGCTCAATACAATTTTAAAACACAACATGGGTGATGGGTTATGTACGCTACAAAAACATTGTCTTCGTCATTAATTTTCATAAAGTTTATTGTAGGCCTACACTAAGGACATAATATGCGCAGGTAGAGAAGATAGATGTGCGCTATACTGCAACGCTTCTTTTGAAAGGGTATAATTTTGCTCTAATCGGGCTAAAACTATAACGGGATGAACGAAGCATATCGCTAAGGGATTCACGATGGATTCAGACCGAACTTGTGCTGGACAACAAACTACTTCTTACTAATGAATAGTCTAGTAAAAGAATTATCAGCCTAATCAGCCATGTGCTCCCCATTTCCATCCTTGTTTGTCTTCCATGTCCGGTGCCCATTCCTTGCTTTTAAAATGATCTTGAATCCAATCTAATTGTAATCCATCTGTGCTGCTGTGATAACAATATTATTACCTATTATTACTAGGCTACTGTTCACCTTATTATTTTTTTTTTTAGGTATGTTGTAAGAGATGAATGGTTGAAAACTATGAACTCAAGTATAATGGAATTAAATAAAACAGGTACATTTTTATTCAATTTTCAAGTATTGTTGATTTATTAGACTATCCCGTTCCTATAGGAACAAAATAGCCTACATTTAGTTGAATTGCACTCACATGTACAAAACCTGTCAACCAATCAATCATCAAAGCGGAACCCATCAAGCATTTTGGCAGCTGGTGTATTATATACACTACTGCCATACTGCCATATTATATATACTACTGCCAAACTATTATACAGAAGAATTCTCCCATTCTCCCCCTCTCTGATGTAAGCACACACACACACACACACAAACACACACACATACATACACAAACACACTGAGTCTCTCCTACTCCGTCATATTATCTTTCTCTCACACTCACTTTGCTTCATGGCCTATCTTTGTCGTCACTCATTGTGAAAGATACCCAGGAAAAGGAGCTCAGGTTAATTCTGTATTACAGAGTGGGTGCATTCTCTCTATGGTGGCCATTGTAATGTTTGTGATTGATTTGTCATTTTGACATGGATGATATTTAATAGTAATGACCTCTTCTAAGAAATGGCACAAGTGTGGACGTGGATGCATGTTTAGTGGCATCACTTCCTGTTACACACGTCAGGTACAGGAGCTCAGGTAGACACTGAGGAATGCTGAATGGGTACCTTCTCTCCCTGGACCGAAAAGACATGGGAACTAATGTGTACTTCTAACTGTGGGGCAAGGGGGTAACCAGACAACTGCACACTCCTCCTTCCACCCCGCCCCCCTCCCTTGCCTAGAGCCTGCCCTGTATACGAGCAGGTGTGTGTCAAAGACTTGCTGATTCTGTGCGTGTGTGCATATATCTTCTGAGGTGGATGGAGTATTGTTCTGAGGAGTTGGCTAAGGTCATACTCCATCATGCAGATTAATTCTCCCATTCTCTTCCTCTCGGAATAAACACACTCACACACGCTCAGTCTCTCCTACTCTGTCCTCAGTGAAACATTAACTCTCGCTCTCTCTCTGTTTCTCTCTCTCACACATGTACACACACACACTGCCTCACTCACACATATGCTGGCTGATCTTCGGGACACCCCTCCAAATCTCTGACATTCACAGTCATACTCGCAGGGCCTTCAAGGCTGGAGGAACACCATCCCCAGAAGAGATAACGGAGGGCAGGACAGATATGAGGCAATGAACCAGACATGGAGCCAATCAGGCAACCTGGAGATTCCATTCATTCACTAGCATTCAGACTTTGACCCCATGCATCGCAGATATACCGTATTCCTCTTTTGAGAATCTTGAAATCTATGACATCTTTGTTGTCACACATTTGTGAAAGATACCCAGGAAAAGGAGCTC
Source organism: Borostomias antarcticus (assembly GCF_949987555.1). Lineage (NCBI taxonomy): Eukaryota > Metazoa > Chordata > Actinopteri > Stomiiformes > Stomiidae > Borostomias > Borostomias antarcticus. The sequence continues at coordinate 4,492,007 of NC_140264.1, read as the reverse complement.
AGGTTAAAACTGAAACACACAGCATGGGTCAACATTCTCTCTATGGTGGCCATTGTATTGTTTGTTATTGATTTGTCATTTTGACATGGATGATATTTAATCTTCCATTTAATTAACATCTTCTTCTCAGAAATGGAACACGTGTGGACGTGGACGCCTGTTTAGTGGCATCACTTCCGAAAAGACATTAGAACTGATGGTTACCTCTAACTGTGGGGCGGAGGGGGGGCACTAACCAGACTCCTGCACACTCCCCCTCCCTTACTCAACTAGAGCCGGCCTTGTATACAAGCAGGTGTGTCATTGCAGAGAATACACCCACGCAGGCTGGCACCATGCAGTTGTTTTAAAAGACAAAGACAGTATATAAGCACATCTTTGTCATCACTCTGCACTCTTCTTTCTCTGAGAATCGGAGTGCAGTAGAGGCACACGTAAGTACTAACGTTTGTCTGAAATTATCTTTTTATTCTAGTTTGCTGTCTGTATTTGTAACACTCACATTTGTAAGTTTGCTGTCTGTATTTTGTACACTGCTGTGTAGGGATACACGATACAAAAATTTTGGCCAATGCCGCTAACAAATATTGGCTGGGTTTCCCGAACGAGTTAAGAAGCACTTAACTCCAAAGTACTTCTTAACTCCCATACAAAGGGTTGTTTAAAAAGGGTTCCTTAAGAAGGTTCTTTTTCGGGAAACCCGGCCATTAGCATTGCTGTCATGGCCGATAACCGATATTTAGCGATGTCGATATGTTCTGTATAAAAGACATGGAAACACTGTCTCTATTTCAAAAACATTCGTAAAAGCTGATAAATAATAGATTTATTGCATTGTTTCCTCTCAAAAACAACACACATGACAGCAGCTAGACAGAAATAATTATCTGCTGTTCACATCAGCCCTGTTTTGCACATCAAGCCGATACCGATATCTTAAAAAAATGACTAACATCGTCCGATACCGATATGTTTGCTGATATATCATGCATCCATACTGCTGTCATTTTAGTAGTCCTGTGGTAAATGCTTCCCAAGCTTCTTGCAGGATTACAGATTGTATTATGATTATGACTATTATGATTATTATTATTATTAATAATAATAATAATAATAATAATACTAATAATAATGCTTATTTGTATTGAATATAATGTTATATGGTGTTGTTACAAGCAAATAAACTTACTGTCCAGATAAATAGCTTTAAAAAGTTTCCTTTGGGGCCAAAGTCTTTTGCATAGTACTGTAGATACAATGTTGATGTTAACTTTTGGGAAATAATCAAACACACATATACAAAGCTGAACTATCCCTTTAACTGATCGATCAATATAATTATTTTCCATCCAAATGGCTGAACTGTATTAATGATGAAGTACAATAACTGTTCTCTATGTTCAATAAGAAGGTTTGCTTCAGTGACACACTAAATAGGTTAGCTATCTATCTAACAATGCTGGCAGCCAGTAATGTAATATTTGATATCAGCTCGCTTATTGAGCTGTGGTCTGTGGAGCTAGCTAGAATGTCTAGCTAGCTCGCCAACGTTAGCTATCACTCGACACAAAGGGAGACACAAATATTTCTCTGCTATAAATAAAATAAAAACAATTGCTAACAAAAAACCAATATTTCTCTGCACTGGAAACTATTGTGTTGAAAAAGAACAGTTGGGAAATAGACTTGAGATGGACCCGTCGACCACTGTATGCATGCATACGTACGTGCATGTCCATCACAGTGACCACCACCTGAAGGCACTTGCTACAATTAATTACTTAATTAATTAAGGCTGTTTCATGAATGTACATCATTTAATGTGTGCTCCTTTTAACAATGTGATGAAGAGCCATCTGAAAAATCCCATTGAAATAATGTTTATGTTTCTGATTTGAAGGATGCAGAACACGAAGATGATATCCGCGGGTCTTCTCTTGGTCCTGTTTTTCAACGGCTGCTTGTCCCAAGATGCCGGCCCCCTGAACCCTTTCGACGTCCCCGCCCTTAAAGTGCTGTTCCGGTGTGATGGACATCTCTGCCCACCAGGGCAGGACTGCATCAGTGTCGATGGTACTCCTCGCTGTGCTGATCCCTGTAAGCACTTCTCAGTGCTGAATGATTCCTGGCGTGCCAACGACCACCTTGAGGATCTTAGTGACCCTCACTGTGACGATGATGTCGACTGGATGGGGTGGTACCGCATGTACGTTGGGGACGTCAGTTATCGGATGCCAGAGAGATGTCAGCCCATTAAGAGCTGCGGAACCCACGCTCCTTCTTTCTTGGTTCAGCCTCATCCAAAGGTTGGCGATGGTGTGCAGCAACACACTATCTGTGCAACCTGGGAAAACGGCTGCTGCAAATTCAATTTGAATCCAATCCACGTCAAAACCTGTCCTGGAAACTTTGTCGTCTACAAGTTTGTCAACCCTCAAGATTGCAGAGTGGCTTATTGTGCAGGTATTGAATTATTGTGATCGTTATTGTTTATTCTAGAGATTACCAGAATTGGACTGGGATGAATCTGTTTGGGAATTTATCTTTCAGTCATCACATCGTGGTGCTGATGTTCTGACTGAACTCACAATGAACACCACAATAATATCCTCCCCTTGTTGCTCTTCACTTCTAGATGTCAAGACTAAGGTTTGTGTAAGCTGTGCAGAGAATGAGTCCTGCATGAGCGACGATAAGATCAACTACAGATGTGAGAAGAGAGCAGACACTATTGTCCCAGAAGCCGTCGATGACGGATCCGCTATTAATCCTTTCGACGTCCCCGCACTGAAAGTGCTGTTCCGTTGTGATGGGGTAGTCTGTCCACAAGACCAGGACTGTCTCAATGTCGGTGGTGCTCCCCACTGTGCTGACCCCTGTCTGCACTTCTCAGTGCTGAATGATACCTGGCGTGCCAACGATCACTTGGAAGATCTCAGTGACCCTCACTGTGATGATCAGGTCGACTGGATGGGGTGGTACCGCATGTACCTTGGGGACATCAGTTATCGGATGCCAGAGAGATGTCAGCCCATTAAGAGCTGCGGAACCCACGCTCCTTCATTCTTGGTTCAGCCTCATCCAAAGGTTGGTGATGGTGTGCAGAAACACACTATCTGTGCAACCTGGGAAAACGGATGCTGCAAATTCCATCTGAATCCAATCCACGTCAAAGCCTGTCCTGGAAACTACGTCGTCTACAAGTTTGTCAACCCTCAAGATTGCAGAGTGGCTTATTGTGCAGGTATTGAACTGCTGTGATCGTTATTGTTTATTCTACAATGTCTGGGAATGTCGCTTTCAGTCAGCACATCACATTACTGATACTGGTGACTGAACTAACCCTAATACCCACCCCTCACTGCTTTTCTCTTCCAGATGTCAAGACTAAGGTTTGTTCAACCTGTGGAGACAACGAAGACTGTGTGAGCGATGATAAGATTAACTATAGATGTGAGAAGAGAGCAGGAGGGAGTGTCCCAGTAGCAACCGATGACGCCAAGTATCTTAACCCCTTCGATGTCCCCGCCATTAAAGTGCTGTTCCGGTGTGATGGACATCTCTGCCCAGTAGGCCAGGACTGTCTCAATGTTGATGGTAATCCTCGCTGTGCTGACCCCTGTAAGCACTTCTTAGTGCTGAATGATTCCTGGCGTGCCAACGACCACCTTGAGGATCTTAGTGACCCTCATTGTGACGATGATGTCGACTGGATTGGGTGGTACCGCATGTACGTTGGGGACATCAGTTATCGGATGCCAGAGAGATGTCAGCCCATTAAGAGCTGCGGAACCCACGCTCCTTCATTCTTGGTTCAGCCTCATCCAAAGGTTGGTGATGGTGTGCAGCAACACACTATCTGTGCAACCTGGGAAAACGGCTGCTGCAAATTCAATTTGAATCCAATCCACGTCAAAGCTTGTCCTGGAAACTTTGTCGTCTACAAGTTTGTCAACCCTCAGGATTGCAGAGTGGCTTACTGTGCAGGTATTGAATTATTGTGATCGTTATTCTTTATTCTAAGCCATGACGGGACAGATTCCGAAACACAACCTAGTCCTAGTCTAGAGATTACCAGAATTGGGCTGGGATAAATCTGTGTGGTAATGTATCTTTCAGTCAGCACATCATGGTGCTGATCTACTGACTGAACTCACCCTTAACACCACAATAATATCCTCACCTTGTTGCTCTTCTCTTCCAGATGTCAAGACTAAGGTGTGTGCAAGCTGCGCAGAGAATGAAGACTGCGTGAGTGATGATAAACTCACCTATAGATGTGAGAAGAAAGCAGCCACGCCTGTCCCAGAAGCTGCCGATGATGGATCCGCTCTTAATCCCTTCGATGTCCCCGCCCTGAAAGTGCTGTTCCGTTGTGATGGGGTAGTCTGCTCACCAGACCAGGACTGTATCAATGTTGATAATGCTCCTCGCTGTGCTGACCCCTGTGTGCACTTCTCAGTGCTGAATGATTCTTGGCGTGCCAACGACCACTTGGAAGATCTTAGTGACCCACACTGTGACGATGATGTCGACTGGAAGGGGTGGTACCGCATGTTCCTTGGGGACGTCAGTTATCGCATGCCAGAGAGATGTCAGCCTATTAAGAGCTGCGGAACCCACGCACCATCTTTCTTGGTTCAGCCTCATCCAAAGGTTGGCGATGGTGTGCAGAAACACACTATCTGTGCAACCTGGGAAAACGGCTGCTGCAAATTCCATTTGAATCCAATCCACGTCAAAGCCTGTCCTGGAAACTATGTCGTCTACAAGTTTGTCAACCCTCAAGATTGCAGAGTGGCTTATTGTGCAGGTATTGAACTGCTGTGATTGTTAGTGCTTATTGTAGAACCTCTGAGAATGTAGCTTTCAGTCAGCATATCACTGTACTGATGTGCTGACTGAACATCACTGCACTGAGGTGCTGAGTGAACTACCCCTAATACTCACCCCTTGCTGCTCTTCTCTTCCAGATGTCAAGACTCAGGTTTGTTCAACCTGTGGAGAGAACGAAGACTGTGTGAGTGACGATAAGATCACCTACAGATGTGAGAAGAGAGCATAAGTTCTGGAGCCTTGAGCCAGACCACGTGAGCACAGGTATTGTGATTCTGTAAAACAGTAAACAAGTTCTTGTTCTTGCAGCTGGTATCATCCGCATCGAACAACAAAATTCATTACAAAATCAAACATTACATTAAAATACAGTCTTTATCTGTCTTTCATCAACTAACACAATGACAAAGGCAGTGTCCTGTTGTTTAATACGGCTCTGCTGACCCCTAGTGCCATGGAACGCTAAACTCACTTCTTTTTTTTTTTAAAAGAAGAATTTAAATGGTTAGCCTACATAAACCGTGCACAAATATGACATCTTATTTCTGTCAAAGTCAGTTCTGTGCCTTTCTGTTAAATGTTTTGTGTATTGCTACAACAAAGTAATTCCCCCTCAGGAATTTAGACAGTTGATATCTATTTACAGTATCTACTGTATACAAATGTGACCACATTGTGTGTGTATGTGTGTCACAATGACAACCACCTGAAACACACAGGTAAGTGGTCTGTTAAACAGAAGCAGAAGATTTAGTTCTTATGATACTTGTAGACTTATACTGTAGACTACATGTAACAGAGATGGTTTGGTGACTAGCTGGCAACCTGGGTACTTTGCATTAGCTCTATGACCTTTAAAAAAATAAAATAATAAAGCTTATTGAGCTAATCCCCTTGAGTAAACGATGGGCGCCAAGCAGGAGACAAGATTTACCTCAGCCCCACTTAGCAATCTGTCAGTCACACAGGCAGTGTTGATGTTCAGTTGATGTTGATGTCAACTTGTTGGTAACAATCTCCCAGGTGATAAGTGTTTGTCTCTGACCTCTGACCAACAGTGAACTGGAGGCTGGAGTGAGATGCTATCATCACACCACCCTCAGAACGTCTTTCTGGACATCATCTGGGCTCATCAGACCAACTTCCTCGTTTGTCTATGCAAATATAACCTATGATCTAATTCTGATGACAGTTGTGTCAGAATCTATTATAACCTCTTCTCCTTTCTGATTTATTTATTTCTCTGTTAGTTAAAACATATCTTACCTTCTGATCTTTCATGTATCCATGTGGATGAATAGTATTAGAGTAAGGTACTGTCATTTAAATCAAATGCATTTTCATGGCCTGTGGGGTAAATAAATATTCTAAAATAATGTTGATGCTTCATGTGTCTGTCCTTTAAAGGCTATTGTTATAATACATGTACAGTAGAGCTGCACAAATCATTGTTACGACTGGCTCGAATGATGCAACACAATGAGGGACATGACGGAGTTAGATGAAAGTAAAGAATAACAAAAAATGGTAACAGCACAAATAAAACAGCTTGAAAACAGGGTGAGAAAGGGCTGAGCCATGTCACTACCATTACAATACAAGAGACACATACATAAAGGAGAAGACAAAATCCTACACATATCCTGGACTGTAACATCCCTTCCCTTAAAATGACACCCATATCGGTGTCACTTTAATGCGCACAGCAGAGTAGGGCATCGGCTAAATAGTCAAGCCTCTTTGTACCACACTACACACTGTAAAAAATGGCAAGTTGTCTCAACTTGAAAATAAGTAACCCTGTTGCCTTAAAATCTTGATGAAGGCCAGGAAATTATCTCAAGTAATTTCAACTCACAACTAGAACTAGTGCGCAGTCATGTTGAACAGGAAGGGGCCATTTTTCAGGAGCTGGGCTTGGCCCCTTATTTCCAGTGAAAGGAACTCTGAATGCTTCAGCATACCAAGTGATTCTGGACAATTCCATGCTCCCAACTTGTTTGGGGATGGCCCCTTCCTGTTCCAACATGACTGCGCACCAGTGCACAAAGCAAGGTCCATAAAGACATGGATGAACGAGTTTGGTGTGGAAGAACTTGACTGGCCTGCACAGAGTCCTGACCTCAACCCGATAGAACACCTTTGGGATGAATAAGAGCAGATTTTTCATTTTAGTGATGCACCACCGCCAGGTGGCGTCTTTGAGCAGATTTAGCAGGCTGGGCTCAGTTTTTTTCTCCTATGGTCTAGGCTACTAATGAAGCATCATTAAATTTCACATTCTTTAATTTAAATGCTCTGTTGTAAAGCACTTTGAGCTGAATTTATCTGTATAAAAGGTGCTATAGCCTACAAATAATGTTTAATTGTTATTATTACCTTGTTCTCAAACACATTTTTTCTCCATCTGGATGTAATTTAATTATTATGAACACATAGCCTATATCTCAGTAACTGACGTCGGGTCAAGACGTGGTGTCTGTTAAGTCAAATGCGCAAAATAACAGTATTGTAAATATAGTTGTTGTTTTTAAATTTATTTAATTTAAATTTATACCTATAGACCTATCGGCCGCCAGCTGTTCAATGAACGGCTATAGGGAATGCGACATGTCGAGCTATGTACAGCCTATTATATGCACAGTTTCGCGCTATGGCTATTATAAATAAGTATTATTCATTGGGGGAGCTTGGAATCGCTGGGGACTGGTGGAGAGACGCATAGTCAACAGAGCCTCCCCAGACGCAACTTCATCCTCCAGTTGGCTGAAGAGCTGCGCGCCCAGTGGATGGCGTCCAAACAGCCACCGGCGTCGTCCCTCGCAGTGTCCCCAGAAGAACACCCCCCAAAAAATACCTGCATAGTGAAGACAAGCTGCAGCGAGAACAGAACTGTCTACCAATGCACGAAGTGCACCAAAGCTGTCCGTGGCAGTTGCACTGCCAAAGTGCAGATGTGCGAAGTGTATTTGAGCTGCCGCCTCAACCGCGTGTAAGAGCAGAGCGCATCAACTCGTGTATAGCCTACAACTAGTAGCCCATAGCAGTGGCGGTTCTAGAAAGTTTTACATGGGGTGGCAAAAGGGTGGCATGAGGTTCCAGCAGGGGGGCAGAGGTTATCTCCTCCCCAAACACATTTCAACTTCAGAGATTTCAATTTCTGCATTCTCTGGTGACTTTTACGATATGAATCACATAATAAGAATGTAAAATCACCTTGTCGAGCACTTAACCCAGTCCTTGCATACAATAAAAACTTACAGTTTTACAGTATTTAATAGAAATGATTTTCAGCTCCCATCATTCCCAAGACAGATGTGTTGTTTTCAGCCATTCTTTTGTATTCACCCCATGAAATCATTGCATTCACATGTCTCTGACTTAGCATGTACATTAAACCCACTATTCCTAAAAGTGGCCTTTTTCCAATTGGAATATCCATTTTCAGATGCGTAAATAGTCTTAGGGGCATTTGAAGAGGCAAAATGTCTGCATACAAAGCAGTATGCTGCATCCTTGGATAGAGAATACTCCAGCCAGGGATGCTCTTTATACCACTCACTGTGGAAAGATCTTCTTGCCCCTCCCCATAAGGTTTGTGGAAAGGCCTAGTGTGAAGCACCTTGCATTAACTTCAACATCAGCCTAAACCATGCACAATTCTGAACATGTAGGCTACAGTAAGAACCAACACCACAGGCTACACTAGCCAATATCCGAGAAAATGAAAGCCATGTTGTTATATAGAAATCTGTTAACAGTGAACTAATATACTGTACCCTGAGGTCCAGCTGGACTTGTAGTATGGATCTGAGTGCGGTCGGTCTGTCCATCATTGTCCCTCTCTTCATCTCTGTTCTGCTCTCCCTAAGCTGGCTATGCCATCTTCCTTGTCATTTTTGTATCTGCTGGACCTACAGTATTCAAGAAAAGGGGGGTTAAAGCCATGCCATACATAGTACTGGGTACTCGATTTATGAGCTAAGCTAGCAAGCTTTGGCTGTAGCTTGGCAAAAAGCAGTCAACTTTTGCTGTTGTAGATTTCGTGATTTTCTCTAAACACAGCACCGTCCTTTCAACCCATCTCACTATGACAGCCTCATTATTGTCTCACTTGTTAACGTAACATGCGTACTGTGCTACTGACTATAGCTACACAACTTTGCGTTGTTTCTGTGAGCTCCTACATTCCTTTTGTAACGGTTATTGACAACATCGCGCGCGCTGAGGACCGTCTCATTTCATTGGTGCTAGCTAATCGTTTAGTAGCCTATCACAACAGCGCACGCTGAGGGAAACGGTTGTCTCATTTCACTAGTGCTAGCTAGCAAACGTTGATGTGAAGCTAGATACCCCCCGTCTCAGTATGAACACCAAAGAGTTTAGAATAATTACACCAGTCATGTGGTTGAGCACTTACATTCCACATTGTCAAACTTGACAGAACATTTGAATAAACATAGAGCAACAACAAACAAAGTAGCTTGCTTACCTGACTGTCACTCTGGAAATATCCTGTGGTAGTGAGGATCGCTCCAGTCACCACGTAACGTTAGCCTAGTATTGTTGTGGTTTCGGCAGGTCAGTCAGGTGGGCGGGTCACGGGTGCAACCATTTTTTTCTTTATTTAGGAGGGGGGGGGAGTTAATTCTAAACTGGTGAGTAAAGGTTTACACGAACTACAGAGAAATATTAAAAAAAAATATTATTAATAGATTCGTTGCCTACAGTTAGGGGGGCAACTGGGGTGGCAAGGCATTTTTCTGAGGTGGCAACTGCTTAGTTGGATCATTGGCCAAAATGCTGCCGTTTCATCGATTATTTTCCTTTTGTGAAGTGTAGGCTATACTATTCTTGTTAAATTGCGGCTTAGGCTTTATTCAAAAAAAATGTGAGAAAGGCGTCATAGGCCTACAGACACATACAAAACATATGATATTAGCCTACTGGCTATGAAACACATCCATCCAGTGAATTTAAATATGAACACGTAACGGGGGAGGGGTGTTGAAACAGCGTATTCCAGGTTCTTTGCGGGCGAGTGGGTTGCCATGGAAGTCGAGCCCCCGGAGCTAGCTAGCTAGCCCCCGGAGTTTTTTTTTTTTTTACAGCATTGCAATAAAATAATTAACTGTTATGCCTTCAAAATATGGTTATGCTTACCTTTCATTAGTTTGTACATGTCCTCGCTGAGGAAGGGCAGCATGGTTTGTCTGTTTGGTACGTGGTTGACCTTGCTGGGGGAAAAAGCTGGTGATGGAGGACGCGGTACCTTCCCGCGTAGCAGCTGCCACGTGTTTGGTACCGTTAGCATGGCTCGTAAAAGCCTCCTCTCCCATGTTGGAGATGTCGAAGGTTTTACCATCACACAGCTTGCATTTTGCTCGCCCCGGGTCTTTGTCAGGTACCACCCAACTAGCCCACTTATCCAAGTGTAGCCACGCACTGTTAAACCGGCCCTGGCATAGTATAGTGCATTATAAATCGTTCAGCTAGCAAACATGAGTTCAAGCATATTCCCGCTTCCCGTATTGTTGCTATGGCCACCATGGTAACGTAATGAGAGCGTGTTGCCAACTCTTCAGTAAGGGAAGTAGCTATTGGCTGTCCCAGAAGTCGCTAGAAGTAGCTAGATGGCGGTGTGGGGGGGGGGTGAAAATACAAACGAACTATTTACATATTTACAAACTTTTCTTTCTTTTTTTTGCTGTACAGTAGCTTTTCTCTCTCTTTTTTTTTCTACAGTGCAAAACTAGTAGCCTACATCACCCATCTGATGATGATGGGCATGGACAAAACAATCAAAATATTTACAGAAAATATTCCATACACATAATGACTGCAACATCTGTAGAAAGATAAGCGAGGAACCCAGAATAATTTTGTCCCACTGTCTGTGTTTAATGTGTTTCACGATATGGACCAGCTGACATCCCAGTATGACGAATGGGGGCAGCTGTAGCCATGCCTGAGCCAGCTGGCAGCCATTGCTCTCACAGTGCCCATCTCAAGTGTGAACTGTGAAAGAGATTTTTCCACTATGAATAGGCTAAGACATTTCATAAGCAATATCTGAAATCAGAGATAGTTTGGTTTCTCTCCACTCGTTGTTATTTGTTATGTTTGTAGGTGAAGACAGACCTGAGAAACAGGCTGACATCTAGCAAACACGCAGATCATGTCTTAATAACGTCCGTCGGTCCTGAACCCCGTTTGTACGTATGCTGGACCCCTCAATATTCAAACGTCTGGCTTGGACCCCTCTAAGACGTCTGGATGTGCAAAACATGTTCAATATCTGAACGTTAAAAAAAAAAACATTCATTCTGGCTCCTAATTGGATGTCTTTGGACGTCCGAAAAAGACAAAAATGACATCTAAAAGACGTCTTTTAGACGTCTTTGCTCAGTGGGAGGGGGACCATCTAGCAACATGCAGACATCTAGCAACATGCACTCATCTAGCAACATGCACTCATCACACTCAGCACCAAAGGCCCACCTCTAGGGACCCTATGACAGAGCCTTAGAACTCTTCTTTAAGAAGCCAAGAAAAAATAAGTGCTCTCAGTCAGGCTGCAAACTTTGACACTGAGCCTACAGCCTCTATTTGTTTTTGTTTTTTGAATTTAAGATATGTTTTGGAGGGCATCTCTGCTTATTATAGAGGACAGTATGTGTACAAGAAAGTGGGGCAGATAGAGGGAAGAATACATGCAGCACAGCAAATTGATTTAAAGTGAAATGAAATTAATTTAATTAAATTATTAAAATTACTATTACAATTCAAACATAATTCTAAACAAAATTATTAAATTTCACACGTATAGATAGATCGGATTGTTTTGGCAGCATGAAACTGTCTTTGTCGTCACACAGTTGTGAAAGATACCCAGGAAAAGGAGCTCAGGTTAATGCTGAATCACACAGCATGGGTACATTCTCTATATGGTGGCTTTTGTATTGTTTGTTATTGATTTGTCATTTTGGCATGGATGATATTTAATCTTCCATTTAATGAATGGCCTCTTCTCGGAAATGGAACAAGTGTGGACGTGGACGCCTGTTTAGTGGCAAGACCTCCTGTTACACACGTCAGGTACAGGAGCTCAGGTAGACACTGAGGAATGAGGAAAGGGTACAATCTGTCTCTGGGCCAAAAAGACATGGGAACTGATGGGTAGTTTGGGTACTTTGGGTGGGTCTAACCAGACCGCTACACACTCCTCCTCCCACCCCGCCCCGTACTCACCTAGAGCCTGTCCTGTATATGAGCAGGTGTGTGTCAATCAAGGACTTCCAGAGGACACACCCATGCAGGCTGACACCATGCAGTTGTTGCGTAAGACAGAATGACAGTATATAAGCTCATCTTTGTCATCACTCTGCACACTTCTTTTTCTGATTGGAGGGCAGCAGAGGTACATGTAAGTATTAATGTTTGTCTGAAATTATCTTTTCAAGTTTGCTATCTGTATTTGTAACACCAACTTGATTATTTGTTGATTATTGATAATCTTTTGTATGGTGTCAATAGTTTTGCTCCATTCTGTATGTTTTAACTTAAAGAGCTCACGCCAGGTATCAACATAATGTTAAATTATGAATTGTGCCATCCAGTGTGTACAAATCAACCCGCTCAGAAATGTCTTTAATAAAAGATGAGCTTAAATCATCCATGGATACACACAACAATAAATTAAGTTATTATTATTCATTATTATTCTCACATATTTTATCATGTGAAATAAGGGTGTATTAAAAGTTGTTTTAAAATGTATCAAATGTGCCTTTAGATATTTCTGAGTGGACCAATTAAAATATTGTTCATGTTTCTGATCTGAAGGATGCAGAACACAAAGATGATATCAGTGGGTCTGCTCCTGGTCCTGTTTTTCAACGGCTGCTGGTCCGACGATGGCACCCCCCTTAACCCTTTCGATGTCCCCGCCACTAAAGAGCTGTTCCGTTGTGGAGGGCAAGTCTGCCCACCAGGCCAGGACTGCATCAGTGTCGGTGGCGCTCCTCGCTGTGCTGACCCCTGTCAGCACTACTCAGTTCTGAATGATACCTGGCGCGCCAACGACCACTTTGAGGATCTTAGTGACCCTCACTGTGACGATGACGTCGACTGGCAGGGGTGGTACCGCATGTACCTGGGGGACATCAGTGTCCGGATGCCAGAAAGGTGTCAGCCCATAAAAATGTGCGGAACCCACGCTCCTTCATTCTTGGTTCAGCCTCATCCACAGGTTGGTGATGGTGTGCAGAAACACACTATCTGTGCAACCTGGGAAAATGGCTGCTGCAAATTCCATCTGAATCCAATCCACGTCAAAGCCTGTGCTGGAAACTACGTTGTCTACAAGCTTGTCAACCCACAAGATTGCAGAGTGGCTTATTGTGCAGGTATTGAATTATTGTGATAATTATAGTTTATCCTAGGCAATAATAGGACAGCTTCATTAACAGAACCTAATGCTAGTCTAGAGATTACCAGAACTGGGCAAGGATAAATCTGTTAGGAGAGAATGTAGCTGTGAAAGTAGCAGAACACCACAATAATACCCTCCCCTCGCTGCTCTTCTCTTCCAGATGTCAACACTAAGGTTTGTGCAGCCTGTGGAGAGAAGGAAGCCTGTGTGAGTGACGATAAGATTTCCTATAGATGTGAGAAGAGAGCAGGCAACAGTGTCCCAGAACCCGCTGATGATGGAACTCCTCTTAACCCTTTCGATGTCCCCACCACTAAAGAGCTGTTCCATTGTGCTGGACAAGTCTGCCCAGCAGGCCAGGACTGTATCAGTGTTGGTGGTGCTCCTCTCTGTGCTGACCCCTGTCAGCATTACTCAGTTCTGAATGATACCTGGCGCGCCAATGACCACTTTGAGGATCTCAGTGACCCTCACTGTGACGACGAGGTCGACTGGCAGGGATGGTATCGCATGTACCTTGGGGACGTCAGTGTTCGGATGCCAGAGAGGTGTCAGCCCATTAAGATGTGCGGAACCCATGCTCCTTCATTCTTGGTTCAGCCTCATCCACAGGTTGGCGACGGTGTTCAGAAACACACTATTTGTGCAACCTGGGAAAACGGCTGCTGCAAATTCCATTTGAATCCAATCCACGTCAAAGCCTGTGCTGGAAACTACGTTATCTACAAGCTTGTCAACCCACAAGATTGTAGAGTGGCTTATTGTGCAGGTATCGAACAATTGTGATCTTTTTTTGTTTATTCTAGAATGTGAGGGGACGGCTTCTGGGTCAGAACCTAAATAGAGTCTAGCGATTCCCAGAATTGGGCTCGGATGAATCTGTGTGGGAATGTAGCTCTCATGCAGCACATCATAGTGCTGATCTGCTGACTGAACTCACGCTGAACATCACAATAATATCCTCCTCTCTGTGCCCTTGTCTTCTAGATGTCAACACCAAGGTTTGTGCAACCTGCGCAGAGAATGAAGCCTGTGTGAGCGACGATAAAATCACCTATAGATGTGAGAAGAGAGCAGGCAAAAGTGTCTCTGCACCCGCTGAAGACGGCACCCCTCTTAACCCTTTCGATGTCCCCGCCACTAAAGAGCTGTTCCGTTGTAGTGGTCAAGTCTGCCCACCAGGCCAGGACTGCATCACTGTTGGTGGTGCTCCTCGCTGTGCTGACCCCTGTCAGCACTTCTCAGTTCTGAATGATACCTGGCGCGCCAACAACCACTTTGAGGATCTTAGTGACCCACACTGTGACGACGAGGTCAACTGGCAGGGATGGTATCGCATGTACCTTGGGGACGTCAGTGTTCGGATGCCAGAGAGGTGTCAGCCCATTAAGATGTGCGGAACCCACGCTCCTTCATTCTTGGTTCAGCCTCATCCACAGGTTGGCGATGGTGTGCAGAAACACACTATCTGTGCAACCTGGGAAAACGGATGCTGCAAATTCCATCTGAATCCAATCCACGTCAAAGCCTGTGCTGGAAACTACGTTGTCTATAAGCTTGTCAACCCACAAGATTGCAGAGTGGCTTATTGTGCAGGTATTGAATTATTGTGATCGGTATTGTTTATCCAAGGCAATAAAAGGATGGTTTCATAAACAGAACCTAATGCTAGTCTAGAGATTGCCAAAACAGGGCAAGGACAAATCTGGGTTAGGATAAAAAATGTAGCTGTGAAAGTAGCAGAACACCACAATATTACCCTCCCCTCACTGCTCTTCTCTTCCAGATGTCAACACTAAGGTTTGTGCAGCCTGTGGAGAGAACGAAGCCTGTGTGAGTGACGATAAGATTTCCTATAGATGTGAGAAGAGAGCAGGCAACAGTGTCCCAGAACCCGCTGATGATGGAACTCCTCTTAACCCTTTCGATGTCCCCACCACTAAAGAGCTGTTCCGTTGTGCTGGACAAGTCTGCCCACCAGGCCAAGACTGCATCAGTGTCGGTGGTACTCCTCGCTGTTCTGACCCCTGTCAGCACTACTCAGTGCTGAATGATACCTGGCGCGCCAACAACAACTTTGAGGATCTCAGTGACCCTCACTGTGACGACGAGGTCAACTGGCAGGGATGGTATCGCATGTACCTTGGGGACATCAGTGTTCGGATGCCAGAGAGGTGTCAGCCCATTAAGATGTGCGGAACCCACGCTCCTTCATTCTTGGTTCAGCCTCATCCACAGGTTGGCGATGGTGTGCAGAAACACACTATCTGTGCAACCTGGGAAAACGGCTGCTGCAAATTCAATTTGAATCCAATCCACGTCAAAGCCTGTGCTGGAAACTACGTTGTCTACAAGCTGGTCAACCCACAAGATTGCAGAGTGGCTTATTGTGCAGGTATTGAACTATTGTGATCTTTGCTGTTTATTCTAGAACGTGAGGGGACGGCTTCTGGGCCAGAACCTAAACAGAGTCTAGAGATTCCCAGAATTGGGCTCGGATGAATCTGTGTGGGAATTTAGCTTTCATACAGCACATCTTGTTGCTGATCTGCTGACTCAACTCACCCTGAATACCACAATAATATCCTCCCCTCTGTGCCCCATCTTCTAGATGTCAACACCAAGGTTTGTACAATCTGCGCAGAGAATGAAGCCTGTGTGAGCGACGATAAAATCACCTATAGATGTGAGAAGAGAGCAGGCAAAAGTGTCTCTGCACCCGCTGAAGACGGCACCCCTCTTAACCCTTTCGATGTCCCCGCCACTAAAGAGCTGTTCCGTTGTGCTGGACAAGTCTGCCCACCAGGCCAGGACTGCATCACTGTTGGTGGTGCTCCTCGCTGTGCTGACCCCTGTCAGCACTTCTCAGTTCTGAATGATACCTGGCGCGCCAACAACCACTTCGAGGATCTTAGTGACCCACACTGTGATGACGAGGTCGACTGGATGGGATGGTATCGCATGTACCTTGGGGACGTCAGTGTTCAGATGCCAGAGAGGTGTCAGCCCATTAAGATGTGCGGAACCCACGCTCCTTCATTCTTGGTTCAGCCTCATCCACAGGTTGGCGATGGTGTGCAGAAACACACTATCTGTGCAACCTGGGAAAACGGCTGCTGCAAATTCCATCTGAATCCAATCCATGTCAAAGCCTGTGCTGGAAACTACGTTGTCTACAAGCTTGTCAACCCACAAGATTGCAGAGTGGCTTATTGTGCAGGTATTGAATTATTGTGATCGTTAAGGTTTATCCTAGCCAATAATAGGACGGTTTCATGAACAGAACCTAATGCTTGTCTAGAGATTACCAGAACAGGGCAAGGACAAATCTGGGTTAGGATAAAAATGTAATTGAGAAAGAAGCTGAACACCACAATATTACCCTCCCCTCACTGCTCTTCTCTTCCAGATGTCAACACTAAGGTTTGTGCAACCTGTGGAGAGAACGAAGCCTGTGTGAGTGACGATAAGATTTCCTATAGATGTGAGAAGAGAGCAGGCAACAGTGTCCCAGAATCCGCTGATGATGGAACTCCTCTTAACCCTTTCGATGTCCCCGCCACTAAAGAGTTGTTCCGTTGTGCTGGACAAGTCTGCCCACCAGGCCAAGACTGCATCAGTGTCGGTGGTGCTCCTCGCTGTTCTGACCCCTGTCAGCACTACTCAGTGCTGAATGATACCTGGCGCGCCAACAACAACTTTGAGGATCTCAGTGACCCTCACTGTGACGACGAGGTCGACTGGCAGGGATGGTATCGCATGTACCTCGGGGACATCAGTGTTCGGATGCCAGAGAGGTGTCAGCCCATTAAGATGTGCGGAACCCACGCTCCTTCATTCTTGGTTCAGCCTCATCCACAGGTTGGCGACGGTGTGCAGAAACACACTATCTGTGCAACCTGGGAAAACGGCTGCTGCAAATTCAATTTGAATCCAATCCACGTCAAAGCCTGTGCTGGAAACTATGTTGTCTACAAGCTGGTCAACCCACAAGATTGTAGAGTGGCTTATTGTGCAGGTATTGAACTATTGTGATCTTTGCTGTTTATTCTAGAACATGAGGGGACGGCTTCTGGGCCAGAACCTAAATAGAGTCAAGAGATTCCCAGAATTGGGCTCGGATGAATCTGTGTGAAAATGTAGCTTTCATGCAGCACATCATAATGCTGATCTGCTGACTGAACTCACGTTTAACACCACAATAATATCCTCCCCTCTGTGCCCATGTCTTCTAGATGTCAACACCAAGGTTTGTACAACCTGCGCAGAGAATGAAGCCTGTGTGAGCGACGATAAAATCACCTATAGATGTGAGAAGAGAGCAGGCAAAAGTGTCTCTGCACCCGTCGCAGACGGCACTCCTCTTAACCCTTTCGACGTCCCCGCCACTAAAGAGCTGTTCCGTTGTGCTGGACAAGTCTGCCCACCAGGCCAGGACTGCATCACTGTTGGTGGTGCTCCTCGCTGTGCTGACCCCTGTCAGCACTTCTCAGTTCTGAATGATACCTGGCGCGCCAACAACCACTTTGAGGATCTTAGTGACCCACACTGTGACGACGAGGTCGACTGGATGGGGTGGTATCGCATGTACCTTGGGGACGTCAGTGTTCGGATGCCAGAGAGGTGTCAGCCCATTAAGATGTGCGGAACCCACGCTCCTTCCTTCTTGGTTCAGCCTCATCCACAGGTTGGCGATGGTGTGCAGAAACACACTATCTGTGCAACCTGGGAAAATGGCTGCTGCAAATTCCATTTGAATCCAATCCATGTCAAAGCCTGTGCTGGAAACTACGTTGTCTACAAGCTGGTCAACCCACAAGATTGCAGAGTGGCTTATTGTGCAGGTATTGAATTATTGTGATCGTTATTGTTTATCCTAGCCAATAATAGGACGGTTTCATAAACAGAACCTAATGCTAGTCTAGAAATTACCAGAACAGGGCAAGGACAAATCTGGGTTAGGATAAAAATGTAAATGAGAAAGTAGCTGAATATCTCAATATTACCCTCCCCTCACTGCTCTTCTCTTCCAGATGTCAACACTAAGGTTTGCGCAACTTGTGGAGAGAATGAAGCCTGTGTGAGTGATGATAAGATTTCCTATAGATGTGAGAAGAGAGCAGGCAACAGTGTCCCAGAACCCGCTGATGATGGAACTCCTCTTAACCCTTTTGACGTCCCCGCCACTAAAGAGCTGTTCCGTTGTAGTGGACAAGTCTGCCCACCAGGCCAAGACTGTATCAGTGTCGGTGGTACTCCTCGCTGTGCTGACCCTTGTGAGCACTACTCAGTGCTGAATGATACCTGGCGCGCCAACAACCACTTTGAGGATCTTAGTGACCCACACTGTGACGATGAGGTCGACTGGCAGGGATGGTATCGCATGTACCTTGGGGACGTCAGTGTTCAGATGCCAGAGAGATGTCAGCCCATTAAGATGTGCGGAACCCACGCTCCTTCATTCTTGGTTCAGCCTCATCCACAGGTTGGCGATGGTGTGCAGAAACACACTATCTGTGCAACCTGGGAAAATGGCTGCTGCAAATTCCATTTGAATCCGATCCACGTGAAAGCCTGTGCTGGAAACTACGTTGTCTACAAGCTTGTCAACCCACAAGATTGCAGAGTGGCTTATTGTGCAGGTATTGAACTGCTGTGATTGTTATTGTTTACTCTAGAACGTCTGGGAATGTAGCTTTCAGTCAGCACATCACTCAACTGATGTGCTGACTGAACTAACCCTAATACCCACCCCTCGCTGCTCTTCTCTTCCAGATGTCAACACCAAGGTTTGTGCGACCTGTGGAGAGAACGAAGCCTGTGTGAGCAACGATAAGATCACTTATAGATGTGAGAAGAGAGCAGCAATCCTGGAACCCTAGGCAGACCGTGTGAGCACAGGTATGGTGAGCACAGGTATTGTGATTCTGTAAAACAGTAAATCACACATTACATTAATATACAGTCTTCATGTGCCTCGCATCAATTGGCGGAACGAGAACCAAAGGCACTACACATTTAAAGAGTATCCTGTTGTTCAACGAGGCTCTGTTCCCCCCCCTGTACCCTGGAATGCTTACTTTAAAAAAAAAAAAGAAAAAAAAGAAAAAAAGAGGTTAGGCTACATGACATCGAATTTCAGTCGACCTGAGAGATTTGTTAGTGCAGGTGCCAGACCATGCAGATCTCTATAAGTGATGAAAAGTACCTTAAACTGGATCCTAAAAGTGATGGTGAGCCATCACTGAGTGAGTAATGTGCCAAGACTTTCTGGACCTATTCAGTAGCCTTGCAGCAGAGTTTTGGATCACTTGTAGATGATCCAAGGATAGGAGACATCTTTAAAGTTGCTAATAATCTGTCCTAGAGGAAGCATATGCAAAGCAAACAAGCTAGGACCCAGAACAGAACCCTGGGGAACACCACAAGACATGATTCAGACATATGGGGACCAACTGACACAGGCAAAGTCCTATCGGAGAGATAGTAGGGGAACCAGTCGAGGGAACTTTGCATTCGCTCCATGAGCTTGAAAAAAAGCTCCTTGAGCTAATCCCCTTGAGTAAACGATGGGCGCTAAGCAGGAGACAAGATTTACCTCAGCCCCACCTCACAACCTGTCACACAGGCAGTGTTGATGTAGTCATGGTGACAGTTTCCCAGGTGTCAAGTGTGTTTGTCTCTGACCTCTGACCAACAGTGAACTAGAGGCTGCAGTGAGCTGATGACATCACACGGCCCTCAGAACTTCTTCCTGGACACCATGTGACCTCATCAGACCAACTTCCTCTTGTTTGTCTATGCAAATATAACCTATGATCAAATTCTGACTTCAATGTGTCAAAATCTATTATAACCCCTTCTCCTCTCTGATTTATTTATCTAATTTCTCTTAGTTAATACGCATATCTTACCTTCTGATCTTTCATGTACCCATGTAACTAGTGGATGAATAGTATTAGAGTGAGGTACTGTAATTTAAATCAATCTCTCAATGTCACGACCTGTGGGGTAAATAAATATTCAAAAATAATGTTGATACTTCATGTGTCTCCTTTAAAGGCTATTGTTATAATACATGTACATTAGAGTTATTTTTCTTGTTGGTCATGTTATATTGGTCATCCTGAGTGGATGGGCACAATGCCACTGATTTAATAACAGAAATAAATATGTATTTCAGGTTTCAGCTTTCCTTATAATACAGGAAATAATTATACAATAAACATGATTTGGAGCATAACATGAGCAGAACAAATAATACATCTTTGTGATGTGGACAGTTTTCCTGTCTTTGACCTGTGCACAAATTATGCTAATGTTCCACCACTTGGATTGTCATGGACGTTTGGCATTTTCAATGGGAAGGTTTCATGAGCTGAATACAATTTATGTTGCAATTAGTCCTGGGTTGGGTGAAATTTTACACTCGTTTGAGATTGCCTAGCCTGTCAGAAATCTCAGGTTCTTTCCCCTGACCGATGATTTTATGCCATCAGTTTGTTTATGATGTGTCATGCCTTGTTGAATGTCGACCACATGTTGCAGTGCCCAGCTTTCACCTCTAGGTGGCACACTTGTTACTGCATCGGTCAATGGTGATTCTTACTGTACCACACACCATCACAACTTTCTTATACAGTACATTGTGTGTACTAGGGTCAATTTACTTTTAATTCTGATTCTGAACATAACAATTCAACAATTCAATGATATTAAAGGGTCTAAAGGAGGTTGAGCACTTCAAATACCTGAGCTCTTGGGTCAACTCAATGGAACAGGAAGTTAGGGTTTGGGTCTGGTGGAGGTACATTACATTACATTACAGTCATTTAGCAGACGCTTTTATCCAAAGCGACTAACAATAATTGCATTTAACGTAGGAAGAGCCAATGTACTACTACTTGCCAGAACTCACAAGTGCATCTTCTTTCTAAAACAAACAAGTGACTAAGAGCATAATCTAGTGCTGAAGGCAAAGTGCAAGAATCACAATCTAAAGTACAGTGCAATAAAATATAATAAGTGCTTAGGTGGGAGGATTGTTGTAGTACTTCTTGAAGAGATGAGTTTTGAGCCTGCGACGAAAGATGGGCAGCGACTCTGCTGTCCTGACATCAGTGGGCAGCTCATTCCACCACTGCGGGGCCAGGACAGAGAAGAGCCGTGACCGTGTCGATCGACCGCAGGAGCCTCGGAGTGACGGGGCAACCAGTCGCCCTGAGGTAGCAGAGCGTAGTGGTCGGGAGGGGATGTAGGGTTTGACCATGGCCTGGAGGTAGGAGGGGGCTGTTCCTTTCATTGCCCTGTAGGTTAGCGCCAGAGTTTTAAACTGGATGCGAGCCGCTACAGGGAGCCAGTGTAGGGAACGGAGGAGGGAAGTTGTGTGGGAGAATTTGGGGTGGTTGAACACCAGGCGAACAGCAGCTTTCTGGACAAGTTCCAGAGGTTTAATGGCTGACGCCGGTGCCCCCGCGAGGAGGGAGTCGCAGTAGTCCAGGCGGGAGATGACCAGGGCCTGGATGAGTACCTGCGCCGTTTCATTAGTGAGGAAAGGGCGAATCCTCCTGATGTTGTAGAGCATGAATCTGCAGGAACGTGTGACGGATGTGACATGTGAGGAAAATGACAGTTGGTCATCCAGGGTCACACCCAGATTCCTCGCAGTCCGAGTCGGGGTCACCACTGTGTCTTCAATGGTGATGGCCAGGTCCCTGTGCGGACAGCCCTTCCCCGGGAGGAACAGCAGCTCAGTCTTGTCCAGATTGAGCTTGAGGTGATGTGTCGTCATCCACTCCGAAATGTCAGCCAAGCAACCAGCTATGCGTGTCTCCACTTCTGTATCAGAAGGGGGAAATGACAGAACCAGTTGGGTGTCATCGGCATAGCAGTGATAGGAGAAGCCATGCGAGCGAATGACAGAGCCCAGAGATGTAGTGTAGAGGGAAAACAGGAGAGGACCCAGGACAGACCCTTGTGGAACCCCCGTAGTCAGACTACGCGGTTCCGACGTCGACCCTCTCCATGTCACCTGGTAGGAGCGGCCCGTCAGGTAGTATGCAAACAGGGAGTGTGCAGAGCCATCGATGCCTTTCTCCTCGAGGGTGGAGAGGAGGATCTGGTGGTCTACCGTATCAAATGCTGCTGACAGGTCTAGGAGTATCAGGACAGAGGAGAGAGAGTTCGCTCTAGCGGCATGGAGTGACTCTGTTACTGCAAGGAGGGCGGTCTCTGTCGAGTGGCCAGCCTTGAACCCGGATTGGTGGGGATCTAGGAGGTTGTTCTGGTGGAGGTACGAAGACAGTTGGTAGGTAGGACCCAGAATGCACACGGCAGGCAGCGTAGGTTCAAAAGAATAAGGATTTAATTCCAAGGAGGATAAAAATCAACAGAGGAACACAGGGGAAACACGCACTAACATTAACATTAACAATAACAAAGGAAACAGGAGGGCATATATACTCAGAACAAACAAGGAACAACATTCAGGTGAGCAACAAGACAAAACAAACACAGGTGCAGACAATCACCCAGACAAGGACATGGAGGGATTCCAACAAGACACCAACACAAGGACAGAGGAACAAGGACACAAGGGAAGGGAACAGGGAACGAGGCTGGGACAGGGAAAGGGACTGGGCAGAAAACTAGAGGGGGGAAACTAGAGGGCCAGGAGAGGAGGGACTGGAGTGACGTGAGACTAGTGAGGGGACAGGTGTCTAGAGCTGGGAGGACACAAAACCAACATAGAAGACAAGACAACGAACACAAGACCAAATACACAAGGAGGCAGAACAAAACCAGGTGACAAAGTGACCAAAGTGTACAAGAGTCTCTAGGGGTAGTGCAGGGGCAGTCACTGGGAGAGGAGGTGCTCAGGGTCCAGGAAAGTCCAGGGGGCACAGGAGCTCAGGGTAAGGAATCCAGGCCGGGAACAGGGGGTGAGCAGGGCAAACCAGGGGCCCGGGGCAGCGGCGAGGGTCTGGACCGGGAGCAGGGGGTGGGCAGGGCGAACCAGGGGTCCGGGGCAGGGTCGAGGGTCTAGACCGGGAGCAAGCAGAGTGAACCAGGTGTCCGGGGCGAATCAGGGGTCCGGGGAGGGACGAGGGTCCAGACTGGGAGCAGGGGGTGAGCCGGGGCGGACCCGGCCCGAACCATAACACAGGACCTCAAAGTGAGGAAGAATTCACATCTGGAACAATACGGACCAGACCGTTGGTTTTTATTGAGGAGGATGGGAAGTTCATTGATTTTTTCCACTTTATTTAAACAGGATATAACTAATAGAGATTAATAAGAAGACACTTAGACTGGGATTTGAACCCTGGTCTCTAAGGGCAGGTGCATGTGTTAGAGAACCTGTGGCACCCTAACCTGTCTTTTTACAAAGACGCCCTGTGAAAACAGTACGGCAATAACCCAGATGCAATATTGGCTCAGTCCATATCCGCAAAGATATCTCCAAACACGTTTCAAAACACACGGCAGAACATAAACTGTTTCAAAACAACATAATCAGTAAAGCACTCACATTACAGTCAGAGGGTCAGCTCTAAGTGGGAATGCGGAAAACCGACCCCCCCCCTCCCCCCCACACACACACACACACACACACACACACACACACACACTTCCCACACACACAGACAAACACACTCACAATGGAAGCGTGGTGCCTTGCGTCTGACGGCAATGGAATCAAGGGTTAATGTTGCTGTTATAAAAATGTAATGAATTGGTATGGCGGTATAGCTCAGGAGGTAAAGCGGGTCGTTCAGTGAACGTAGGGTCGGTGGTTCGAATCCCAGCTTCTCCTGACTACCTGTCAAAGTGTCCTTGGGCAAGACGCTGAACCCCAAAATTGCTCCCAATGAGCAGGCAAGCGCCTTGCATGGCAGCTGCCGCCATTGGTGTGTGTATGGCGCTCCGGGCCAGTGTAACAACTGGATGGGGAGCGCGTTACAAATGCAGTACCTATACCTATACTACTGTAAAAGAAGCCATTCTATTTCTAGTTGTCCCTAATGTTACTGGTCTGATGGTGTCTAACAAAGTTACTACTGAAACAGTGGCTTGAAAACCGTGCAGCTGTGTAGATGGGTCCGACACTGGTGCTGTAGCAGATAATGAGCGCCATACAATGGCGGATGTACTGTAGAACTCGACGCTGGTACCGAACCTGCACAAAAAAGTGTCTACAGAGCAATCACTTTGAAGTTCAATGGATCACCTTTACTGGAAGACAAGCTCTCATATACTGTATCAAAGTAGCCAAACAACACTTGACTTAATTATGTTTGCGAAAGAGTCCACACAATGTGTACATGTAAAACATAAGAACCACTAAAACTATTGGCTTAAGGCAGGGACTGCTTGAGGTTTTCCATTGAACCAATGAGGACCCAGATGTACTAGTCTGGGTTGAAGATCCTCATCGCAATTTGTCAGTTTCCTTCTTCCTTGATTGATTGATTATTAAGTAACACCAGAACAATAGCATCAGTGTTCCTTCGTCAACAGTTACGGCAAGTCACATGATAGATGTCAACACCAAGGTTTGTGCAACCTGCGCAGAGAATGAAGCATGTGTGAGCGACGATAAAATCACCTATAGATGTGAGAAGAGAGCAGGCAAAAGTGTCTCTGCACCCGCTGAAGATGGCACCCCTCTTAACCCTTTCGATGTCCCCGCCACTAAAGAGCTGTTCCGTTGTGCCGGACAAGTCTGCCCACCAGGCCAGGACTGCATCACTGTTGGTGGTGCTCCTCGCTGTGCTGACCCCTGTCAGCACTTCTCAGTTCTGAATGATACCTGGCGCGCCAACAACCACTTTGAGGATCTTAGTGACCCACACTGTGACGACGAGGTTGACTGGATGGGGTGGTATCGCATACCTTGGGGACGTCAGTGTTCGGATGCCAGAGAGGTGTCAGCCCATTAAGATGTGCGGAACCCACGCTCCTTCATTCTTGGTTCAGCCTCATCCACAGGTTGGCGATGGTGTGCAGAAACACACTATCTGTGCAACCTGGGAAAACGGATGCTGCAAATTCCATCTGAATCCAATCCACGTCAAAGCCTGTGCTGGAAACTACGTTGTCTACAAGCTGGTCAACCCACAAGATTGCAGAGTGGCTTATTGTGCAGGTATTGAATTATTGTGATCGGTATTGTTTATCCAAGGCAATAAAAGGATGGTTTCATAAACAGAACCTAATGCTAGTCTAGAGATTGCCAAAACAGGGCAAGGACAAATCTGGGTTAGGATAAAAATGTAAATGAGAAAGTAGCTGAATACCTCAATATTACCCTCCCCTCACTGCTCTTCTCTTCCAGATGTCAACACTAAGGTTTGTGCAGCCTGTGGAGAGAATGAAGACTGTGTGAGTGACGATAAGATTTCCTATAGATGTGAGAAGAGAGCAGGCAACAGTGTCCCAGAACCCGCTGATGATGGAACTCCTCTTAACCCTTTCGACGTCCCCGCCATTAAAGTGCTGTTCCGGTGTGGAGGACAAGTTTGCCCACCAGGCCAGGACTGCATCACTGTCGGTGGTGCTCCTCGCTGTGCTGACCCCTGTCAGCATTACTCAGTGCTGAATGATACCTGGCGCGCCAACAACCACTTTGAGGATCTTAGTGACCCACACTGTGACGATGAGGTCGACTGGCAGGGATGGTATCGCATGTACCTTGGGGACGTCAGTGTTCAGATGCCAGAGAGATGTCAGCCCATTAAGATGTGCGGAACCCACGCTCCTTCTTTCTTGGTTCAGCCTCATCCACAGGTTGGCGATGGTGTGCAGAAACACACTATCTGTGCAACCTGGGAAAATGGCTGCTGCAAATTCCATTTGAATCCAATCCACGTCAAAGCCTGTGCTGGAAACTACGTTGTCTACAAGCTTGTCAACCCACAAGATTGCAGAGTGGCTTATTGTGCAGGTATTGAACTGCTGTGATTGTTATTGTTTACTCTAGAACGTCTGGGAATGTAGCTTTCAGTCAGCACATCACTCAACTGATGTGCTGACTGAACTAACCCTAATACCCACCCCTCGCTGCTCTTCTCTTCCAGATGTCAACACCAAGGTTTGTGCGACCTGTGGAGAGAACGAAGCCTGTGTGAGCAACGATAAGATCACTTATAGATGTGAGAAGAGAGCAGCAATCCTGGAACCCTAGGCAGACCGTGTGAGCACAGGTATGGTGAGCACAGGTATTGTGATTCTGTAAAACAGTAAATCACACATTACATTAATATACAGTCTTCATGTGCCTCGCATCAATTGGCGGAACGAGAACCAAAGGCACTACACATTTAAAGAGTATCCTGTTGTTCAACGTGGCTCTGTTCCCCCCCTGTACCCTGGAATGCTTACTTTAAGAAAAAAAAGAAAAAAAGAGGTTAGGCTACATACACCATGTGCACACATGACATCGAATTTCAGTCGACCTGAGAGATTTGTTAGTGCAGGTGCCAGACCATGCAGATCTCTATAAGTGATGACAAGTACCTTAATCTGGATCCTAAAAGTGATGGTGAGCCATCACTGAGTGAGTAATGTGCCAAGACTTTCTGGACCTATTCAGTAGCCTTGCAGCAGCATTTTGGATCACTTGTAGATGATCCAAGGATAGGAGACATCTTTAAAGTTGCTAATAATCTGTCCTAGAGGAAGCATATGCAAAGCAAACAAGCTAGGACCCAGAACAGAACCCTGGGGAACACCACAAGACATGATTCAGACATATGGGGACCAACTGACACAGGCAAAGTCCTATCGGAGAGATAGTAGGGGAACCAGTCGAGGGAACTTTGCATTAGCTCCATGAGCTTGAAAAAAAGCTCCTTGAGCTAATCCCCTTGAGTAAACGATGGGCGCTAAGCAGGAGACAAGATTTACCTCAGCCCCACCTCACAACCTGTCACACAGGCAGTGTTGATGTAGTCATGGTGACAGTTTCCCAGGTGTCAAGTGTGTTTGTCTCTGACCTCTGACCAACAGTGAACTAGAGGCTGCAGTGAGCTGATGACATCACACGGCCCTCAGAACTTCTTCCTGGACACCATGTGACCTCATCAGACCAACTTCCTCTTGTTTGTCTATGCAAATATAACCTATGATCAAATTCTGACTTCAATGTGTCAAAATCTATTATAACCCCTTCTCCTCTCTGATTTATTTATCTAATTTCTCTTAGTTAATACGCATATCTTACCTTCTGATCTTTCATGTACCCATGTAACTAGTGGATGAATAGTATTAGAGTGAGGTACTGTAATTTAAATCAATCTCTCAATGTCACGACCTGTGGGGAAAATAAATATTCAAAAATAATGTCGATGCTTCATGTGTCTCCTTTAAAGGCTATTGTTATAATACATGTACATTAGAGTTATTTTTCTTGTTGGTCATGTTATATTGGTCATCCTGAGTGAATGGGCACAATGCCACTGATTTAATAACAGAAATAAATATGTATTTCAGGTTTCAGCTTTCCTTATAATACAGGAAATAATTATACAATAAACATGATTTGGAGCATAACATGAGCAGATGATGCTAATGTTCCACCACTTGGATTGTCATGGACGTTTGACATTTTCAATGGGAAGGTTTCATGAGCTGAATACAATTTATGTTGCAATTAGTCCTGGGTTGGGTGAAATTTTACACTCGTTTGAGATTGCCTAGCCTGTCAGAAATCTCAGGTTCTTTCCCCTGACCGATGATTTTATGCCATCAGTTTGTTTATGATGTGTCATGCCTTGTTGAATGTCGACCACATGCTGCAGTGCCCAGCTTTCACCTCTAGGTGGCACACTTGTTACTGCATCGGTCAATGGTGATGCTTACTGTACCACACACCATCACAACTTTCTTATACAGTACATTGTGTGTACTAGGGTCAATTTACTTTTAATTCTGATTCTGAACATAACAATTCAACAATTCAATGATATTAAAGGGTCTAAAGGAGGTTGAGCACTTCAAATACCTGAGCTCTTGGGTCAACTCAATGGAACAGGAAGTTAGGGTTTGGGGCTGGTGGAGGTAGGACCCAGAATGCACACGGCAGCCAGCGTAGGTTCAAAAGAATAAGGATTTAATTCCAAGGAGGATAAAAATAAACAGAGGAACACAGGGGAAACACGCACTAACATTAAGATTAACAATAACTAAGGAAACAGGAGGGCATATATACTCAGAACAAACAAGGAACAACATACAGGTGAGCAACAAGACAAAACAAACACAGGTGCAGACAATCACCCAGACAAGGACATGGAGGGATTCCAACAAGACACCAACACAAGGACAGAGGAACAAGGACACAAGGGAAGGGAACAGGGAACGAGGCTGGGACAGGGAAAGGGACTGGGCAGAAAACTAGAGGGGGGAAACTAGAGGGCCAGGAGAGGAGGGACTGGAGTGACGTGAGACTAGTGAGGGGACAGGTGTCTAGAGCTGGGAGGACACAAAACCAACATAGAAGACAAGACAACGAACACAAGACCAAATACACAAGGAGGCAGAACAAAACCAGGTGACAAAGTGACCAAAGTGTACAAGAGTCTCTAGGGGTAGTGCAGGGGCAGTCACTGGGAGAGGAGGTGCTCAGGGTAAGGAATCCAGGCCGGGAACAGGGGGTGAGCAGGGCAAACCAGGGGCCCGGGGCAGGGGCGAGGGTCTGGACCGGGAGCAGGGGGTGGGCAGGGCGAACCAGGGGTCCGGGGCAGGGGCGAGGGTCTGGACCGGGAGCAAGCAGAGTGAACCAGGTGTCCGGGGCGAATCAGGGGTCCGGGGAAGGGACGAGGGTCCAGACTGGGAGCAGGGGGTGAGCCGGGGCGGACCCGGCCCGAACCATAACACAGGACCTCAAAGTGAGGAAGAATTCACATCTGGAACAATACGGAGCAGACCGTTGGTTTTTATTGAGGAGGATGGGAAGTTCATTGATTTTTTCCACTTTATTTAAACAGGATATAACTAATAGAGATTAATAAGAAGACACTTAGACTGGGATTTGAACCCTGGTCTCTAAGGGCAGGTGCATGTGTTAGAGAACCTGTGGCACCCTAACCTGTCTTTTTACAAAGACGCCCTGTGAAAACAGTACGGCAATAACCCAGATGCAATATTGGCTCAGTCCATATCCGCAAAGATATCTCCAAACACGTTTCAAAACACACGGCAGAACATAAACTGTTTCAAAACAACATAATCAGTAAAGCACTCACATTACAGTCAGAGGGTCAGCTCTAAGTGGGAATGCGGAAAACCGCCCCCCCCCCCCCCCCCCCCCACACACACACACACACACACACTTCCCACACACACAGACAAACACACTCACAATGGAAGCGTGGTGCCTTGCGTCTGACGGCAATGGAATCAAGGGTTAATGTTGCTGTTATAAAAATGTAATGAATTGGTATGGCGGTATAGCTCAGGAGGTAAAGCGGGTCGTTCAGTGATCGTAGGGTCAGTGGTTCGAATCCCAGCTTCTCCTGACTACCTGTCAAAGTGTCCTTGGGCAAGACGCTGAACCCCAAAATTGCTCCCAATGAGCAGGCAAGCGCCTTGCATGGCAGCTGCCGCCATTGGTGTGTGTATGGCGCTCCGGGCCAGTGTAACAACTGGATGGGGAGCGCGTTACAAATGCAGTACCTATACCTATACTACTGTAAAAGAAGCCATTCTATTTCTAGTTGTCCCTAATGTTACTGGTCTGATGGTGTCTAACAAAGTTACTACTGAAACAGTAGCTTGAAAACCGTGTAGGGTGTTGGGTCCGACCCTGGTGCTGTAGCAGATAATGAGCGCCATACAATGGCGGATGTACTGTAGAACTCGACGCTGGTACCGAACCTGCACAAAAAAGTGTCTACAGAGCAATCACTTTGAAGTTCAATGGATCACCTTTACTGGAAGACAAGCTCTCATATACTGTATCAAAGTAGTCAAGTCAAGTATACAACACTTGACTTAATTATGTTTGCGAAAGAGTCCACACAATGTGTACATGTAAAACATAAGAACCACTAAAACTATTGGCTTAAGGCAGGGACTGCTTGAGGTTTTCCATTGAACCAATGAGGACCCAGATGTACTAGTCAGGGTTGAAGATCCTCATCGCAATTTCTCAGTTTCCTTCTTCCTTGATTGATTGATTATTAAGTAATACCAGAACAATAGCATCAGTGTTCCTTCGTCAACAGTTACGGCAAGTCACATGACGTGTTTGTCTGGACACCTGTGTATAAATATCTCAAACTCACCGGTGGTGGTCAGAACACACAGAGGACAGGTAAGTGCTGAACTAGTGCTGGAGATTATTTACCTTTACACCCTGGTCTGGAGTCAGTTGTTACATTTCTGTTCTTGATGGTTGTTATGTTGGGGCTTGAGAACTGTGAGATTCTAGATCAGATCTGTAGTTGATGACTGAGTGGCTCTAAAGTCAGTGTAGGCTTGAACCAGGTCTGCAAATAATAATAATAATAATAATCATAATCATAATAATAAAATGGTAATACTTGGGATGCACTTCTTTTAAATGTCCCTTGCATGCATGTGGAGCCTGTACTTCTAGGCAGGGGTGAAAATTAATTTTTTGGCTCATGGTGAGTCACCTGCCAAGGGGACTGTAGATGAAAAAATTTACCGGCCAAGTATTTTTTTTTTTCAGATAGCCTTTTTTTTCAGATATTCCTAAATCTAGTCGCCAATTGGAAATTTTTACCTGCATTTGGCCGGTGGCAGGTGTTAATTTTCAGCCCTGCTTCTAGGGCTAAATGTGTAGTAGTATAGCTACAAAGTGTTTAGTAAAACCATAATCATGCTCACCTACTTCACATTTAGGTAATACATACAGTAGGCTGACTTGAATATAAACAATGTAACAGATACACAAACATTTTCTCAAAATTTCCTCTAGGGTTTGTGATTTCTGATATACTGTATGTGGCGCACAATGATGACATCAGGGGTTCTGCTGTTGCTCCTGTACATACAAGCCGTCACTGGATACGACACAGGTAGGCTGTGTGATCAGTTATCTTTGTCATTTTAGGTAGCGCTACGCTCTTAGAAAAAAGTATAAGATGAGTATAAGATGCCCCTGCCTATTTTTCCTAAGAGTGTACTGAACAATGTACTCACCAATAGTTACTGTTTTATGATGTACCCATTATAAAAAATAACTAATCCAAGGGTTCCTTCTCTCTTTGGTCCCAGAACCTAGCCCTGGAACTATGTTGTTACAATATTAGTAGATATTAATTAATTAATAAATCATTAATCATTAATTTAGATCGGTAATTAAACATCAACCGAACTACGTGTGCGTATACACGGTTTTAACGCACGTCTGCTGGCCAATCGGAAAAGAGTATTAACCCAGGCCATGGTATAATGAGTTATTAATGACTTGTTAAACATTCTTTAAGCTGCACATTGGTGTTTGCAAGCAGGAAGTTTCCCCACCTAAACTGTGATGACGTCATCTTAATGCGACCACCTCTAAGTCGGGGCTCCTCTCTGTATCTTGTAGCCGGTGCTCCTCTGAGACTGGTCAACGGCTACGCTGACAACGCCTGCTCTGGCAGAGTGGAGCTGTACCACCAGGGCCAGTGGGGGACGGTGTGTGACGACTATTGGGAACTCCCGGACGCCCAGGTGGTGTGTAGACAGCTGGGCTGTGGCGGAGCGCTGTCGGCTCCAAGAGGCGCCCACTTCGGTCAGGGCAGCGGACCCATCTGGCTGGACAACGTCGGGTGCTCAGGCTCAGAGTCGTCCCTGACAGAGTGCAGCCACCTGAGCTTCGGCTCACACAACTGTGGGCATCACGAAGACGCCGGGGTCGTCTGCGAGGGTGAGTTTGAACGGGTGAATGTTTATCCGCCGACGACTAAAGTTTTTGTTTTGTCAGAAAAAGATGTGAGGGATTGGTTTGAAATATGTGACGAAATACAAAAATTCAGATTTATTCAATCATTCCTTAAATTATTCATTCATTTTTTCAGTTGTCATACATTTATTGACAGTCTAAAAATTCATATATATATTAATTACCCAATAATCATTGATTGATTGATTGATTGGTTGGTTGGTTGATTGGTTGAATGGTTGAACGATTGATTAATTGATTGATTGTGTGATTGATTGATTAATTGAGTGGTTTATTGGTTGGTTGGTTGGTTGATTGGTTGAATGATTGATTGATTGGGTGATTGATTGATTGATTGATTGGTTCATTAATTGGTTGATTGAATGGTCGGTTGATTGATTGATTGGTTGATTGTTTGATTGATTCACTCATTCACACATTCATATATTCACACCTTCATCTATTCATTGATCAATATGTTAAGCTGCACATTGGTGTTTGCAAGCAGGAAGTTTCCCCACCTAAACTGTGATGACGTCATCTTAATGCGACCACCTCTAAGTCGGGGCTCCTCTCTGTATCTTGTAGCCCGTGTTCCTCTGAGACTGGTCAACGGCTACGCTGACAGCTCCTGCTCTGGCAGAGTGGAGGTGTACCACCAGGGCCAGTGGGGGACGGTGTGTGACGACATATGGGGTCTGAGCCACGCCCAGGTGGTGTGTAGACAGCTGGGCTGTGGCAGAGCCCTGTCTGCCCCCACCAACGCCGTCTTCGGTCAGGGCAGTGGGCCCATCTGGCTGGACGACGTCAGTTGCTCAGGCTCAGAGTCGTCCCTGACAGAGTGCAGCCGCCGGGGCTTCGGCTCACACGACTGTGGGCATTACGAAGACGCCGGGGTCATCTGCGAGGGTGAGTTTGAACGGGTGAATGTTTATCCGCCGACGACTAAAGTTTTTGTTTTGTCAGAAAAAGATGTGAGGGATTGGTTTCAAATATGTGCCGAAATACAAAAATTCAGATTTATTCAATCATTCCTTAAATTATTCATTCATTTTTTCAGTTCTCATTCATTTATTCACAGTCTGAAAATGCATATATACATTAATTACCCAATAATCATTGATTGATTGATTGATTGGTTGGTTGGTTGATTGGTTGAATGGTTGAATGATTGATTGATTGTGTGATTGATTGATTAATTGAGTGGTTTATTGGTTGGTTGGTTGATTGGTTGAATGATTGATTGATTGGGTAAATATGGGTTAATTTTACAAGTATTGAGACAAAATTAGGACACTGAACATGAAAAAGCTCTTTTGCGCAGAGAGAGTATACAGTCATGTTAATAACTGTAAATACAGCTGCTTTAACCCAGTGGTACCGTTAACCTGTCTCCCTTAGTCGGTCTGGTGAACTCCATCACCACACCCACTACTCCTCCCACCACTAGGGGGCCACCAAGCCCCACCTCCACACCCACCACCACTCCGGAGCCCACCAACTCCACAGCAGAGGAGGAGGAGGTGCATCTGGCTGGAGGGAACAGCTCCTGCTCCGGCAGAGTGGAGGTGTACCACCAGGGCCAGTGGGGGACGGTGTGTGACGACATATGGGGTCTGAGCCAGGCCCAGGTGGTGTGTAGACAGCTGGGCTGTGGCAGAGCCCTGTCTGCCCCCACCAACGCCGTCTTCGGTCAGGGCAGTGGGCCCATCTGGCTGGACGACGTCAGGTGCTCAGGCTCAGAGTCGTCCCTGACAGAGTGCAGCCACCTGGGCTTCGGCTCACACGACTGTGTGCATCACGAAGACGCCGGGGTCGTCTGCGAGGGTGAGTTTGAACGGGTGAATGTTTATCCGCCGACGACTAAAGTTTTTTGTTTTGGCAGAAAAAGATGTGAGGGATTGGTTTGAAATATGTGACGAAATACAAAAATTCAGATTCATTCAATCGTTCCTTAAATTATTCATTAATTTTTTCAGTTGTCATACATTTATTCACAGTCTAAAAATTCATATTTGGTCAGTATACTGGCTGTACTAGCTCAAACACGCACACACACAGTTCAAAAGTGACTGCTTACAGTATAGGGCCCAGGGATTGGTGCTACACCCCTGCAAGTCTTCAAACATTGGGTAGTCTACTTGAAATGCCCAGGTAAAAAAGCTTCACCTGTAAGTGTCAGTTACATCTGAAGTGAACCAACTTTGTGTTCATGACCCAGGTGGGCCTATTCCAGTGCTGAATTGTTGGCGGGACTCCATGGAGGTTGGTCTCAGCTTGGCTCAGCTCAGCTCAGCTGGATTGGACCCCTTCTCTGCTCACCTGGTCGACCGTCGCTGCTCCCCCAACGTGAATCGTAACAGCACAATGTGGTACCAGGTGGAACGCACCGAGGGCACCTGC
The DNA here is from genome assembly GCF_949987555.1 of Borostomias antarcticus. NCBI lineage: Eukaryota > Metazoa > Chordata > Actinopteri > Stomiiformes > Stomiidae > Borostomias > Borostomias antarcticus. The sequence goes on along the minus strand of NC_140264.1, from coordinate 4,457,436 downwards.
GGAAACACTCTGAGGGTGAGAAGACAGTTACCATTACCCTACAGTAGCCTAGTTACCTAGTTACCATGCTACATTCCTAACTATCTGGCTAACTATCTACCTACCTACCTACTGTGCCCAGTAATTATTATTATTATCTTATCCTGCTGACTCTGAGTTTATCTCTTCATCTTTCCAGACCAACGGCACCCATGCCATCTACTCCAACAGTCTGTTTGTCTACCCGCTCCGCAACGTGTCATTGGTTCAACCCCTGACCATCCCTTTCTCCTGCTTCTATCCTCTGGAGACAGACGCCAGCCTGGATGTGGCCATCGGACCATACCTGTCGAGGTGAACACACACACATACACACACATACACAAACACTCACTGCAGAACTCGCTCCCTACCGCCAACTTCCCCTACTCCCCCGTTTCCTTACAGTAGTAGTTTCCAGGACAGGCTTTGATGTGGATTGGATTCAATTTTAATGTGCAGCAGCCGCTAGACCAGACTCACGACGCAGTCTCTAAACGCTGCGCTTGGAGATCTCCAAAGTCTGGTATCGCGACACTGTCGCTAGTCCAATGTCCCCAGATTTTGCGTTGTTGCACCCCGTCAGCCAGCCCTGGATGAGGGGCAGTGAGCCACAGAGGAATGTGGGTCCCACACATGCGATTCTGTACACACCTCTCTGGTATCTGAACACTGGTGTCCTCCAGGAACAGGCGATACCATTTCTTTCTGACGTCTGTGTGAGTTACTAAGAATACCACAGCACCTGTAGTTGGTGGCGCCCCAGCTATCATTCAGAACCAAGCAGCGCTCACAGGGGTCAACACAGCGAGGGGTACCGCTGACACTGATACAGTCCCAGAGGGTCTCTCCACACCAGAACACCAAGACCTGGAGGAGCGGGGGGAACTGGCAGTATGGAGCGAGTTCTACAGTGAGTGTGTGTGTGTTTGTGTTCACCTACGTCAGGTATAGTGTGATGGCCATACCTGGTGTTGGTGGACACACACACACAGACACACACACACACACACACACATACACACACTGCATGAACTTTGTTGCGGCTCTAACCTGCTTCCATATCTTCTCAGCATCAGAGGTGGCCTGTCTGGAGCTGGTCCCACAGCCAGGGCCTCCATGTCCCTGTTCCACAATGCCACATACACCGAGTCTTACCCAGCAGGCCGAGTCAGACTGCCCCTGGGCGCCGTCCTGTATGTGGGTGTGTCCGTTGAGGAGATAGAGATAAAGCGTTTTGTGGTCGTTCTGGAGAACTGCTACGCCACCCACTCCGCCAACCCTGAGGACCTCATGAGATACTTCCTCATCCAGCGCAAGTATGTGTGTCTGTGTGTGAGTTTGTTTATCTATGTGTGTGTATGTGAGTCTGTCTAACCCCCCTCTCTCCCCTCACCTCCAGGTGTCCTACCGACCGTCGCCAGGTGGCGGTGAGTGAGAGCGGCTCGTCCCTCAAGGCTCGCTTCTCTGCGCTGCTGTTCCTGTTCCAGGGGGACTACCGGGACGTCTTCCTGCACTGCAGCCTCAGCCTATGTGACAAGGAGAGCTCCTCCTGCACTCCTGTGAGTCCTCAAACCCTCCTCCCTGGTCTCTCTGACTCTCTCTCTCTCGCTCTGGTCTATCTCTCTCTCTCTCTGACTCTCTTGATTCTCTGGTCTCTCTCTGGTCTCTCTGACTCTTGACTCTGTAGTCTCTCTGTCTCTCTCTCTCTAGTCTTTCTAACTCTGGTGTCTCTCAACAGGAATGTTCTGGAAGGAGACGCCGTGACGTCTCAGAATCTCTCCTCAAGCCCGTCACCATTGGCCCAATCAGCTGTGAGTATGAATCTCAGCCCCACTCACGACCTGTCAGTCACACAGGCAGTTTTGATGTGGTCATGGTGACTGTCTCCAAGGTGACACGTGTTTGTATCTGACCTCTGATCTCCAGGGGACCAGACTATGGAGTGAGCTGATGACATCACACCTCCTTCAGAACTGCTTCCTGGATCCAACGATCATGTGACCACCCTATCTTCTTGGATATAATCATCATCTTGTTTTTTTTCAATAGCTTTCATAATCATTTCATAAACTGGGTGACATATATTTCTTCGTATCAAGAAACCAAATCAATATATCGTTTGATTAACCTAAGATTGTGCTACTCTGACAACAAACTGATTTTCTCTGATTCATCCATCTTGTGCCCCATTTCCTAAACACAGTCCAATCAAAACTATGTTCAATTAAAGTGAAATATTACTTCTACAGTATACTTGCCAAGCTGATCTTTGACTTTCCAACTGATTAGCTTGTCAGGGAAATGTGTGTGTGTGTTTACAGTTCTCATTATCTCCACTAGATGGCAGTCTTATACTTCTGAGCATCAAGTCCAGCTGTTGTTTTAGATCAGTGGAACATATTTAAAAGAGGAATAAATAGTGTAGCCTACTTTTATTTTATATATATATTAAGAATATTGCTGTGTTTGTCACTGGTTAAGGGACTACGTGTAGCCTACAGATAATAGCTCCCTGTAAAACAGGAAAAATAATGAGACAGGCGATCAAGGCAGTGTGATTCTTCAGTTTAGCTCCCCTAATGAATTTAATAAACATTCTTTGTCTTTGTTGCTTTTGCCCCCCATACTGCATACACTGGCCTATCTAGTTTAACCAGCATTTGTCATGGTTATATGGATAGCATTAATAGCATTACACTCAATCAATCAATCAATCAATCATCTTTTATTGACAGACTCATGGTCCTATAAAAAACATACAAATACACATACAAACAACAACATTAAACCAGGCTAGGTCAAGCCTGGCTTATGTGTGTTGGCTGGCTTGTTTCTGTGCGGGACTGGTAGGACAGTAATGTCTGATAAATAAAGATGGGTCTTGTCGCCTGGACACATCAGTTCCAATGCTTCCAATGCTAATCCAGCACAATGAGAGCGGGATAGCCAGTTAGCACATGAGCTCACAACAACTAGCAGCAGGTTCCATAACATTAATGGTAGCGGTCAGTGGCTAAAGCAGTTACACTGATGATTCCTGTAATGTTAGGACATGTTGTGGTTGTGACCATCTTTGTAAAGAAGAGAGGCATGTGATGCACATGTATACAGTGGTGCATAGTCAGTTGTCTATTGTATAGACAAGGTGCAAGGTGTCACGTGTTCACTTGTTGGTCCAGGGGGTGGCATGTGTGCCATTGTTTAATTAGAGGGCCTATGTATAGTACAACCAGAGTACTATAAACGGACAGTCTTCTTCTGAGCTGCTGGTTGGCAGGGGGCTTCTTCTGAGCTACTCTTTGGCAGGGGGCAAGTGATGTCTTGAGCCTCATCATAACAGAAGTGAACATGTGACACCTTGTCTATACAATAGACCAGTGGTTCTCAAACGGTGTGCCGTGGCAGTAAAGTACAACGACAGAGTACCACAGCATTCGTATTGGATGAGCAAAAAACATGATACAATGCTGATAATTATCTACGGGACGGTCATGGCTTAATTACTTTATTGGGTTATAGCTTGAAACAGACAATTAATTTCCCTATTAGCAGTAAATTACAGAGACAAAGTACCACAATCTTAGGTTAATCAAAGGAAAATTTGATTCAATTTCTTGGGAAAAAGACAATTTTAACAATGTTCCCCAGTTTATAAGAATCATATAATGTATTTCATTCATTAAGCATTAGTATTGGATCAGAAAAAAGAATGATACAAATCTGATAATTATCTACTGAGCAGTCATCGCATAATTACTTCATTGGGTTGCTGCTTGAAACAGACAAGAGACAGGAGAAAGGTTGTGATAGTCACTACAGGGATGATCACATGATCGTTGGATCCAGGAAGCAGTTCTGGAAGAGGTGTGATGTCATCAGCTCACTCCTTAGTCTGGACCCCTGGAGGTCAGAGGTCAGATACAAACACGTGTCAACTTGAAGACCGTCACCATGATCACATCAAAACTACCTGTGTGACTGACAGGACATGAGGTGGGGCTGAGGTTCATACTCACAGCTGATTGGTCCAATGGTGACAGGCTTGAGGAGGAGGGATTCAGAGACGGAACGACGTCTCCTTCCAGAACATTTCTGTTGAGAGACACCAGAGTTAGAAAGACTAGAGAGAGACAGAGAGACTAAAGAGTCTGAAAGAGACCAGAGAGAGAGAGGCCAGAGTCAGAGATGAGAGAGACCAGAGAGAGACCAGAGAGAGTCAGAGACCAGAGAGAGAGAGGCCAGAGTCAGAGACCAGAAAGACCAGTGTCAGGGACCAGAGAGAGAGAGTCAGAGAGACCAGGGAGGAGGGTTTGAGGACTCACAGGAGTGCAGGAGGCTTTCTCCTTGTCACACAGGCTGAGGCTGCAGTGCAGGAAGACGTCCCGGTAGTCCCCCTGGAACAGGAACAGCAGCGCAGAGAAGCGAGCCTTGAGGGACGAGCCGTTCTCAGTCACCACCACCTGACGACGGTCGGTAGGACACCTAGGGTGAGGGGAGAGAGGGGGCTTAGACACACACGCACACTCACACACACACACACACACACATAGACACACATACTTGCGCTGGATGAGGAAGTATCTCATGAGGTCCTCAGGGTTGGCGGTGTGGGTGGCGTAGCAGTTCTCCATAACGACCACAAAGCGCTTTTTCTCTATCTCCTCAACGGACACACCCACATACAGGACGGCGCCCAGGGGCAGTCTGACTTGGCCTGCTGGGTAAGACTCGGTGTATCTGGCGTTGTGGAACAGGGACATGGAGGCCCTGGCTTTGGGACCAGCTCCAGACAGGCCACCTCTGATGCTGAGAAGATATGGAAGCAGGTTAGAGCTGCAACAAAGTTCATGCAGTGTGTGTGTGTGTGTGTGTGTGTGTGTGTGTCTGTGTGTGTGTGTCCACCAACACCAGGTATGGCCATCACACTATACCTGACGTAGGTGAACACAAACACACACACACTCACTGTAGAACTCGCTCCATATTGCCAGTTCCCCCCGCTCCTCCAGGTCTTCCAAAATGGTGTTCTGGTGTGGAGAGACCCTCTGGGACTGTATCAGTGTCAGCGGTACCCCTCGCTGTGTTGACCCCTGTGAGCGCTGCTTGGTTCTGAATGATAGCTGGGGCGCCACCAACTACAGGTGCTGTGGTATTCTTAGTAACTCACTGTGACGTCAGAAAGAAATGGAAGGGGTGGTATCGCCTGTTCCTGGAGGACACCAGTGTTCAGATACCAGAGAGGTGTGTGCAAAATCGTATGTGTGGGACCCACATGTGCAACAATGCAAAATCTGGGGACATTGGACTAGCGACAGTGTCGCGATACCAGACTTTGGAGATCTCCAAGCGCAGCGTTTAGAGACTGCGTCGTGAGTCTGGTCTAGCGGCTGCTGCACATTAAAATTGAATCCAATCCACATCAAAGCCTGTTCTGGAAACTACTACTGTAAGGAACCGGGGGAGTAGGGGAAGTTGGCGGTAGGGAGCGAGTTCTGCAGTGAGTGTTTGTGTATGTGTGTGTATGTGTGTGTGTCCACCTCGACAGGTATGGTGCGATGGCCACATCAAGGCTGGCGTCTGTCTCCAGAGGATAGAAGCAGGAGAAAGGGATGGTCAGGGGTTGAACCAATGACACGTTGCGGAGCGGGTAGACAAACAGACTGTTGGAGTAGATGGCATGGGTGCCACTGCTCCAGTGCCCACAGACTCCGCGTTGTTGCACCCCGTCGGCCAGCCTTGGATGAGGAGCAGTGAGCCACAGAGGAGCGTGGGTCCCACACATGTGCTTCGGCACACACGCCTCTGGCATCTTAACACTGGAGTGCCCCAGGAACATGCGATGCGATGATGATATTAATAACCCAATAATCATTGATTGATTGATTGATTGATTGGTTGGTTGGTTGATTGAATGGTTGAATGATTGATTGATTGAGTGATTGATTGATTGATTGATTGATTGATTGATTGATTGATTGATTGATTGATTGATTGATTGATTGATTGATTGATTGATTGATTGAATGGTTGGTTGATTGAGTGATTGGTTGATTGGTTGATTGATTCACTCATTCACACATTCATATATTCACACCTTCATCTATTCATTGATCAATATGTTAAGCTGCACATTGGTATCTGCAAGCAGGAAGTTACCCCACCTAAACTGTGATGACGTCATCTTAATGCGACCACCTCTAAGTCAGGGTTCCTGTCTGTATCTTGTAGCCGGTGCTCCTTTGAGACTGGTCAACGGCTACGCTGACAACGCCTGCTCTGGCAGAGTGGAGGTGTACCACCAGGGCCAGTGGGGGACGGTGTGTGACGACGCCTGGGATCTCCGGGACGCCCATGTGGTGTGTAGACAGCTGGGCTGTGGCAGAGCCCTGTCTGCCCCCACCAACGCCCTCTTCGGTCAGGGCAGTGGGCCCATCTGGTTGGACGAAGTCAGGTGCTCAGGCTCAGAGTCGTCCCTGACTGAGTGCAGCCACTGGGGCTTCGGCCTACACAACTGTGGGCATGGCGAAGACGCCGGGGTTGTCTGCGAGGGTGAGTTTGAACGGGTGAATGTTTATCCGCCGACGACTAAAGTTTTTGTTTTGTCAGAAAAAGATGTGAGGGATTGGTTTCAAATATGTGCCGAAATACAAAAATTCAGATTTATTCAATCATTCCTTAAATTATTCATTCATTATTTCAAAGTATTGAGACAAAATTAGGACACTGAACATGAAAAAGCTCTTTTGCGCAGAGAGAGTATACAGTCATGTTAATAACTGTAAATACAGCTGCTTTAACCCAGTGGTACCGTTAACCTGTCTCCCTTAGTCGGTCTGGTGAACTCCATCACCACACCCACTACTCCTCCCACCACTAGGGGGCCACCAAGCCCCACCTCCACACCCACCACCACTCCGGAGCCCACCAACTCCACAGCAGAGGAGGAGGAGGTGCATCTGGCTGGAGGGAACAGCTCCTGCTCCGGCAGAGTGGAGGTGTACCACCAGGGCCAGTGGGGGACGGTGTGTGACGACATATGGGGTCTGAGCCAGGCCCAGGTGGTGTGTAGACAGCTGGGCTGTGGCAGAGCCCTGTCCGCCCCCACCAACGCCCTCTTCGGTCAGGGCAGCGGACCCATCTGGCTGGACGACGTCAGGTGCTCAGGCTCAGAGTCGTCCCTGACAGAGTGCAGCCACCTGGGCTTCGGCTCACACGACTGTGTGCATGGCGAAGACGCCGGGGTCGTCTGCGAGGGTGAGTTTGAACGGGTGAATGTTTATCCGCCGACGACTAAAGTTTTTTGTTTTGTCAGAAAAAGATGTGAGGGATTGGTTTGAAATATGTGACGAAATACAAAAATTCAGATTCATTCAATCGTTCCTTAAATTATTCATTAATTTTTTCAGTTGTCATACATTTATTCACAGTCTAAAAATTCATATTTGGTCAGTATACTGGCTGTACTAGCTCAAACACGCACACACACAGTTCAAAAGTGACTGCTTACAGTATAGGGCCCAGGGATTGGTGCTACACCCCTGCAAGTCTTCAAACATTGGGTAGTCTACTTGAAATGCCCAGGTAAAAAAGCTTCACCTGTAAGTGTCAGTTACATCTGAAGTGAACCAACTTTGTGTTCATGACCCAGATGGGCCTATTCCAGTGCTGAATTGTTGGCGGGACTCCATGGAGGTTGGTCTCAGCTTGGCTCAGCTCAGCTCAGCTGGATTGGACCCCTTCTCTGCTCACCTGGTCGACCGTCGCTGCTCCCCCAACGTGAATCGTAACAGCACAATGTGGTACCAGGTGGAACGCACCGAGGGCACCTGCGGAAACACTCTGAGGGTGAGAAGACAGTTACCATTACCCTACAGTAGCCTAGTTACCTAGTTACCATGCTACATTCCTAACTAGCTGAATAACTATCTACCTACCTACCTACTGTGCCCAGTAATTATTATTATTATCTTATCCTGCTGACTCTGAGTTTATCTCTTCATCTTTCCAGACCAACGGCACCCATGCCATCTACTCCAACAGTCTCTTTGTCTACCCGCTCCGCAACGTGTCATTGGTTCAACCCCTGACCATCCCTTTCTCCTGCTTCTATCCTCTGGAGACAGACGCCAGCCTGGATGTGGCCATCGGACCATACCTGTCGAGGTGGACACACACACATACACACACATACACAAACACTCACTGCAGAACTTGCTCCCTACCGCCAACTTCCCCTACTCCCCCGTTTCCTTACAGTAGTAGTTTCCAGGATAGGCTTTGATGTGGATTGGATTCAATTTTAATGTGCAGCAGCCGCTAGACCAGACTCACGACGCAGTCTCTAAACGCTGCGCTTGGAGATCTCCAAAGTCTGGTATCGCGACACTGTCGCTAGTCCAATGTCCCCAGATTTTGCGTTGTTGCACCCCGTCAGCCAGCCCTGGATGAGGGGCAGTGAGCCACAGAGGAATGTGGGTCCCACACATGCGATTCTGTACACACCTCTCTGGTATCTGAACACTGGTGTCCTCCAGGAACAGGCGATACCATTTCTTTCTGACGTCTGTGTGAGTTACTAAGAATACCACAGCACCTGTAATTGGTGGCGCCCCAGCTATCATTCAGAACCAAGCAGCGCTCACAGGGGTCAACACAGCGAGGGGTACCGCTGACACTGATACAGTCCCAGAGGGTCTCTCCACACCAGAACACCAGGACCTGGAGGAGCGGGGGGAACTGGCAGTATGGAGCGAGTTCTACAGTGAGTGTGTGTGTGTTTGTGTTCACCTACGTCAGGTATAGTGTGATGGCCATACCTGGTGTTGGTGGACACACAGACACACACACACACACACACACACACACACACACACTGCATGAACTTTGTTGCGGCTCTTACCTGCTTCCATATCTTCTCAGCATCAGAGGTGGCCTGTCTGGAGCTGGTCCCAAAGCCAGGGTCTCCATGTCCCTGTTCCACAATGCCACATACACCGAGTCTTACCCAGCAGGCCGAGTCAGACTGCCCCTGGGCGCCGTCCTGTATGTGGGTGTGTCCGTTGAGGAGATAGAGATAAAGCGCTTTGTGGTCGTTCTGGAGAACTGCTACGCCACCCACTCCGCCAACCCTGAGGACCTCATGAGATACTTCCTCATCCAGCGCAAGTATGTGTGTCTGTGTGTGAGTTTGTTTATCTATGTGTGTGTATGTGAGTCTGTCTAACCCCCCTCTCTCCCCTCACCTCCAGGTGTCCTACCGACCGTCGCCAGGTGGCGGTGAGTGAGAGCGGCTCGTCCCTCAAGGCTCGCTTCTCTGCGCTGCTGTTCCTGTTCCAGGGGGACTACCGGGACGTCTTCCTGCACTGCAGCCTCAGCCTGTGTGACAAGGAGAGATCCTCCTGCACTCCTGTGAGTCCTCAAACCCTCCTCCCTGGTCTCTCTGACTCTCTCTCTCTCGCTCTGGTCTATCTCTCTCTCTCTCTGACTCTCTTGATTCTCTGGTCTCTCTCTGGTCTCTCTGACTCTTGACTCTGTAGTCTCTCTGTCTCTCTCTCTCTAGTCTTTCTAACTCTGGTGTCTCTCAACAGGAATGTTCTGGAAGGGGACGCCGTGACGTCTCAGAATCTCTCCTCAAGCCCGTCACCATTGGCCCAATCAGCTGTGAGTATGAATCTCAGCCCCACCTCACGACCTGTCAGTCACACAGGCAGTTTTGATGTGGTCATGGTGACTGTCTCTTAGGTGACACGTGTTTGTATCTGACCTCTGATCTCCAGGGGACCAGACTATGGAGTGAGCTGATGACATCACACCTCCTTCAGAACTGCTTCCTGGATCCAACGATCATGTGACCACCCTATCTTCTTGGATATAATCATCATCTTGTTTTTTTTCAATAGCTTTCATAATCATTTCATAAACTGGGTGACATATATTTCTTCGTATCAAGAAACCAAATCAATATATCGTTTGATTAACCTAAGATTGTGCTACTCTGACAACAAACTGATTTTCTCTGATTCATCCATCTTGTGCCCCATTTCCTAAACACAGTCCAATCAAAACTATGTTCAATTAAAGTGAAATATTACTTCTACAGTATACTTGCCAAGCTGATCTTTGACTTTCCAACTGATTAGCTTGTCAGGGAAATGTGTGTGTGTGTTTACAGTTCTCATTATCTCCACTAGATGGCAGTCTTATACTTCTGAGCATCAAGTCCAGCTGTTGTTTTAGATCAGTGGAACATATTTAAAAGTGGAATAAATAGTGTAGCCTACTTTTATTTTATATATATATTAAGAATATTGCTGTGTTTGTCACTGGTTAAGGGACTACGTGTAGCCTACAGATAATAGCTCCCTGTAAAACAGGAAAAATAATGAGACAGGCGATCAAGGCAGTGTGATTCTTCAGTTTAGCTCCCCTAATGAATTTAATAAACATTCTTTGTCTTTGTTGCTTTTGCCCCCCATACTGCATACACTGGCCTATCTAGTTTAACCAGCATTTGTCATGGTTATATGGATAGCATTAATAGCATTACACTCAATCAATCAATCATCTTTTATTGACAGACTCATGGTCCTATAAAAAACATACAAATACACATACAGACAACAACATTAAACCAGGCTAGGTCAAGCCTGGCTTATGTGTGTTGGCTGGCTTGTTTCTGTGCGGGACTGGTAGGACAGTAATGTCTGATAAATAAAGATGGGTCTTGTCACCTGGACACATCAGTTCCAATGCTTCCAATGCTAATCCAGCACAATGAGAGCGGGATAGCCAGTTAGCACATGAGCTCACAACAACTAGCAGCAGCTTCCATAACATTAATGGTAGCGGTCAGTGGCTAAAGCAGTTACACTGATGATTCCTGTAATGTTAGGACATGTTGTGGTTGTGACCATCTTTGTAAAGAAGAGAGGCATGTGATGCACATGTATACAGTGGTGCATAGTCAGTTGTCTATTGTATAGACAAGGTGCAAGGTGTCACGTGTTCACTTGTTGGTCCAGGGGGTGGCATGTGTGCCATTGTTTAATTAGAGGGCCTATGTATAGTACAACCAGAGTACTATAAACGGACAGTCTTCTTCTGAGCTGCTGGTTGGCAGGGGGCTTCTTCTGAGTTACTCTTTGGCAGGGGGCAAGTGATGTCTTGAGCCTCATCATAACAGAAGTGAACATGTGACACCTTGTCTATACAATAGACCAGTGGTTCTCAAACGGTGTGCCGTGGCAGTAAAGTACAACGACAGAGTACCACAGCATTCGTATTGGATGAGCAAAAAACATGATACAAAGCTGATAATTATCTACGGGACGGTCATGGCTTAATTACTTTATTGGGTTATAGCTTGAAACAGACAATTAATTTCCCTATTAGCAGTAAATTACAGAGACAAAGTACCACAATCTTAGGTTAATCAAAGGAAAATGTTATTCAATTTCTTGGGAAAAAGACAATACAATGTTCCCCAGTTTATAAGAATCATATAATGTATTTCATTCATTAAGCATTAGTATTGGATCAGAAAAAAGAATGATACAAATCTGATAATTATCTACTGAGCAGTCATGGCATAATTACTTCATTGGGTTGCTGCTTGAAACAGACAAGAGACAGGAGAAAGGTTGTGATAGTCACTACAGGGATGATCACATGATCGTTGGATCCAGGAAGCAGTTCTGGAAGAGGTGTGATGTCATCAGCTCACTCCTTAGTCTGGACCCCTGGAGGTCAGAGGTCAGATACAAACACGTGTCAACTTGAAGACCGTCACCATGATCACATCAAAACTACCTGTGTGACTGACAGGACATGAGGTGGGGCAGAGGTTCATACTCACAGCTGATTGGTCCAATGGTGACAGGCTTGAGGAGGAGGGATTCAGAGACGGAACGACGTCTCCTTCCAGAACATTTCTGTTGAGAGACACCAGAGTTAGAAAGACTAGAGAGAGACAGAGAGACTACAGAGTCTGAAAGAGACCAGAGAGAGAGAGGCCAGAGTCAGAGATGAGAGAGACCAGAGAGAGTCAGAGACCAGAGAGAGAGAGGCCAGAGTCAGAGATGAGAGAGACCAGAGAGAGTCAGAGACCAGAGAGAGAGAGGCCAGAGTCAGAGATGAGAGAGACCAGAGAGAGACCAGAGAGAGACCAGAGAGAGACCAGAGAGAGTCAGAGACCAGAGAGAGAGAGGCCAGAGTCAGAGACCAGAAAGACCAGAGTGTCAGGGACCAGAGAGAGAGAGTCAGAGAGACCAGGGAGGAGGGTTAGATGACTCACAGGAGTGCAGGAGGCTTTCTCCTTGTCACACAGGCTGAGGCTGCAGTGCAGGAAGACGTCCCGGTAGTCCCCCTGGAACAGGAACAGCAGCGCAGAGAAGCGAGCCTTGAGGGACGAGCCGCTCTCAGTCACCACCACCTGGCGACGGTCGGTAGGACACCTAGGGTGAGGGGAGAGAGGGGGCTTAGACACACACGCACACTCACACACACACACACACACACACACACACACACATAGACACACATACTTGCGCTGGATGAGGAAGTATCTCACGAGGTCCTCAGGGTTGGCGGTGTGGGTGGCGTAGCAGTTCTCCATAACGACCACAAAGCGCTTTTTCTCTATCTCCTCAACGGACACACCCACATACAGGACGGCGCCCAGGGGCAGTCTGACTCGGCCTGCTGGGTAAGACTCGGTGTATCTGGCATTGTGGAACAGGGACATGGAGGCCCTGGCTTTGGGACCAGCTGCAGACAGGCCACCTCTGATGCTGAGAAGATATGGAAGCAGGTTAGAGCCGCAACAAAGTTCATGCAGTGTGTCTGTGTGTGTGTGTGTGTGTGTGTGTGTGTGTGTGTGTCTGTGTGTGTGTGTGTGTCCACCAACACCAGGTCCATCACACTATCGCGTGGGTCCCACACATGTGCTTCGGCACACACGCCTCTGGCATCTTAACACTGGAGTGCCCCAGGAACATGCGATGCGATGATGATATTAATAACCCAATAATCATTGATTGATTGATTGATTGATTGGTTGGTTGATTGAATGGTTGAATGATTGATTGATTGGGTGATTGATTGATTGATTGATTGATTGATTGATTGATTGATTGATTGATTGATTGATTGATTAATTGGTTGCTTGAATGGTTGGTTGATTGATTGATTGGTTGATTGTTTGATTGATTCACTCATTCACACATTCATATATTCACACCTTCATCTATTCATTGATCAATATGTTAAGCTGCACATTGGTATCTGCAAGCAGGAAGTTACCCACCTAAACTGCGATGACGTCATCTTAATGCGACCACCTCTAAGCCGGGCTTCCTGTCTGTATCTTGTAGCCGGTGCTCCTCTGAGACTGGTCAACGGCTACGCTGACAACGCCTGCTCTGGCAGAGTGGAGGTGTACCACCAGGACCAGTGGGGGACGGTGTGTGACAACGCCTGGGATCTCCGGGACGCCCAGGTGGTGTGTAGACAGCTGGGCTGTGGCAGAGCCCTGTATTCCACCCCCAGCGCTTTCTTCGGTCAGGGCAGTGGGCCCATCTGGCTGGACGACGTCAGGTGCTCAGGCTCAGAGTCGTCCCTGACAGAGTGCAGCCACCTGGGCTTCGGCTCACACAACTGTTGGCATCTCAAAGACGCCGGGGTCGTCTGCGAGGGTGAGTTTGAACGGGTGAATGTTTATCCGCCGACGACTAAAGTTTTTTGTTTTGTCAGAAAAAGATGTGAGGGATTGGTTTCAAATATGTGCCGAAATACAAAAATTCAGATTTATTCAATCATTCCTTAAATTATTCATTCATTATTTCAGTTCTCATTCATTTATTCACAGTCTGAAAATGCATATATACATTAATTACCCAATAATCATTGATTGATTGATTGATTGATTGGTTGGTTGGTTGATTGGTTGAATGGTTGAATGGTTGAATGGTTGAATGATTGATTGATTGATTGATTGTGTGATTGATTGATTAATTGAGTGGTTTATTGGTTGGTTGGTTGATTGGTTGAATGATTGATTGATTGGGTTATTGATTGATTGATTGGTTGATTGATTGATTGATTGATTGATTGATTGATTGATTGATTGATTGATTGATTGATTGATTGATTGATTGATTGATTGATTGATTGATTGATTGATTAATTGGTTGATTGAATGGTTGGTTGATTGGTTGATTGGTTGATTGATTCACTCATTCACACATTCATATATTCACACCTTCATCTATTCATTGATCAATATGTTAAGCTGCACATTGGTATCTGCAAGCAGGAAGTTACCCCACCTAAACTGTGATGACGTCATCTTAATGCGACCACCTCTAAGTCGGGGCTCCTCTCTGTATCTTGTAGCCGGTGCTCCTCTGAGACTGAACGGCTACGCTGACAACGCCTGCTCTGGCAGAGTGGAGCTGTACCACCAGGGCCAGTGGGGGACGGTGTGTGACGACGCCTGGGATCTCCGGGACGCCCATGTGGTGTGTAGACAGCTGGGCTGTGGCGGAGCGCTGTCGGCTCCAAAACACGCCTGCTTCGGTCAGGGCAGTGGGCCCATCTGGCTGGACGACGTCAGTTGCTCAGGCTCAGAGTCGTCCCTGACAGAGTGCAGCCACCTGGGCTTCGGCTCACACAACTGTGGGCATCACGAAGACGCCGGGGTCGTCTGCGAGGGTGAGTTTGAACGGGTGAATGTTTATCCGCCGACGACTAAAGTTTTTTGTTTTGTCAGAAAAAGATGTGAGGGATTGGTTTCAAATATGTGCCGAAATACAAAAATTCAGATTTATTCAATCATTCCTTAAATTATTCATTCATTATTTCAGTTCTCATTCATTTATTCACAGTCTGAAAATGCATATATACATTAATTACCCAATAATCATTGATTGATTGATTGATTGGTTGATTGGTTGAATGGTTGAATGATTGATTGATTGTGTGATTGATTGATTAATTGAGTGGTTTATTGGTTGGTTGGTTGATTGGTTGAATGATTGATTGATTGGGTTATTGATTGATTGATTGATTGATTGATTGATTGATTGATTGATTGATTGATTGATTGATTGATTGATTGATTGATTGATTGATTGATTGATTGATTGATTGATTGATTGATTGAATGGTTGGTTGATTGATTGGTTGATTGGTTGATTGGTTGATTGATTCACTCATTCACAAATTCATATATTTACACCTTCATCTAGTCATTGATCAATATGTTAAGCTGCACATTGTGGTTTGCAAGCAGGAAGTTACCCCACCTAAACTGTGATGACGTCATCTTAATGCGACCACCTCTAAGTCGGGGCTCCTCTCTGTATCTTGTAGCCCGTGTTCCTCTGAGACTGGTCAACGGCTACGCTGACAGCTCCTGCTCTGGCAGAGTGGAGGTGTACCACCAGGGCCAGTGGGGGACGGTGTGTGACGACATATGGGGTCTGAGCCACGCCCAGGTGGTGTGTAGACAGCTGGGCTGTGGCAGAGCCCTGTCTGCCCCCACCAACGCCCTCTTCGGTCAGGGCAGTGGGCCCATCTGGCTGGACAATGTCAGTTGCTCAGGCTCAGAGTCGTCCCTGACAGAGTGCAGCCGCCGGGGCTTCGGCTCACACGACTGTGGGCATTACGAAGACGCCGGGGTCATCTGCGAGGGTGAGTTTGAACGGGTGAATGTTTATCCGCCGACGACTAAAGTTTTTGTTTTGTCAGAAAAAGATGTGAGGGATTGGTTTCAAATATGTGCCGAAATACAAAAATTCAGATTTATTCAATCATTCCTTAAATTATTCATTCATTTTTTCAGTTCTCATTCATTTATTCACAGTCTGAAAATGCATATATACATTAATTACCCAATAATCATTGATTGATTGATTGATTGGTTGGTTGGTTGATTGGTTGAATGGTTGAATGATTGATTGATTGTGTGATTGATTGATTAATTGAGTGGTTTATTGGTTGGTTGGTTGATTGGTTGAATGATTGATTGATTGGGTAAATATGGGTTAATTTTACAAGTATTGAGACAAAATTAGGACACTGAACATGAAAAAGCTCTTTTGCGCAGAGAGAGTATACAGTCATGTTAATAACTGTAAATACAGCTGCTTTAACCCAGTGGTACCGTTAACCTGTCTCCCTTAGTCGGTCTGGTGAACTCCATCACCACACCCACTACTCCTCCCACCACTAGGGGGCCACCAAGCCCCACCTCCACACCCACCACCACTCCGGAGCCCACCAACTCCACAGCAGAGGAGGAGGAGGTGCGTCTGGCTGGAGGGAACAGCTCCTGCTCCGGCAGAGTGGAGGTGTACCACCAGGGCCAGTGGGGGACGGTGTGTGACGACATATGGGGTCTGAGCCACGCCCAGGTGGTGTGTAGACAGCTGGGCTGTGGCAGAGCCCTGTCTGCCCCCACCAACGCCCTCTTCGGTCAGGGCAGTGGGCCCATCTGGCTGGACGACGTCAGGTGCTCAGGCTCAGAGTCGTCCCTGACAGAGTGCAGCCACCTGGGCTTCGGCTCACACGACTGTGTGCATGGCGAAGACGCCGGGGTCGTCTGCGAGGGTGAGTTTGAACGGGTGAATGTTTATCCGACCGACGACTAAAGTTTTTTGTTTTAGCAGAAAAAGATGTGAGGGATTGGTTTGAAATATGTGACGAAATACAAAAATTCAGATTCATTCAATCGTTCCTTAAATTATTCATTCATTTTTTCAGTTGTCATACATTTATTCACAGTCTAAAAATTCATATATATATTAATTACCCAATAATCATTGATTGATTGATTGATTGGTTGGTTGGTTGATTGGTTGAATGGTTGAATGATTGATTGATTGATTGTGTGATTGATTGATTAATTGAGTGGTTTATTGGTTGGTTGGTTGATTGGTTGAATGATTGATTGATTGGGTGATTGATTGATTGATTGATTGATTGATTGATTGATTGATTGATTGATTGGTTGATTAATTGGTTGATTGAATGGTCGGTTGATTGATTGATTGGTTGATTGTTTGATTGATTCACTCATTCACACATTCATATATTCACACCTTCATCTATTCATTGATCAATATGTTAAGCTGCACATTGGTATCTGCAAGCAGGAAGTTACCCCACCTAAACTGTGATGACGTCATCTTAATGCGACCACCTCTAAGTCGGGGCTCCTCTCTGTATCTTGTAGCCGGTGCTCCTCTGAGACTGGTCAACGGCTACGCCGACAACGCCTGCTCTGGCAGAGTGGAGCTGTACCACCAGGACCAGTGGGGGACGGTGTGTGACGACGCCTGGGATCTCCGGGACGCCCAGGTGGTGTGTAGACAGCTGGGCTGTGGCGGAGCGCTGTCGGCTCCAAACAACGCCCGCTTCGGCCACGGCAGCGGACCCATCTGGTTGGACGACGTCTCGTGTTCAGGTACAGAGTCGTCTCTGACAGACTGCAGGCACCGTGGGTTCGAGATTCACAACTGTTACCATGGTGAAGACGCTGGCGTCGTCTGTGAGGGTAAATATGGATTCGTTTCACAAGTATTGAGACAAAATTAGGACACTGAACATGAAGAAGCTCTCGTGGTTAGCGCAGAGAGAGTATACAGTCATGTTAATAACTGTACATACAGCTGCTTTAACCCAGTGGTACCGTTAACCTGTCTCCCCTAGTCGGTCTGGGGAACTCCACCACCACACCCACTACTCCTCCCACCACTAGGGGGCCACCAAGCCCCACCACCACACCCACTACTCCTCCCACCACTAGGGGGCCACCAAGCCCCACCACCACTCCGGAGCCCACCGACTCCACAGCAGAGGAGGAGGAGGTGCATCTGGCTGGAGGGGACAGCTCCTGCTCCGGCAGAGTGGAGGTGTACCACCAGGGCCAGTGGGGGACGGTGTGTGACGACATATGGGGTCTGAGCCAGGCCCAGGTGGTGTGTAGACAGCTGCGCTGTGGCAGAGCCCTGTCTGCCCCCACCAACGCCGTCTTCGGTCAGGGCAGTGGGCCCATCTGGCTGGACGACGTCAGGTGCTCAGGCTCAGAGTCGTCCCTGACAGAGTGCAGCCACCTGGGCTTCGGCTCACACAACTGTGTGCATTACGAAGACGCCGGGGTCGTCTGCGAGGGTGAGTTTGAACGGGTGAATGTTTATCCGACCGACGACTAAAGTTTTTTGTTTCGGCAGAAAAAGATGTGAGGGATTGGTTTCAAATATGTGCCGAAATACAAAAATTCAGATTTATTCAATCATTCCTTAAATTATTCATTCATTATTTCAGTTCTCATTCATTTATTCACAGTCTGAAAATGCATATATACATTAATTACCCAATAATCATTGATTGATTGATTGATTGGTTGGTTGGTTGATTGGTTGAATGGTTGAATGATTGATTGATTGTGTGATTGATTGATTAATTATTGATTAACAATAGAGTTATTTTTCTTGTTGGTCATGTTATATTGGTCATCCTGAGTGAATGGGCACAATGCCACTGATTTAATAACAGAAATAAATATGTATTTCAGGTTTCAGCTTTCCTTATAATACAGGTAATAATTATACAATAAACATGATTTGGAGCATAACATGAGCAGAACAAATAATACATCTTTGTGATGTGGACAGTTTTCCTGTCTTTGACCTGTGCACAAATGATGCTAATGTTCCACCACTTGGATTGTCATGGACGTTTGGCATTTTCAATGGGAAGGTTTCATGAGCTGAATACAATTTATGTTGCAATTAGTCCTGGGTTGGGTGAAATTTTACACTCGTTTGAGATTGCCTAGCCTGTCAGAAATCTCAGGTTCTTTCCCCTGACCGATGATTTTATGCCATCAGTTTGTTTATGATGTGTCATGCCTTGTTGAATGTCGACCACATGCTGCAGTGCCCAGCTTTCACCTCTAGGTGGCACACTTGTTACTGCATCGGTCAATGGTGATGCTTACTGTACCACACACCATCACAACTTTCTTATACAGTACATTGTGTGTACTAGGGTCAATTTACTTTTAATTCTGATTCTGAACATAACAATTCAACAATTCAATGATATTAAAGGGTCTAAAGGAGGTTGAGCACTTCAAATACCTGAGCTCTTGGGTCAACTCAATGGAACAGGAAGTTAGGGTTTGGGGCTGGTGGAGGTAGGACCCAGAATGCACACGGCAGGCAGCGTAGGTTCAAAAGAATAAGGATTTAATTCCAAGGAGGATAAAAATAAACAGAGGAACACAGGGGAAACACGCACTAACATTAACATTAACAATAACAAAGGAAACAGGAGGGCATATATACTCAGAACAAACAAGGAACAACATACAGGTGAGCAACAAGACAAAACAAACACAGGTGCAGACAATCACCCAGACAAGGACATGGAGGGATTCCAACAAGACACCAACACAAGGACAGAGGAACAAGGACACAAGGGAAGGGAACAGGGAACGAGGCTGGGACAGGGAAAGGGACTGGGCAGAAAACTAGAGGGGGGAAACTAGAGGGCCAGGAGAGGAGGGACTGGAGTGACGTGAGACTAGTGAGGGGACAGGTGTCTAGAGCTGGGAGGACACAAAACCAACATAGAAGACAAGACAACGAACACAAGACCAAATACACAAGGAGGCAGAACAAAACCAGGTGACAAAGTGACCAAAGTGTACAAGAGTCTCTAGGGGTAGTGCAGGGGCAGTCACTGGGAGAGGAGGTGCTCAGGGTCCAGGAAAGTCCAGGGGGCACAGGAGCTCAGGGTAAGGAATCCAGGCCGGGAACAGGGGGTGAGCAGGGCAAACCAGGGCCCCGGGGCAGGGGCGAGGGTCTGGACCGGGAGCAGGGGGTGGGCAGGGCGAACCAGGGGTCCGGGGCAGGGGCGAGGGTCTAGACCGGGAGCAAGCAGAGTGAACCAGGTGTCCAGGGCGAATCAGGGGTCCGGGGAAGGGACGAGGGTCCAGACTGGGAGCAGGGGGTGAGCCGGGGCGGACCCGGCCCGAACCATAACACAGGACCTCAAAGTGAGGAAGAATTCACATCTGGAACAATACGGACCAGACCGTTGGTTTTTATTGAGGAGGATGGGAAGTTCATTGATTTTTTCCACTTTATTTAAACAGGATATAACTAATAGAGATTAATAAGAAGACACTTAGACTGGGATTTGAACCCTGGTCTCTAAGGGCAGGTGCATGTGTTAGAGAACCTGTGGCACCCTAACCTGTCTTTTTACAAAGACGCCCTGTGAAAACAGTACGGCAATAACCCAGATGCAATATTGGCTCAGTCCATATCCGCAAAGATATCTCCAAACACGTTTCAAAACACACGGCAGAACATTAACTGTTTCAAAACAACATAATCAGTAAAGCACTCACATTACAGTCAGAGGGTCAGCTCTAAGTGGGAATGCGGAAAACCGACCCCCCCCCCCCCACACACACACACACACACACACACACACTTCCCACACACACAGACAAACACACTCACAATGGAAGCGTGGTGCCTTGCGTCTGACGGCAATGGAATCAAGGGTTAATGTTGCTGTTATAAAAATGTAATGAATTGGTATGGCGGTATAGCTCAGGAGGTAAAGCGGGTCGTTCAGTGATCGTAGGGTCGGTGGTTCGAATCCCAGCTTCTCCTGACTACCTGTCAAAGTGTCCTTGGGCAAGACGCTGAAACCCAAAATTGCTCCCAATGAGCAGGCAAGCGCCTTGCATGGCAGCTGCCGCCATTGGTGTGTGTATGGCGCTCCGGGCCAGTGTAACAACTGGATGGGGAGCGCGTTACAAATGCAGTACCTATACCTATACTACTGTAAAAGAAGCCATTCTATTTCTAGTTGTCCCTAATGTTACTGGTCTGATGGTGTCTAACAAAGTTACTACTGAAACAGTGGCTTGAAAACCGTGCAGCTGTGTAGATGGGTCCGACACTGGTGCTGTAGCAGATAATGAGCGCCATACA
Source organism: Borostomias antarcticus (assembly GCF_949987555.1). NCBI lineage: Eukaryota > Metazoa > Chordata > Actinopteri > Stomiiformes > Stomiidae > Borostomias > Borostomias antarcticus. The sequence continues at coordinate 4,436,401 of NC_140264.1, read as the reverse complement.
ATGGCGGATGTACTGTAGAACTCGACGCTGGTACCGAACCTGCACAAAAAAGTGTCTACAGAGCAATCACTTTGAAGTTCAATGGATCACCTTTACTGGAAGACAAGCTCTCATATACTGTATCAAAGTAGTCAAGTCAAGTATACAACACTTGACTTAATTATGTTTGCGAAAGAGTCCACACAATGTGTACATGTAAAACATAAGAACCACTAAAACTATTGGCTTAAGGCAGGGACTGCTTGAGGTTTTCCATTGAACCAATGAGGACCCAGATGTACTAGTCTGGGTTGAAGATCCTCATCGCAATTTGTCAGTTTCCTTCTTCCTTGATTGATTGATTATTAAGTAATACCAGAACAATAGCATCAGTGTTCCTTCGTCAACAGTTACGGCAAGTCACATGACGTGTTTGTCTGGACACCTGTGTATAAATATCTCAAACTCACCGGTGGTGGTCAGAACACACAGAGGACAGGTAAGTGCTGAACTAGTGCTGGAGATTATTTACCTTTACACCCTGGTCTGGAGTCAGTTGTTACATTTCTGTTCTTGATGGTTGTTATGTTGGGGCTTGAGAACTGTGAGATTCTAGATCAGATCTGTAGTTGATGACTGAGTGGCTCTAAAGTCAGTGTAGGCTTGAACCAGGTCTGCAAATAATAATAATAATAATAATCATAATCATAATAATAAAATGGTAATACTTGGGATGCACTTCTTTTAAATGTCCCTTGCATGCATGTGGAGCCTGTACTTCTAGGCAGGGGTGAAAATTAATTTTTTGGCTCATGGTGAGTCACCTGCCAAGGGGACTGTAGATGAAAAAATGTACCGGCCAAGTATTTTTTTTTTTCAGATAGCCTTTTTTTTCAGATATTCCTAAATCTAGTCGCCAATTGGAAATTTTTACCTGCATTTGGCCGGTGGCAGGTGTTAATTTTCAGCCCTGCTTCTAGGGCTAAATGTGTAGTAGTATAGCTACAAAGTGTTTAGTAAAACCATAATCATGCTCACCTACTTCACATTTAGGTAATACATACAGTAGGCTGACTTGAATATAAACAATGTAACAGATACACAAACATTTTCTCAAAATTTCCTCTAGGGTTTGTGATTTCTGATATACTGTATGTGGCGCACAATGATGACATCAGGGGTTCTGCTGTTGCTCCTGTACATACAAGCCGTCACTGGATACGACACAGGTAGGCTGTGTGATCAGTTATCTTTGTCATTTTAGGTAGCGCTACGCTCTTAGAAAAAAGTATAAGATGAGTATAAGATGCCCCTGCCTATTTTTCCTAAGAGTGTACTGAACAATGTACTCACCAATAGTTACTGTTTTATGATGTACCCATTATAAAAAATAACTAATCCAAGGGTTCCTTCTCTCTTTGGTCCCAGAACCTAGCCCTGGAACTATGTTGTTACAATATTAGTAGATATTAATTAATTAATAAATCATTAATCATTAATTTAGATCGGTAATTAAACATCAACCGAACTACGTGTGCGTAAACACGGTTTTAACGCACGTCTGCTGGCCAATCAGAAAAGAGTATTAACCCAGGCCATGGTATAATGAGTTATTAATGAATTGTTAAACATTCTTTAAGCTGCACATTGGTATCTGCAAGCAGGAAGTTACCCACCTAAACTGCGATGACGTCATCTTAATGCGACCACCTCTAAGTCGGGGCTCCTCTCTGTATCTTGTAGCCGGTGCTCCTCTGAGACTGGTCAACGGCAACGCTGACAACGCCTGCTCTGGCAGAGTGGAGCTGTACCACCAGGGCCAGTGGGGGACGGTGTGTGACGACTTATGGGATCTCCGGGACGCCCAGGTGGTGTGTAGACAGCTGGGCTGTGGCAGAGCCCTGTCTGCCCCCACCAACGCCCTCTTCGGCCAGGGCAGTGGGCCCATCTGGCTGGACGACGTCAGGTGCTCAGGCTCAGAGTCGTCCCTGACAGAGTGCAGCCACCTGGGCTTCGGCTCACACAACTGTGGGCATCACGAAGACGCCGGGGTCGTCTGCGAGGGTGAGTTTGAACGGTCGAATGTTTATCCGACCGACGACTAAAGTTTTTTGTTTTAGCAGAAAAAGATGTGAGGGATTGGTTTGAAATATGTGACGAAATACCAAAATTCAGATTCATTCAATCGTTCCTTAAATTATTCATTCATTTTTTCAGTTGTCATACATTTATTCACAGTCTAAAAATTCATATATATATTAATTACCCAATAATCATTGATTGATTGATTGATTGGTTGGTTGGTTGATTGGTTGAATGGTTGAATGGTTGAATGATTGATTGATTGATTGTGTGATTGATTGATTAATTGAGTGGTTTATTGGTTGGTTGGTTGATTGGTTGAATGATTGATTGATTGGGTGATTGATTGATTGATTGATTGATTGATTGATTGGTTGATTAATTGGTTGATTGAATGGTCGGTTGATTGATTGATTGGTTGATTGTTTGATTGATTCACTCATTCACACATTCATATATTCACACCTTCATCTATT